>NC_135532.1:148783-488287 GCF_045843805.1 Urocitellus parryii
ATTTCAGTTTCATAAGCCAAGTATGGATGCTATATCAATATTAAAGGCCATGGAACAGCTATTATCAATTTTAGATGCTACTATACTCACATCATATGATTATTAAAGGCTGAAGGGTAGCCATTATTTTATCGGCTATAGCATGAATACTGCATTAGTATTCAAGGCACAAGGCAGTGGTGATGTCGGTTTCAGATGATATGATGTGAATATCATGTTAGCATTAGAAAACACAGAGCAACTATTACATTAGCTTTAAATGATATAGTGTGAATATCATATTAATACTAAAGGCACAGGGTAGTTATTATAACAGTTTCACTTATTCTGATATGTATATTATATTAGTATTAAAGGCCATAGGGAGACCATTATGTCCATTTCTGATGCTATATTTTCGATTTTAAATTAGTAATAGAGGTCATAAATATTAGTATATACACACCCACAAAGTCACATTTAATACCAATGGAATAGCTGAACTGTGGCATTCAATATTAATATAACACACATAATGTGATCTTTAATACCAATAGAATACTGTATTAGTATTAAAGGTAAGAGGGCATATATTAGTTCTAGATGTTCTGGTATGGATATCCTATTAATATTAAATGGCACAGGATAACAATTATGTAAGCTTCAAATGCTATAGTTTGGATATCTTCTTAGTTAAAGACAACAAAGCAGCTATGATATTAGTTTTATATGCTATAGTACAGATTATATATTAATATTGAAGGTTACAGGGCAGCTAGTATATTTGTTTTAGAGTTCATAATATGGATATTATATTAATATTGAAGGCTACCTATTATATTAGTACTAGAAGCCACACGATACTTATTTTATTAATTTTAATGCCACAACAAGCTATTTTTAAGGAGTTATAAGCTAAGTTTAAGGAGTTATAGGATGGAGTTTGAGTTAATAATAAAAGCCACTTTGCAGCTCTTACATTACAGTTATACACTATTTTAGGGATATTATATTAGTAGTTATTATATATTATTATGTATTATATTAGTAGTAAAGGCCACAAGACAATTATTATATCAGATTTAGATGCTATAGGATGAATATTATATTAGTAATAAATGAGGCAGTGCAGCTATTCATTTTACATACTATAATATGAATATCTTATTATTAAAAGCTTCATGGCATACATTATCTTAGGTTTTGATACAATAATATGCATATCATATTAGAATTAAAAAACACAGACAGTTACTATATTCAGTCTTGAAGCTATAATATGAATATCATGTCAGTATTTAAGCCCACAGGGCAGCTATAATATTAATTTTAGGTTCTATTGTATGGATATCTTATTAGTATTAAAGATCACAAGGCAGATATTATATGATATTATATTAGATTAAGATTCTATAATATGAATATTATATTAGTACTAAAATCCACAGGGAACCTATTATATTGGTTTTAGATGCTAATAAGGATGCTATATTAAGGATAATTTACCTACCACAGGCAGGTAATTTATCATTTTTCAAAGCTATCATATGGATAATGTTAGTATTAAAGGTCACAGGGCAGCTGTTGTATCAGTTTTACATGCCATAATGAGGCTATCATGTTTCTGTTATAGCATCTATTCTGTGTAGCTATTTTGTCAGTATTATCTAATAATATCAATAAGATAGTATTTAAGGCCACATGGCAGCTATTCTATTTGTTTTAGATGCTGTAGTACTATATTACATTATTATTAAAGACTCCAGGGAAGCTATTCTGTTATATTTAGATGGTAGAGTATGGAGTATAGAGTATTAAAGGCTGCAAGAAAACTATTATGCCACTTTTAATAGCTATAGTAAAGGCCATAGAAGAGATCTTCAGTTTTAGATACTATAATAAGGATGTCATATTAATAATTAATAATAATATAATGATTACATTTATATAATATACAGGGAATTTATAATATTAGTTTTATGGGTTAATCTATGGATGTTATATTATTATTAAAAATCACAGGGTAGTTGGGCTGGGGTTGTGGTTCATTTGTAGAGTGCCTGTCTAGCACATTTGAGGCACTGAGTTCAATCCTCAGCACATTAAAAAAAAAAAAAAAGGTATTGTTTCCATATACAACTAAAACAATATTTTTTTAAAATTCAGTGTAGCTATTATATTAGTTTTATATGTCACAGTATGAATATTATATTAATATTTAATGCCATAGGGAAGCTAATATATTGTTTTTAGATGGTATATATGAATATATAAATTTAATATATATATATTTAAATATATTAAATTTTAAAAAGTATTAAACCCCACAGGCAAATATTTTATTAGTTTTAGGTGCTAGTTTATCAATATCATATTAATATTAAGGGACCTTGGCAAATGTTATAATATGGATATCATATTAGTACTAAAAGCCACAGGACAGCTATTATATTAGTTTTAGATGCTATAATATGGACATTATATTAATATGAAGGGCCACAGGAAAGGTATGTTATTTGTTTTAGGTCCACGGTATGGATATAATACTAAATCACACATTTCAGCTACTATGTCAGTTTTTGATGCCATAATATGGATACCATATTAGTTATAAAGTTCACAGGGGAGCTATTATATCCATCACAATTTCATAGTATGGATGACATGTTTGTATTAAAAGGTCACAGGCAGCTCTTCAGTTTTAAAACTAATATTATATCCACATTATAGCATGTAAAACTGATATAACAGCTTTCCTTTGGCCTTAAAGCTTCCCTTTGGCCCACAAGGGTTCTGTGTTTGGGACTGGGGTCTCTGATGGCTTCATGAATGTGGCATGCTTGGTGGCTAGGAAGTTTCTGTGCCAAGACGAGGAATGCCTGGATGCTAGGAAAACTTCTGTGCAAAGACAAGGGATGCCTACCTGCTTCAGCAATGCCCTGCATTAGAAGGCTTTGTGCTAGAGTCTTATTGGCTTTGACCTTGATCACAGGCACACAGCTCCTGGGAATAAAGAAACACTCTTGTTATACGAGAAAAATGTTTCACCAAGCGCTCATGCTCCTGGACCTGCCCACCTAACAGTAACTGTAAATAATAAACTTTCTTGACAGCTACACAAAGCTTCTAACATTGCATTTTGTAACTGTAGAGTGTAACTGAGGAATAAGCTGCAAAATGTTGCTAACTCTATAACCTTCAAAATGACACAAGAAAAAATAGTATATTACTGATGCCAATGACCAAATGCAACCTATTGATACAAATAAAGCTGGCAGCTAGACCATTCTGCCATTCTGTCATTCTGACTCTGCATCTTTATTTTCCTTACATTTAATATTAATATCCATAGTTATCTATAAAGCTAATATATTTGCTACCCTGTGACCACATTATTGATATTACATTAATATTAAAAGGCCACAGGGAAGCTATAATATTAGTTTTACTTGCAATATTATGGATATCATAGTAGTATTAAAAGCCATTGAAGGTATGATCTTAGTTTTGGATGCTATACTATTTATATCATAATATAATTAGACACCGCAGGGTAACTATTAATTTTAGATGCTATATTATTGATATAAGAGGCCAAAGGGCCACTATTATTTCTAGATAGTACAGTATTGTTTTAGTAAACTTTTTTGCCATTGTGTCTAAAATTCCTGACAAGAACAATTTTTAGAGAATTAAAATTTTATTTGACACTTATATTTTCCAGGTCTCAGTCCATAGAAGACCAACTCCATGGCTCTTGCCCAAATGGTACAGAGGTAGGAAGCAAATCAAGACATGGCAAAGAGGAAGCAGATAGAGAGTTCTGCTCACCAGAGACAAATATACACTCCAAAGAAATGCCCCCAGTGACCCACCTTCTCCAGCTACACACTACCTTCCTACAGTTACCATCCAGTTAAACACTATCAGTGGATTAATGCACTCACTAGGTTAAGGCTCTCATAACCAAATAATTTCACCTTTAAATCTTTCTTGCCTTTTCTCACACATGAGCTTTAGAGTAACACTTCATATCTAAACTATAACATTCTGCCCTTGACCCCCCCAAAAGTTCATGTCTATCTCATGATGCAAAATACATTGAGTTCATATCCAGGGGTCCACATGTTCTTAACAGTTCCAGTATTCCCCAAAAGTCAAAGTCCAAAACCTCTTCTGAAACTTAAGGAAAACTCAGTGTGAGACCCCATAAAAATCAAAGCAAGCTACATAATCCAATATATAATGGCATAGATTAAACATTTCCATTCTACAAGTGATAAATAGGGGCATAGTAAGAAGAGATGGGATCACAACAAGACCAAAATCCAGCTGGGCAAACAAGATCTGTAGTTCCACATCAAGCATATTTGGGACAAATAAGCTTGTGATGTTCCTTCCATAGGACTTGTGTATCTCCACTCCTATGGCTTTGTTAATAGCGGTCCACATGGCCTAGCTTGACTTGTGACTGTTCAATTCCTATGGGTTTCCTTGGAAAATGATCCATGTTACTAGCATCTCTTAATCTCAGGAGTCCCCACTATAGTTTTCTTCATCCTCTCAGGGGCTGCCTGCTGATATTCCAACTCTAATATATTTTTCCCAACCTCACAGATTTTCCTTTGAAATCACAGTGGGAGCCTCCATCACCCCCTAAAGCCAATGTCTTGCAAACTAAAAAACCAGCACGATGCAGTTGATACCAAGATCTGCCACCGTCTCAAGCAGTAGACAAACCTCCTAAGACCATGGCTACAACAACCTCTGAGTGCCTGGGGAGCTAAGCATGGTGAAATAACCTCTTAGGCCCCTCTCTTCAATCATGCTGCCTCACTGGTCTCTTCTCAAAGGAATTTTTATTTTTAAAACTTTGAGCAAGGCAAGATGGTGCCTGACTGTAATCCCAGCAGATTAGTAGGCTGAGGCAAGAGGATCACAAGTTCAAAGTCAGCCTCAGCAATTTAGCAAGGCCCTGAGCAACTCAGTGAGATCCTGTCTCTAAATAAAATATTTTAAAAGGCTGAGGATGTGACTCAGTGGTTAAGTACCTCTGGGTTCAATTTCTGGCACAAAAAAGAAAGAAAAATTAAATCTTTGAGCCTGAAACTGGGGTGGTTTTGCAAATTCCTGAGATGCACTCAAGTCTTCTTTCCTATTTTCTCTGGGCAAAGTATTCAGCATCTCTTTAGTGGTCATGATATTTTAACAATCACACCTTCCTAAGCTCCAGTTTGACTCACACATTTAATTTGACTCTGAACAAATTAAAAGGTGTTCTTTTTTTAAGACGGACACAATATCTTTATTTCATTTTATTATCTTATGTGGTGCTGAGAATAAAACCCAGTGCTTCACATGTGCAAGGCAAATGCTCTACCACTGAGGTATAAATCCAGCTCCTACAGATATCATATTACTATTAAAGGCCATGTGGCAGCTACTATATTTGTAATAGATGCAAAATATGGTTATCACATTAATATTAAAGGCCATAGGATATATATATATATATATTAATATGGTATAGTCTAAATAGTTCATTTATATTAAAGACCACAGGGCATCTATCATATTAGTTTTAGAATCTATAATACAGACAGTATATTAAGGACAAGACAGCTATTACATTTGTTTTACATTCTATAGTATGGATATCACATTATTATTTTTTAAATATTTTTAGGTTTTGATGCACTTTATTTATTTATTTATATGTGGTGTTGAGGAATGAATCCAGCACCTCACACATGCTAGGCAAACACTCTACTACTAAGCTACAACCCCAGCCCATGAATATCACATTATTATTAAAGACCGTAGGGAAGCTATTATGTCATGCTTACATGGTATAATATCAACATCATATTAATATAAAGGGCACTAGAACACATATTTGATTAATTCTATTATTTTTAGATGCAATAGTACATATATTAGTATTAAAGGCCTCAGGGAAGCTATTAATTTTTATGTTAAATATGAATATTACATTAATATAAAAAAACATGATGCTACAATATTAATGTTACATCAATTAAAGGCAAAAAGGTAGTTGTATTTAGTTTTAGATGCTATACTAGGATATCACGGTAATATTAAAGACCACAGTATAGCTATTTTATTAGCTTTAGATGCTGTAGTATAGGTATTATAATAGTATTAAAGACCACAGGGCAGCAATTGCTTTAGCTTTAGATTAAATAATGTGAATAATATATTAATTTTAATCAACAATGGACTGCCAGTATATTAGTTTTGAATGCCATAGTATGCTATCATATTAGCATCAAAGGCCACAGAATAGATATTACTGTTAGATCAATAGTATGAATATCATAGAAATATTAAAAGTGACAATGCTGCTATTAAATCAATTTCAGGAGGCATACTATGAATATAATGATAGTATTAGAGGCTATAAGGCACCTATTGTTTTAGTAAGAATTCTACACTAGGGATATCATATTAGCGTAAAACACCACTGTGTAGTTTTTAAAATTATTTTTAGATGCTACAATATGGATATTATATTAGTAATATCAGTTTTAGATGCCACATGTATCACAATAGAATTAAAAGCCACAGGGCTGCTATTATATCAGTTTTCAATGCAATGCTATGGTTACATTAATACAAAAGGCCACAGAGAGGCTATAATATTCATTTTCAATATTATAGT
The DNA here is from genome assembly GCF_045843805.1 of Urocitellus parryii. Taxonomy (NCBI): domain Eukaryota; kingdom Metazoa; phylum Chordata; class Mammalia; order Rodentia; family Sciuridae; genus Urocitellus; species Urocitellus parryii. The sequence continues at coordinate 155,445 of NC_135532.1, forward strand.
ATAGATATAATAATAGTATTAAATACCATTATGCAGCTATTATATATATATATATATATTATTTATTTACTTATTTATTTATCTATCTATCAATCAGGGATTGAACTCAGGGGCACTTGACCACTGAGCAACATCATCAGCCCTATTTTGTAGTTTGTTTAGAGACAGGGTCTCACTGAGTTGCTTAATGCCTCACAGTGGCTGAGGCTGGCTTTGAACTCACAGTTCTCCTGTCTCAGCCTCCCAAACCACTGGGATTACAGGCATGTGCCACTGCGCCTGGCTTATAATGTTTTTAAATGCTTTAGTAAGGATGTCATATTAGCTATGAAATGCACATTGCAGATATTATATCAGCTTTGGACACTATATTATGGATATCATATTAATATTAAAGGCAGCTATTATATCAATTTTAGATGCTGTAATAAGAATGTCATATTACTAATAAAGCCACAGGGAAGCTACTCTATCAGTTTTTAATGATCTAACATGAATATAACATCAGTATTAAAGACCACATGGTAGCTATTATATCACTTTTACATGTAATTGTAAGAATATTACATTAGCATTAAAAGCTACAGAGATGTTATACTACATTTAGATGCTATGGTAAAAATATAGGAATTAAAGGTCATAAGAGAACAATTATATTAGTTTAGATGCTATAATATGAATATCATAACAGTACAAAGGTAAGAGGACTGCTTTTAGATCATTAACAGATGCTATGATATGGATATCATATTAGTACTAAAGGCCATAAGGCAGGAATTATATTCATATAATTTTGCTATAAATGAATATTAAGTAATATAAAATTCAAAGTATGTGGGCTGGGGTTGTAGCTCAGTGATAGAGAACTCACCTAGCATGTGTGAGGTGCTAGGTTTGAGCCTCAGCACCACATAAAAATAAATAAATGAAAATGAAGGCATTTTGTCCAACTACAACTAAAAAATATTTTTTAATTCAAAGTATATGCCTCTTTTACATATTTCATGTTGAAGTAATAACATATGTTAACTTACTATATTTTTATGCTATCACTAGGTTCTAGGTTTTCCTTCTTAAAATGTGATCACTACAGAGGAAAAAAAATGACATTTTGGAGATTTTATTTCAACTCATGGTTTAACTTTCCTGAAAGAGTAACTTTATAAAAAAAAATGTTCTAATTGCAAACTGACTCACTGTGACTGAATCACTTATCCCAAAGAATCCTTGTCTCTATTTTATTTCTATGCATAGATTTTAGCAGCAATATAATCAAATATTTGTCACTGGGACAAATAGTCAAAGAACATCCATTTCCTCCAAGACCTCTACAGGAAGTGGTGACCCAAGAGAAGCAGAGGTGTCAGATCAGTCCAGGAGAGATATTAGATGCTGCTGTGTTGTGGGAAACTCTACCTTTTAGAAATCACAAGGAGCTATGGATGTCCAAACTCTTGCATGAGTCTAAATCTAGTTGAAAATCTAAGTAATTTTATTGTAACTAGCTCATCATGAAGCTAATGACAACTAAAGGATCTATGGGGCTGGGGATGTAGCTGAGTGGTAGAAAGATTTCCTAGCATGCAGGAGTCACTAGGACCACTGCCGAGAACCACAAAAGGAAAAAAAAAAAGAATTTGTATCTTATTTGTGTAATCAAATAGAAAATGAATAATCATTCCTCTTAAGGAAACATGTTGGACCTAAAACACTTGAGACTCTCAGAATCAAAATACTATCCTTATAGTGTATAGCATACCTAGACCATCAAAAACAGTGTTGCCACATCATAAAGCATGTTCACATTAAGCATACCATCAAAACAACAATAAAGGCTTTATTGACTGTTGATAAGAAAAATGAACATAACCTAGCTTAGGAAATTATTAACACAACATTAGGATAACATTAGGATAAAATGTAATCATGGCATTTCCCACATGTAATAACTCTAAATACTAATAAATACATAATTTCAAAAGAAACTCAAATTTCTGAAATCAAAAGCAAACTGATACATTTTTAAATAAGATTTTGAACAGAGGCAAAACAAAGAGTTCTCGCACAAGAATTCCTTCGTTAGAAGGCCCATCCCTTTGTATGCAAGGAATAAGAGAACTTTCTGATGAATGTAGAACTTTAATAGGACATATGGAAATGCTTTCTAAATTTTAAAGAAGAAAAAATATCTTTTTTTTAAAAAAAAGCTTATTTTTAGTAAATGTATCTGAATTGCAAAAAAAGAAGCTACTGACTTGTCTCTTACATTTTGTAATGATTTGTATCTCAGGAAATTTCATCTATAGTGGTTTTAAATATCATGAAATATCAATAGTTGACATTAAAAATATCATCCCTCTTCTCTTTTAAAACTGATTTGAAATTTTCTTAGAATAATTTCATATGAATTTGGAAGAGGCACTGTGGTATATGTATGTATGTGGAAATACATGACCTTTTTAAAAAAATCTTTATATTTAATTGTAGTTGGACACAATACCTTTGTTTTATTTACTTATTTAAATGTGGTGCCCAGGATCAAACCCAGGGCCTCACACATGCTAGTCGAGTACTCTACTGCTAAGCCACAACCACAGCCCCAATACATGATCTTTTTAAACCATACCTCTCATACTTGAGTCCTGTCAAAGACATCTGTGTGTGTGGTGCTGGGATGGACTCTATGGCCTCTCACATGCCAGGCAAGTGCTCTGATACTGAGCTGCACATCCTGTCTCCAAAGATAACTTAATAAGTGAAAAATAACTAAAATCATTTGATTATGAGCATTTTCAAACAATAAAATTCTCTCAAACAAGCCAATTCTCTCAATCAAAAACAAAGTAAGCTAAAAGTAATTTTTAAAATATTCCTTATAAAAAAAATAGAAGTCCACAGAATTAAAAATTCTATAAAGGTCTAGAATGTGGCGCAAAGGAAGAGCATTTGCCTGGCATGTGTCAGGCCCTGGGTTCAATCCTCAGCACCACATATAAATAAATAAAATAAAAAGATCCACGGACAACTAACAAAAAATATTTTAAAAATTCTGAAGAAAACTGAAAGAATATTAATCAAAAATTGAATTGGAAAAACCTACTGCACAGAACTGGAGACCTGGAGGCCATGGGGAATTATATTACAAAATAACTCTAAAATAAGAAAATGAATCAATTAGCATACAAAACCTTAGACTGGTACTTAGAGTTCCCCCACTGGATGGGATCCTGGGATCATCAGGGCTCAAGGCTGACTGTCATCTGCCCTTTAACAAATTCTGATTTTATTTCATGATCTATAGAGAAAATAAAAAGAGAGAAAGGTGACTTTTCTAAAGTTATTTTATGGTATATCGAATTCTGATACAGTCACGATAATTCATCCAATGCAGGATGTCAGTGTTTACACAACGGACATTATTTGTGCACCATTACAAATATACTACCAATTAGCACAGGAGCCAGGGAGCTGCTCATCCTAGACTAGCAGGGACAGAGTCTGGAGGAGGTGGAAGGAATGTCAGGAGGAGGAGGGGGCCTAGAAGATGGGTGGGGTCTGGAGAAGAGGCAGGGTCTTAAAGAGGAGGAGGATTGGGCTGGATTTATGGCTCCGTGGTAGAGGGCTTGCCTAGAATGTGTGAGGCAATGGGTTCAAACCTTAGCACCACATAAAAATAAATAAACAAAATAAAGGCATTGTGTCCACGTGCAATAAAAAAAAATTAAAAAGAGGAGGGTGAGGTCTGGAGGAGGGGCAGGACAGGAAGAAGGGAAAGATCTGGAGGAGAAACAGGGTCTGAAGGAGAGGTATAATGAGCCACAAGGGGGCAGGGCCTGGCAGATGGGTGAGACCTGAGGGAGGGACAGGCCCTAGAACAGGAGTAGGATGTAGAGAGACAGGGTAGGAAGGAGGGGGAAGGTGGTTCAGGAGGACAGGCAGGGCCAAAGAATATGGGTGGGGTCTGCAGAAGAGGCGGGGTCTGGAGGGGGAGGCCTTAGCAAGAGGGTCCTGGAGGGATGGTTTCTTACTAATTAAACTCTCCACCAAAAGAAAAATGTGTGGCAGTGGTAGCTCAGTAGTAGGGTGCTTGCCTAGCATGTGTGAGGCACTGGGTTTGATCAGCACCACATAAAAATAAATAAAATAAATTTATTGTGCCCTCCTACAATTAAAAAAACTGAACAAAAGTAAGCAAAGATTAAAGAAAAAATGTGGTTCATTATTAAAAATACAGGGGATGTATTTTTAATAAATTCTGGCTTTGTTAGAGGTAATATATTTAAACCTAAGGGGCTCAGAAGGCTGAGGCAGAAGGATCTTGAGTTCAAAACCAGTCTCAACAAAAGCAAGGCACGAAGCAACTCAGTGAAACCCTATCTCTATAATACAAAATAGGGTTGCCCCACACCAGGCATCTCCCTCAGGCTGCTCTGAGGAGAACGGAACCCCGGGCGTCACTAGAGACGTGACCCAAGAGAGTCCCCACACTGGCGTCTCCTCCAGACCACTCTGAGGAGAAGGGAACCCCAGGCCTACTTAGAGACATGACCTGTGAGGGTCCCCAACCCTGGCATCTCCCTCAGGAAATCCTGGAAACCCTAGAAACATGCCACACGAGGGTCCCCAAGACAGGCGTCCCCCTCAGGCTGCGCTGAGGACAAAGGAACCCCAGGCATTCCTAGAGCCATGACTCACGAAGTCTCTAAGCCAAGAGTCCACTGAGGGTGCTCTGAGGAGAAGAGAGCTCCGGGAGTCCCTGGAGGCATGACTCACAAGGGTCCCCAACCTGGGTGTCTCTCAATCTGCTCTGAGAAGGGAGCTCTGCCTCTCTCTGTGGAGTGACTCAACACTCCAGTGAACTGGGGCTATCCCGGGTTGGTCCTGAGTGGGAAGCCAGCTCTCCTCACTCTCAGGGAGGAAGCATTAAAGATGGTGGCGAGGCCCTGCCCCTTCTGGACCACGCCCCTTTGGCCACAGGCACGTGCTCAAGGAGGGAGCTGCTCACGGCTCAGAGGCGGGGCCTCTCCCAACTCCCTGGTGAATGTCAGCGCCTTCTTCCACCCTCAGCAGTTACTGAATAAAATCTATTCCCCCTGCTGTAACTAGGTCTGGTTGTGGCACCATGAGTAGTGGAATCTCAGAAGAGGAGAAATGGAGTCCAGGAGACCCCCTCCCTACACTCCACCAGGCCAAGGGCTGCAGCAGCCTGAGCCAGGTGGGCAGAGGCACAGAGGGAGGCTTCCACAGGGAGTCTAGAAACTCACTCGGGCGCCCAAGGGCAGAGACCACCTCAAAGGCTTCTGGGACATGTAGTCTTTGAGACACAGTGACTTAGCCAAGGTCTGCCCCATTTTAGAATCAGGTATTTAAAGAAAATCTGTTAATTCCCAGCACAGGGTGACCACTGTAGGAAGGTAGAAGAACCTGAGCTCAGACCAAATTCCCAGTAGCCTCTGAGAGCATTCAGTCTGTCCTGTCTGTCCAGCTCTCATCATAGATGCCTCAGGGAGCTGCAGGCTACACAGATTCAGGGTTCTCAGGGATTCTAGACAGTGTAGTCTGGTGCTCTGCCCACACCGTCTTTGCCATTCAGGACCATGGAAGCTGTGTTCCATGTGCTGGCCCAGGCACAATGAAGGACCCTGGCAGTGGACTCTGGTGTTCTACCCATGCAGCCCTCACCACAGAAGCCAGAGGCTACAAGTAGCACATTTACCCTCATACCCCCAGGATTCTGGGTAGTGCAGTCTTGTATTCTACAATGCAGCCCAGCTGCAGAGGTCTCTGTGAGCTGCAGGCTACTCAGGCACCCCTAGTGATTCTGAACAGTGTAATCTAGCATTCTGACCATCCAACCCTCACTCCAGAAGTCTATGGGGGCTTCAAGTAGCACATTCACCCTCATACACCCACCCAGAATTCTGGGCAGTGTAATCCAGTCTTCTACAATGCAGTCCCCATCCCCTGCAGCAGTCTCTAGAAATTGTAGGCTACACAGTCATTCAGGCATCCCTAGGGATTATGGACAGTTTAATCTGGTGTTCTGCCAATGCAGCCATAACTGCAGTGTATACTGGGAGCTGCAAGCCCCCAAGGATCATGGGTATTATAGCCCGGTGCTATGTTCAACTGTACAGTGACTACTTAGAGCTCGGAGCCCTCAGGAATTCTGAGTATTGTAGTCATTTCTACTCAGTCAGCCCTGATCACAGAGGTCTCTGAGAGCTGTGAGCTATTGATTATTCTGGAATGTACAGTCCATCCTACCTAAGTGGACTTCACCATCAAAGCTCTTGGATCTGTGTAGCACAAACCTGCCTAGACACCCCTGGAAGTCTGTGTAGTGCAATACAAAGCTTGATAAGGCAGTACTCAAAAGGTAGATGTCTGGGAGCTGCAGGCCCCCAGGGATTCTGGGTAGCATAGTCTTGCCTTCTGCCTCCATAGCCCTCACTGTGGAAGCCTCTGAGAGTTCCAGGCCACATGGACATGGATATGTCCAAGAATTCTAGGTAGTATAGTTCAGCTCCCTACCCTGCAGTCCTCACTATTGCAGATCCTGGGAACTGTGATCCCCCCTGAGGATTCTGGATAAGGTAGTCCAGTGTTTTGCCTACATGCCCCTACTGCAAGGGCCATGAGAACTGAAGGCCACATGCTTGCCTTGGTACTGAAGACCTCACTGTGAAAGCCTCCTGGAATTGTAGGCAGCACACTCACCAATGTGTCCCCAGGAATTGTAGGTAGTGTAGTCCGACCTGCATAATGCACAGCTCTCACTTGGGAGGCCTGTGGGAGTTGCAGGCTGCATACTCACCTGGGCAACACACCTCACCAAGGATTCTGGATATTTTAGTTAAGCTCTCAGTCCAATAGTCCTCACAACAGAGGATCCTGAGAGCCGCTGGCACCAAGATTTGTGGGTAATATAGTCCTATGTTTTTCCTACTCACTGCAGAAAATTCTGAAACTCAAATTCCCCCTTAGGATTGTGAGTAATGCAGTTCAATAGTTTGCCCACTTACCACAGGATTCTGGGAGCTGCAGTCCCTGACGATTCTGGATAATGCAGTCTAGGGTTTGCCTGCACAGTCCTGCTGAGGATCACAGGAGCTGAAGACCCCATGCTTTCCCTGGTACCCTGGAGATTCCAGGTAGTGTGCTCTAACAATACAACTGTCACCACAGAAAGCTATGGGACTTACAGGGTCAGGGTATATAGGCATCCCCAGAAGTTCTGAGCATTGAAGTCTGATATTCTGCCCTTGCAATTCTCACCCCAGAGGCTCTTGGGCAGAGCAGGCACCCAAAAGTAATTGGTAGCATAGTTTGATATTTTGTCAATTCAGCCCTCTCTGCAGAGGTCTCAGCAAGCTGCAGGTCCCCAAGAATTATGGGTAGTACAGTTTGTCATTTGACCCATGCTGCCCTCACTTCAGAAGGCTCTGGTAACTGCAATGAGGATTCTGTAGTTACCCAGGATTCAGGGTACTGCAATCCATCATAATCTTTACATCTCTCACCCTATAGGCTCCTGAGAGCTACTTACTGCATTTTCATGAGCCCTTATCCTCAGGCCCCAGTGAGACTCCAGGCACTGGGCCCTCCCTGCACCACCTTGAGGGGGCATTTGTGTCCTTAGACACTCAAGCCACACAAAATGCATTGACATACCATGATAATGAGCAGCCAAAGCCTCAGTAAGAAATACTGTTGTTGTCGTGGGGCTGGGGATGTGGCTCAAGCCTTAGCGCACTCGCCTGGCATGCGCTGGGGCGCTAGGTTTGATCCTCAGCACCACATGAAAATAAATAAAGATGTTGTACCCACGGAAAACTAAAAAATAAATATTAAAAAAAAGAAATACTGTTGTAAAATAAGTTCTGCTAAAATATTACCTGAGAAAGTAAACAACATGGCAGAACTTACTTTTCAGCACACCAGGCGGTGCACAGGAAGTTTCTTCCTCATGTTTTCCTCACATGGACCTCAGTCATGATGAATCCACAGTGGAGTTTCCATGGGTAGGTGCCAAGGAGAAGGAAGCTCGGGTTCCTCACCATAGATATATCCACCAGGCATCCCCAGGCCATGGTATCTTTCTAGGTGTGTCCCCAGGTTTAAAAAAAAAAAAAACCACTGGTCTACACCTTAGATAAAGCCCCTAGGAGTCCCTAGATGTGGCATCTCTCAGGTGGGTCCCCAGTAGAAGGAAGTTCGATTAGAGCACAGAACACAGCCCCCAAAAGCAATTGATTAGAGACAGTGGCCCCCTGCTGGCCACTGTAGACAGTGCAGGATGCTGGGTGTTCACTGTTCAGAGCTGCACCCCCTTGTGCTAGGCACAGTGAAGCTCTAAAATTCATACTTCTGACTATTCCAGGTCATGATTTTGGAAATCAATAAGAAAATGAGCCTACCATCCTATGTCTTGATCAGAATGGAGATAGCAAGCAGCAAAATACATGGCCCATAGACAAAATTTCATTGATTTCAGCAATCATGTAGAGGAAACAGTGAAATTTGTAAATTGGAATAAGAAAAATTTTAAAACATTAATATTTCAAATAGAGACCCCAAATTTAAAGTACTTTCATGTAAATCTTAAAGTACAATCATACTTTCAGAAATTCTTGAAATGTTTATAAAGAAATCAAATGAAATATAAGTAAATGCAGATATACTTTGTTCAGGTCTCAATATAATTAAGATGAAATTATCTCAAACCTGACCTGAAGATTCAGTGCATTCCAGAAATTCCCAACAAACTGTTTTTAAACCTAGACTAGACAGCACTGACTGCAAAAGGACCCACTTCAAGAAGCCACACATATGGATGCCAGAACCTATCAAAATACTCTCTAGACTTGCATTTAAAATGGGAAACTGTAAAACTCTAGAAGATGTGCATGACCACATTTCATGATGAGGTTCTAAATACAGCCCCCCCCCAAAAAAAAAAACCATGAAAGCTGGGGATGTGGCTCAGTGGTTAAGCACCCCTGGGTTCAATCCCTGCTACCAAACAAACAAACAATAACAACAACAAATCCTTGAAAGAAAAACCTGATAATGTGGACTGTATTAAACTGTTCTGTAAAAAAAGAAATCATATTAAGGAAATAAAAAGACAAGTCAAAGACTGGGGGAAATGTTGAAAAGTATATGTCTAAAACAAACTTGTGGTAAAAAATATAGTAAGACACTCAACAATAACACAACATAATGGGTAAAGATCTGAACAGACAATGCACAAGAAAGATACAAGATGGCAAAGAAGCATAGAAATGACTCTTAGTATCACCTGTCATGAGGAAAGCACAAACTAAGACCCCAAGGTGCACTGCACAACTACTAAGCTGCTAAGGTCTTTACTAAGTGCAGTATCAACCATAAGGATGATGAGCAGCCACAGGAACTCTTATGCATTGCTGGAAGAGCACACAACAGCTCACCACTATAAAAAAAAAAAAACTGACCATTTTCCCCAAAGTTAGACATGGTGTCACCATATGGTCCTAAAAATATAGAAAACTGCCTCAAAAATGTATATCTAGATAACAGCAGGCAATTACATATAGCAGTTCTATTCACAAAGCCCCGATACCTTAAGCAATCAGAATGTGCTTCAATGGGTAATAAAATAGCATAACTGCTATGAATCCATGCCACGGAGGCCCTGGTGTCTCTGAGCTCCCCAGGTCTCTACTCTGGTCTGGACCCTGGACTGCCTTTACCTTTGCACACCTCACAGGGGGAAAAGTGAATTCTGAATAAAAACACCTGTAAATGCAGCTGATAAACTCAGGCTCAGAATGCAATTGCTGCCTATGGAAAGAGATTAAAAAGTTCTGGATGTGGGTGGTAAACTCAGAAAAAATGCAAGCACAACAACCCAGGCCTATATCTTTGTTCATAGGAGCTTCCTGGGGAACAACAGACAAACATGGAGGCAACTCCAGGATCCCCACAGAACCACATCTAGGGGAGAACCTGGAGGTGGCTACCATTAGGGCCCCTGTGACCCACCTCTGATTAGCTTAGAGGACATTATGCTAAAGCTTCATACCCCCGTACCAATTTTAATTTCCTCTCTTTCCTCAGGTTGCAAATGCATCCTGAGCTTGGATTCTATTGATTGATTAGCTTGTTTAGTGTTGCAGAGAGCTGTGCCACTAACTAGTCCTGATGCACAACCTCAGAAATTCACTGTTCTGGTTATTAAACATACATTTGCATATTTTAGCTAAAATAGAGCCCATCATCCCATGTTTTGATCCATCAGAATCTTATCTTTATACCCTAATCTTTATCTTTATATCCTACAGTTACCATCCAGTTAATCCCTATCAGTGGATAATTAGGTTAATACTTTCATTAGATTGGTGTACTGATGCAGGTTAATGCTCTCAGGATCCAGTCATTACACATCTAAATTTTCTCTCATTGACTCACATGAGATTTTTAAAGGACAACTCATATCTAAACCACGATAGCTATGGACACCATAAGAACATGAAAGGACACAGGGCAGCTATTATATTAGCCTTAGATGCTACACTATGGATATCATATTAGTATTAAAGATCATAGGGAGATACTATTTTGTTTTAGATGTTATAATATATATATATATATATTATATTTGGATTACAGACCATAGGGCAGCTATTAGTTTTTGATGCCATGTTGTGAATATTATTTTAGTATTAGAGGCCATGATGTGGACATTATATTAACATGGAAGCTGTTGTATTAGTGTTCAAGTCCACTCTACAAATACTATATTTGTATCAGAGGCCACATGTGGACACAATAGCATCAAAGGCTACTATGGATAATACATTAGCATTAGAGGCTGCACATGAACAACATGTTAGCATTATCACTCCACCATAACAGTATTATGACACTGCCATATCCAGGAAGGTGGCACATACCCTCTGGTGGTCATTAGGACCCAGCACAGAATGCTTCAATTCAGTGGTGGATGGGCACTCCCTGACATTCCTGAGAAATGGATGAAATTCAGTACTGTATCTACATTACTCAAGGCCATGATTTTGGAAATTCAAACTAAAATTAAACCCAGTATCCTTGTTTTTTAAGAAATGGTGATTGAACAAGTTATTCAAACCATATTGAGTGAAATGAATGTAGACAAAAACAGAAACTCCTACAAAAATTAACTCATAATAGTCCATAACTAAAATGTGGTAAAACTAAAAGAAATCTGAAAAAAAAAAAAAAGAAAATCTATGTGATCTTAGATTTAGTGATGGTAGTGTATATTTGTTTCTGGTATGAGAGGTTGAATGCAGGGCCTCATACATGCTATACAAACTTTCTAATACTGAGCTACTTCTCCAGTCCTCGATGATGAGTTTTAACTCACAATACCAAATACCAACTGACTAAAAAAAAATACCAATAACATGGACTTTATAAAGTTCAATTTTTATGAAGTGCACTGTTGCAGGCCAACAATCCCAATTACTCAAAAGGCTAGGGCAGGAAGATTGCAAACTTGAGCCCAGCCTAGGAAATTTCTTAAAGGATGGGATATAGCTCAGTGGTAGACCATTTGCCTAGTTTATGTGAGGCCTGGGGTTCAATCCCCAACACTACACACACACAATTTTTTTCCTACTCTGTAAAACATGGCAAATAGTTATACAAAATTATGTTCAGCATCCCATATCATCAGGGAATCATAAATTAAAATGATAGTCAGGTAGTATGGCACAGCTATTAGATCTGCTGAGCTCTAAGAAACAGCAGTGCACCAACAGCTGCAGGATGTGAGATACCAGCAGTCTCAGGCATTACTAGGAGAACATGTGGCATGGCCACTTTGGAAGATGATGTGCCAGTTCTTCCCAAAGCTAAAAATCCAATCTATGACCCAACAGTGTCCCTCTAAATTACCTTCATTTAGAGAAATTCTTTGAAAAAGTATGTCAAAACAAAACTAGCATGTAATTATGCATAGCAGCTCTATGATGCTGATCAGATCATAAATAAGAACGTCCTCTCATAGCTGAATGCATAACCAACACAGAATATAAAGGAATGAACTGCCACCCTACACAGAGACATAGATAAATCCTACCTGGTACACTGATAAGTAAAATAAGCCAGATTGAAGAGGCTACATGCTGTATGGTTTACCTTTTATGAAATTCTAGAAAAGACCAAATTACAGAGGAAAAGTTGTGCAGGATGAGGCCCAGGAGCCTCACAGCACAGGAATCTCCATCTACATGGAGTTGGGGTGCACCACCCTTCCTGTGGTTTTTCTCATGACCATCCTCCATCCTGAAGCTGCCCTAGAACCCACCAAAAGTCCTTATTAAAGCACAAGGCCCTCCTAGGCCCCCAGGAGATTCTACAGGATTTAGGAGCTCTGTGCAAATAACCAAGGTAAAAGAATCAATATGAGAACAAAAGATGCTCCTAACACCTTTGTCACTCAGAAAATATGAAGATTTTAGGAGTGCTGCACCGGGAACTGGGTGCAGAGGCTGAATGTGTGTTTCTTTTTTTTCTTTTCTTTTTTTTTTTTTTTTTTTTAGTTTTCGGCGGACACACATCTTTGTTTGTATGTGGTGGTGACGATCAAACCCAGGCCGCATGCATGCCAGGAGAGCAGGCTACCGCTTGAGCCACATCCCCAGCCCTGAATGTGTATTTCTTATTATGCCAAAGCCCATAATCTCGAGCAATAATAAATTCATTGCTCATAATGAAACAATGAATTAATTATATGGCAGAAACTGGGAGCTAGATGGGGTGAGAAATTATGATAAATGAGGAGTGAAGGCAGAGGGATCTATGTCATAACGGGTCAGAATCCACTGACTGCAGATCAGTATAAATTCACATTTTGCTTAAAACATTCACAGATGGTTCCACATAAACATAGTTATAACTAGGGGATATGAAAAGATTAGAATACATATACACTTCTTTGCATTGTCAGTTGTGTGGATCAAGATGCAAGATGAAATATGTTTTATAGACTTTTTTAAAGACCTTTATTTTATTTTTTTATTTTTATGTGGTGCTGAGGATCAAACCAGGTGCCTCACACATGCCAGATGAGTGCACTACCACTGAACCACAGCCCCTGCCAGATGAAAGATTTTAATATCACTCTATAATCAAAGGAGCCAGGACTCTTTGAAGAAATGGCTGATACTAAGAGTAATATTGTAAATATATAAGTCAGGGTAATTTAAATATAAAAAAGAAAAAACTTTGGGACAAAACCAGAAAATATGTTAAAGGACAACAGGAGATAATGGAAAGATCTCCAATGGAAAGAATTCCCAATGGTTAAAGTAGGGATGAATTGAGCAGTAAAGTATTATTTAAAAGGGTGGGGGGAGAACAAAAAACAGCTTAAGGAAACTATCCAGATGACTGATATATATAAATGACTGAATACACAAACAAATGAGGTTGAGTAGAAACCTCTTGTGCAGAAGAATTCCATATAATTGAGAGAGACACAGTCATCAAGGAGGTAGAGCTAACTCTCTGATCCCTAAGCATGGGCTCTGCATCACAACTTCCTCCAGAAGAACAGACAATGTGGACATGCAAAAAAAGTAACTTCACTGTAAGAAACCTGAAAGACCCTTCCTCAAGCAGGTGAGCACAATCAATACTACCATTTCACCTTGAGGGCATGAGATGATAGAGCTGCTTTTCATCTCAGTGACCAGCTTCCCCCAGTCCAATAGCCCCAGGCTAAATATGAGAAACACAAGGAAACCTGAAAGGCACTGCCTCAGCCAGGTGAGCACAGTCAATACTAATATGGCAATAAAAACAAGAGATGACAGAGCAGCTCTTCACCTCTGTGACCTGCCTCCCCCAGACCCACAGCCCCATTTTAAATATTAAAAAAAGGAAAATTCAAAAAAAGTATAAAAAATACCTGACAAGTCGTCCTCAATGCTCTCAAGGTCATCAGAACAAGGAAGTTCATAGAAACTGTCACCCCAAGAGAAGTCTATGGAGACATGATGACTGGATGTCATGTTGGCTCCTAGATGTGATCCTAGAACAGGAAGACACAGAACTGAGAATCCAAAGGATATATGACTTCAGTTAATGGTAACATTCCAGTATTCTTTCTTCATGACAAATGGTCTAAGATGTTAACACTTTAGAGACAGCTCACCTAAGTCATAACAAGGTAAGAAACCAGGTTGAGGCTACCTGGGAAATGTCTGCACTTTTTTCAATTTCTGTATAAGGATAAAACTAAGCCTGGCATGGTGGCACATGCCTGTAATCTCAGCATCTTGGGAGGCTGAGGCAGGAGGATTTTGAGTTCAAAGCCAGCCTCAGCAACTTAATGAGGCCTTAAGTAACTCTGTGAGACCTTACCTCTAAATAAAATATTAAAAAGGGCTGGGGATGTGGCTCAATGATTAAGCACCCCTGGATTCAATCCCCAGTACCCCCATACCAAAAAAAAAAAAAAAAAAAAAAACATTAAACTACTCTAAAGTAAAACCTTAGGACATGGTTATATTTTCTCAAACACTTACTTGTTTAATCATTCACACAGTTAATTACTGGTAACTGACACTCTTAGCTAGTTCTGTATTTTATTATGAACATTCATAACACAAAAATCAAATAGTTCAAACTAATATGAAATTCAAAGTATGTGTTTCTTTTACATATTTCATGTTGAAGTAATAACATAAGTAAACTCCTTATATTTTTATGCTGTCACTTGGTTCTAGGTTTGCCTTCTTAAAACTTGATCACTAGAGGAGAAAAAAAAATGACATTTTAGAGATTCTATTTCAACTCCTGGTTTAACTTTCCTGAAAGAGTGACTTTATATTTTAAAAAGTCCTAATGCAAATTGACTCACTGTGACTGAATCATTTATCCCAAAGAATCCTTGTCTCTATTTTATTTCTATGCATACCTTTTTAGCAGCAATATAATCAAATATTTGTGACTGGGACAAATAGTCAAAGAAATAGTCATCTCCTCCAAGAACTCTGCAGGAAGTGGTGAGCAAAGAGAAGCAGAGGTGTCAGCTTGGTCCAGAAATTATATTAGATGCTGCTGTGCTGTGAGAAAACACTCTACCTTTTAGAAATCACAAGGAGCTATGGATGCCCACACTCTTGTATGAGTCTAAATCTAGTTGAACTTCTAAGTAATTTTATTGTCACTAGCTCATCATGAAGCTAATGACAACTAAAGGATCTATGGGGCTGGGGATGGAGAAAGATTTCCTAGCATGCAGGAAGCCCTAGGACCAACCCCCAGAACCACAAAAAAAAAAAGAAAGAATTTGTGTCTTCTTTTTATAATCAAATAGAAAATGAATAATCACTCCTCTTAAGGAAACATGTTGGACCTAAAACACTTGAGACTCTCAGAATCAAAATACTCTCCTTACAGTGAATTGCATAACTAGATCACCATAAACAGTGGTGTCACATCATAAACCATATTCACATTAAGCACACCATCAAAAAACAACAAAAAGGCTTTATTGACTGTTGATAAGAAAAATGAACATAATCTAGCTTAGGAAATTATTAACACATTGGAAACATATGATACTGATATCAAAATACTCCAGGAAAAGCCAGGCACTTTGACTCATGCCTGTCATCTCGGCTATTTGGGAGGGTCACAAATTTGAGGCTGACATTAGCAATTCAGCTAGACCCTGTCTCAAATGAAATTTGGATCACAAATTTGAGGCTGACATTAGCAATTCAGCTAGACCCTGTCTCAAAATGAAATTGTAACAAAGACTGGGAACATATGTAGTTCAGGGCTTGCATAGCACAAGCAAGGACCTGGGTTTAATCCCCAGTGCCAAAAAAAAAATTTCTCCAGGTGAGACATCTGACAACTATGGCAGGTACAGAACAAGGCAGAAGCCATTATGTCAGCCTCCTCAAAATGATTAAAGTAAACCTGCACTTTGTTCAGCTCACAATACTAACATGTCTGATTTCTGCTTCTAATAATTCAAATGCAACCATTTAAATATGATCAAAAGTGCATGTACTTTTCTAATGAATCCAACAAATATGAGAGAGATACTCAACTGCATTCTGAAAGCCACCTTATAAGCACATAGGGGCACCAACATTAGGATAAAATGTAAGGGCTGGGGATGTGGCTCAAGCGGTAGCATGCTCATCTGGCATGCGTGCGGCCTGGGTTCAATCCTCAGCACCACATACAAACAAAGATGTTGTGTCCGCCAATGACTAAAAAATAAATATTAAAATTTTAAAAAATGTAATCATGGCATTTCCTACATGAATAACCCTAAATACTAATAAATACATAATTTCAAAAGAAAGTCAAATTTCTGAAATCAAAAGCAAATTGATACATTTTAAATGATATTTTGAACAGAGGCAAAACACTTAAAGAGTTCTCCCACAAGAATTCCTGACAACATAAAGTATCATGCTCATTAGAAGGCCCATCCCTTTGTATGCAAGGAATAAGAGAACTTTCTGATGAATAAAGAACTTTAATAGGACATATGGAAATGCTTTCTAAATTTGAAAAGAAGAAAATATGTTTTTTAAAACCTTATTTTGAGTAAATGTATCTGAATTACAAAAAAGCAGCTACTGACTTGTCTCTTACATTTTGTAATGATTTGCATCTCAGGAGATTTCATCTATAGTGGTTTTAAATATCATGAAATATCAATAGTTAACATTAAAAATATCATCATCCCTCTTCTCTTTTAAAACTGATTTGAAATTTTCTTAGAATAATTTCATATGAATTTGGAAGAGGCACTTTGGTATATGTGTATATGTGTAAATACATGATCTTTTTTTAAAAATTTTTCTTTACTTTTAGTTGTAGTTCAACACAATACCTTTGTTTTATTTACTTATTTTTATGTGGTGCCAAGGATCAAACCCATGGCCTCGCACATGCTAGTCGGTTGCTCTACTGCTGAGTCACAACCCCAGCCCCAATACATGATCTTTTGAAACTATACCTCTCATGCTTGAGTCCTGTCAAAGACATCTTCTGAGTGTGTGATGCTGGGATGGACTCTATGGCCTCTCACATGCCAGGCAAGTGCTCTGCCACTGAGCTGCACACCCAGTCTCAAACATGTCTTAATAAATGGAAATTAATTAAAATCATTTGATTATGAGCATTTCCAAACAAGACAATTCTCTCAAACAAAACAATTGTCTCAATCAAAAACAAAGTAAACTAAATTTTTAAAATATTCCTTATTGGTGTAATCAAATAGAAAATGAATAAAAAAAATAGAAGTTCACAGAATTAAAAATCCTATACAGGACTAGAGTTGTGGCACAAAGGCAGAGCATTTGCCTGGCATGTGTTAGGCCCTGCGTTCAATCCTCAGCACCACATATAAATAAACAAAATAAATAAATAAAATAAAAAGATCCACTGACAACTAAAAAAATATTTTAAAAATTCTGTAGAAAATTAAAACAATAGTAATTAAAAATTGAATAGGAAAAACCTATTACACAGAACTGAAGGCCATGGGGAATTACATAGCAAAATAACTCTAAAATAAGAAAAATTAATGAATCAATTAGCATACAAAAGCTTGGACTGCTACTTAGAGTTCTCCCACTGGATGGGATCCTGGGATCATCAGGGCTCAAGGCTGGCTGTCATCTGCCCTTTAACAAATTCTGATTTTATTTCAAATGTTCATGATCTATAGAGAATAAAAGAGAGAACAAGGTGACTTTTCTAAATTTATTTTATGGTATATCAAATTTTGATACTAGTCAAGATAATTCATCCAATGCAGGATGTCAGTGTCTACACAACAGATATTATTTGTGCACCATTACGAATATATTGCCAATTAGCA
Organism: Urocitellus parryii; assembly: GCF_045843805.1. Classification (NCBI taxonomy): domain Eukaryota; kingdom Metazoa; phylum Chordata; class Mammalia; order Rodentia; family Sciuridae; genus Urocitellus; species Urocitellus parryii. The sequence continues at coordinate 173,338 of NC_135532.1, forward strand.
CAGCAGCCAGGGAGCTGCTCATTCTAGACTAACAGGGGCAGAGTCTGGAGGAGGGGGATGGAAGGTTGGGGGGGGGCTGGAAGATAAGTGGGGTCTGGAGAAGAGGCAGGGTCTTAAAGAGGAGGGTTGGGCTGGGGTTATGGCTCAGTGGTAGAGCACTTGCCTAGCATGTGTGAGGCACTGGGTTCAAACCTAAGCACCACATACAAAAAAATAAACAAAATAAAGGCATTGTGTCCATGTGTGACAAAAAAAAATTAAAAGAGGAGGGGTGAGGTCTGGAGGAGGGGCAGGACAGGAAGAAGGGAAAGATCTGGAGGAGAGACAGGGTCTGAAGGAGGGGGAGAATGAGTCACAAGGGGGCAGGGCTTCACAGAGGGGTGGGACCTGAGGAAGGGACAGGCCCTGGAACATGAGTAGGACCTAGAGGAGAGGCAGGGTAGGAAGGAGGGGGAAGGGTGGATCAGGAGGACAAGCAGAGCTATAGAATATAGGCGGGGTCTAGAGGAGAGGCAGGGTCTGGAGGGGAAGGCCTTAGCAAGAGGGTCCTGGAGGGGTAGCTTCTTGCTAATTAAACTCTCCACCAAAAGAAAAATGTGTGGCTGTGGTAGCTCAGTGGTAGAGCGCTTGCCTAGCATGTGTGAGGCACTGGTTTTGATCCTCACCACCACATAAAAATAAATAAATAAAATAAATATATTGTGCCCTTCTACAACTAAAAAAAAAATTGAAAAAAAAAACTAAGCAGAGATTAAAGAAAAAGAAAAATGTGGTTCATGAGTTTGATTCCACAAAAAAACATGAGATGTATTTTTAATAAATTCTGGCTTTGTTAGAAGTAATATATTTAAACTTAAGCAGCTCAAAAGGCTGAGGCAGAAGGATCTCGACTTCAAAACCAGCCTCAGCAAAAGCAAGGCATGAAGCACCTCAGTGAAACCCTGTCTCTGTAATACAAAATAGGGCTGGAGATATGGCTCAGTGGTCACATGCAACAACAACAACAAAAAAAAAAAAAAAAAAGATAAGTACTGAGTTCAATCCTCAGTACTCAAAAATAAAAATTAAATTTTTTTAAAAAAAATAACATAGTGGGCTGTAAACATATGTACTTTTCAATATTTTTTCCTACTATTTTAACACTGCAAGAAAAAGCAAACCATTTAAACACTAAGGAAAACAAGGAAGTGGACTGGGTCCCCTTCCCTTAGGCTGTATATTCCTCCCCCCCTACACATTCCTCCTTTCTCCCTGCCAGGTTCCCTAGAAACCACCCTGGGTCACTTTGTTAAGATGATGAGGGTCACAGCCTAAGGAAGGGTCACTGCTGCACAGGGAGCCAGGATGAAATTGTGAAGGACAGAGTGGGGCTGACAGCCAAGGCTGCCCTCAGCTCTCAGGTCCAGGACAGGGTTTGCTCCTCATGCTTCCCACCATCTCCTCACCGGCTGCCAGAGCTGCCAGAAGCTTCTGAGCCATCTCTCTGAGGCTGCTCTGAGGAAAAGGGAATCACAGGTGTCCCTAGAGACATGACCCATGAGCGTTCCCATGCTATACATCTCTTCAGGCTGCTCTGAGCAGAAAACCCCAGGCTTCTCTAAAAATATAACCCATGAGGGTCCCCAAGCCAGGCATCTCCCCCAGGCTACTCAGAGGAGAAGGGAACCCCAGGCATCCAAAGAGACATAAACCAGAGGGTCCACACACCAGGCATCTCCCTCAGGCCACTCTGAGGAGAAGAAAACCCAGGGCCTACATAGAGTTGCGACCCACAAGGCTCCCCACATCTGGCATCTCCCTCAGGCCAATGTAAGGAGAAGGAAGCCCCAGGCATCCCTAAGACATGACTCACAAAAGACCCTAAGCCAAGAGTCCGCGCTGAGGCTGCTCTGAGGAGAAGGGAGCTCTGTGAGTCCCTGGAGGCATGACCCACGAGAGTCCTCAACCTGAGTCTCTCTCAATCTGCTCTGAGAAGGGAGCTCTGCCCCTCCATGTGGAGTGACCCAACAAACCCAGGAATGGGGCTCTCCCGGGTTGGTCCTGAGGGGGAAGCAGGCCCCTCACTTTCAAAAAGGCTGCATTAAAGATGGCGGCAAGGCCCCACCCCTGATTGACTATGCCTCCTTAGGCCAAGCACAGCAACCCTGGCAACCGCCCCAGGCAGCTCTGAGGAGAAGGGAACCCAGGGCTACTTAGAGACGTGACCCACGAGGCTCCCCAGGCCTGGCATATCCCTCAGGCTGCAGTAAGGATGAGGCTGCCCCGCAGTGTCCCTACAATGTGACCCACGAGGGTCCCCAAACCAGGCGTCTCCTTCAGGCTGCTCTGAGGAGAATAGAACCCCAGGCATCCCTAGAGACACGACTCACAAAAGTACCTAAGCCAAGAGTCCACTGAGACTGCTCTGAAGAGAAGGGAGTTCCGTGAGTCCCTAGAGGCATGACCCATGAGAGTCCCCAACCTGGAGACTCAATCTGCTCTGAGAAGGGAGCTCTGGCCCTCCCTGTGGAGTGACCCAACACTCCAAGGACTGGGGCTCTCCCGGATTGGTCCTGAGGGGGAAGCCAGCCCCTCACTCTCAAGGAGGCGGCCTTAAAGATGGCGCTGAGGCCCCGCCCCCTTCCGCCACGCAGAGCAACCCTGGCGTTTGCCCCAGGCCGCTCTGAGGAGAAGGGAACCCCTAGCCTAATTAGAGACATGACCCACGAGACTCCCCGGGCCTGGCATCTCCCTCAGGCTGCTGTAAGGATGAGGGAGCCCCCCAGTGTCCCTAAATTGTGACCCAAAATGGTCCCCACACCAGGCACCTACCTCAGGCTGCTCTGAGGAGAACAGAACCCCGGGCGTTCCTAGAGACATGACCCAAGAGGGTGCCCGCACCAGGCATCTCCCTCAGGCCACTCTGAGTTGAAGGGAGCCCCAGGCACCCCTAGAGACATGGCCCACAAGGGTCCCCACACCAAGTGTCTCTCTCAGGCTGCTGAGGTGAAGGGAACCCCAGGCATCCCTAGAGGCACGACTCACGAAAGTCCCTAAGCCAAGAATCAACACTGAGGCTGCTCTGAGAAGGGAGCTCCGTGAGCCCCTGGAGGCATGACCCAGGAGAGTCCACAACCTGGGTGTCTCTCTCAATCTACTCTGAGAAGGGAGCTCTGCCACTCCCTGTGGAGTGACCCAATACTCTGAGGACTGGGGCTCTTCCGGGTTGGTCCTGAGGGGGAAGTCAGCTCCTCACTCTCAAGGAGGCAGCATTAAAGATGGCGGCAAGGCCCTGCCCCTTATTGACCACACCCCTTTGGCCATGCGCTGTGCAGGAGCTCCTCCCACCTCAGAGGCGGGGCCTCTCCTGGCTCCCTGATGAATGTGGGCACCTTCTTCCACCATTCGCAGTTAAAATATGTTCCCACTGCTCTAATTAGGTCTGGCTGTGGCACCTGAGGAGTGGAATCTCAGAAGAGGAGAAATGGAGTCCAGGAGACCCCCTTGCTGCACTTCATCAGGCCAAGTGCTACAGCAGCCTGAGACAGGCAGGCAGAGGCACAAAGGGAGGCAGCTACAGGGAGTCTAGACCCTCAGCCCAAGGGCAGAGGCCAGAAACAGACCACCTCAGAGGCTTCTGGGATGTGTAGTCTTTGAGACAGAGTGACTTAGCCAGGGACTGCTCCAATTCATAATCAGGGGTTTTAAGAAAATCTGTTAATTCCCAGCCCACTGTAGGAGGGTAGAAGAACCTGAGATCAGACCAAATTCCCAGTAGCCTATGAGCATTCTAGATCATCCAGTCTGTCTTGCCTGTCCAGCTCTCACCATGGATGTCTCTGGGAACTTCAGGCTACACAGATTCAGGGTTCTCAGGATTTATGGACAGTGTAGTCTGGTGCTCTGCTCACACAGTCTTTGCCCTTCGGGACCATGGAAGCTGTGTGCCATGTGCTGGCCCAGACACCCTGGAGAACCCTGGCAGTGGACTCTGGTGTTCTACCCATGCAGCCCTCACCCCAGAAGCCTAGAGGTTGCAAGTAGCACATTCACCCTCATACCATGAGGATTCTGGGTAGTGCAGTCTTGTATTCCACATTGCAGGCCAGCTGCAGAGGTCTCTGAGAGCTGCAGGCTACTCAGGAACCCCTAGTGATTCTGAATAGTGTAGCCTGGCATTCTGCCCACACAGCCCTCACTTCAGAGGTCTATGGGGGCTTCAAGTAGCACATTCAACCTCATACCCCCACCCAGGATTCTGGGTAGTGTAATCTAGTCTTCTACAATGCAGACCCCTTTGCAGAGGTCTCTAGAAATTGCAGGCTATACAGTCACTCAGGCATCCCTAGGGATTCCAGACAGTGTATTCTGGTGTTCTGCCCATGCAGCATCACTACAGTGGACTCTGGGAGCTGCAAGCCCCCAAGGATCATGGGTATTATCGCCTGGTGCTATGTTCAACTGTACAGTGACTACTTAGAGCTCGGAGCCTCCAGGAATTCTGAGTATTGTAGTCATTTCTACTCAGTCAGCTCTAACTGCAGAGGTCATTGAGAGCTGTGGGCCATGATTATTCTGAGTAATGCAATCCATCCTGCCTAAGTGGACTTCACCCCCATCACGGCTCTGGAATCTGTGTAGCACAAGCCTACCTAGACACCCCTGAGGAGTCTGTGTAGTGCAATACAAAGTTTGCCCCTGCAGTACTCAAAAGGAAGGTGTCTGGGAGTTGCAGGCCCCCAGGGATTCTGGGTAGCATACTCTTGCCTTCTGCCTCCATAGCCCTCACTGTGGAAGCCTCTGAGAGTTCCAGGCCACATGGACACAGGGCACCTCCAAGAATTCTAGGTAGTGTAGTTCAGCTCCCTACCCTGCAGTCCTCACTATTGCAGATCCTGGGAACTGTAATCCCCCCTGAGGATTCTGGATAAGGTAGTCCAGTGTTTTGTCTACATGCCGCTACTGCAAGGGCCATGAGAACTGAAGGCCACATGCTTGCCTTGGTACTGAAGACCTCACTGTGGAAGCCTCCTGGAATTATAGGCAGGAATTGTGACCCCAGGAATTGTAGGTAGTGTAGTCTGACCTGCATAATGCACAGCTTTCACTTGGGAGGCCTCAGGGAGTTACAGGCTGCATACTATCGGGCAACACACCCCACCAAGGATTCTGGATACTGTAGTTAAGCTCTCAGCCCAACAGTCCTCACAACAGAGGATCCTGAGAGCTACTGGCACCGAGATTTGTGGGTAATTTAGTCCTGTGTTTTTCCTACTCACTGCAGAAAATTCTGAAACTAAAGTTCCCCGTTAGGATTGTGGGTAATGCAGTTCAGTGGTTTGCCCACTCACCAGAGAGGATTCTGGAAGCTGCAGTCCCTGAGGGTTCTGGATAATGCAGTCTAGTGTTTGCCCTGCACAGTCCTGCTGAGGATCACAGGAGCTGAAGACCCCATGCTTTCCCTGGGACCCTGGAGATTCTAGGAAGTGAGCTCTACCAACAAAACCATCACCACCAAATCCTCTGGGACTTACAGGGTTACAGGGTATGTAGGCATCCCCAGATATTCTGAGCATTGAAGTCTGGTATTCTGCCCTTACAATTCTCACCCCCAGAGGCTCCTGGGCAGAGGAGGTACCCAAAAGTAATTGGCAGCATAGTTTGATTTTTTTGTCAGTACAGCCGTCTCTGCAGAGGTCTCTGCAAGTTGCAGGTCCCCAAGAATTATGGGTAGCACAGTCTGTCATTTGACCATGCTGCCCTCCCTGCAGAAGGCTCTGGTAACTGCAATGAGGATTCTATAGTTACCCAGGATTCTGGGTAGTACGATCCATCATAATTTTTGCATCTCTCACTCTAGAGGCTCCTGAGAGCTTCTTGCTGCATTTTCATGAGCCCTTACCCTCAGGCCCCAATGAGACTCCAGGCACTGGGCCCTCCCTGCACCATCTTGAGGGGGCATTTGTGTCCTCAGACACTGAAGTCACACAAAATACTTTGACATACCATGATAATGAACAGCCAAAGCCTCAGTAAGAAATACTGTTGTAAAATAAGTTCTCCTAAAATATTACCTGAGAAAGTAAAGAACATGGCAGAACTTCCTTCTCAGCCCACCAGGCAATGCACAGGAAGCTTCTTCCTCATGTTTTCCTCACATGGACCTCAGTCATCCTGAATCCACAGTGGAGCCTCCATGGGTAGGTGCCAAGGAGAAGGAAGCTCTGGTCCTCACCGTAGACATATCCACCAGGCATCCCCGGTCCATGGTATCTTTCCACGTGTCTCCCCAGGATTAAAAAAAAAAGAGAGGGGCTGGGGATGTGGCTCAAGCGGTATCGCGCTCGCCTGGCATGCTTGCGGCCCAGGTTCGATCCTCAGCACCACATACCAACAAAGATGTTGTGTCCGCCAAGAACTAAAAAATAAATATTAAAAAAATTCTCTCTCTCTCTCTCTCTCTCTCTCTCTCTCTCCTCTCTCACTCTGTCTTTTAAAAAAATAAATAAATGCACATTTCCCTAGTTTTTTTTTTTTTAAAAAAAAGAGAGAAAAAAAAAAAAAACCTCTGGTCTACACCTTAGATAGAGTGTCTAGGAGTCCCTAGATGTGGCATCTCTCAGGTGGGTCCCCAGGAGAAGGAAGTTTGATTAGGGCACAGAACACAGCCCCCAAAAGCAGTTGATCAGAGAAAGTTGTTCTGAGTGCCCCCTGCTGGCCACTGTGGGCAGTGAAGGATGCTGGGTGTTCACTGTTCAGAGCTGCACCCCCTTGTGCTAGGCACAATGAAGCTCTTAAATTCATAGTTCTGAGTATTCCAGGTCATGATTTTGGAAATCGAAAAGAAATAGAGCCTACCTCCTATGTCTTGATCAGAATGGATGGAGATAGCAAGCAGCAAAGTACATGGCCCATAGACAAAATTTCATTGATTTCCTATATTTCAGCCATCATGTAGGGGAAACAGTGAAATTTATAAACTGGAATAAGAAACATTTTAAAGCATTAATATTTAAAATAGAGACCCCAAATTTGAAGTACTTACATGTAATTATTAAAGTACAATCATATTTCAGAAAATCTTGAAATGTTTATAAAGAAATCAAATGAAATATAAATAAATACAGAAATAGTCTTTGTTCAGGTCTCAATATAATTAAGATAAAAATACCTCAAACCTGATCTGAAGATTCAGTGCATTCCAGAAATTTCCAACACGCTCTTTTTAAACCTAGACTAGACATCACTGACTTCAAAAGGACACACACTTCAAGAAGCCACACATATGGATGCCAGAACCTATCAAAATACTCTCTAGATTTGCATTTAAAATGGGAAACTGTAAAACTCTAGAAGATGTGCATGATCACATGTTTCACAATGAGGTTCTAAATACAACTCACCCCCAAAATCCACGAAAGCTATGGATGTGGCTCAGTGGTTAAGCACCCTGGGTTCAACCCCTGCTATCAAACAAACAAACAATAACAACAAGAAATCCATAAAAGAAAAATCTGATAATGTGGACTGTATTAAATTCCTCTGTTTAAAAAAAAAACATATTAAGGAAATAAAAAAACAAATGAAAGACTGAGGGAATCTTTGGAAAGTATATGTCTAAAACAAACTTGTGTACAAAATATAGTAAGACTCAACAATAAGACAACATAATGGGTAAAGATATGAACAGACAACTCACAAGAAAGATACGAGATGGTAAAGAAGCATAGAAATGATTCTTAGTATCACCTGTCATGAGGAAAGCACAAACTAAGACCCCAAGTGCACTGCACACCTACCGAGCTGCTAAGGTCTTTAGTAAGTGCAGTATCAACCATGAGGATGATGAACAGCCACAGGCACTCTTGTGCATTGCTGGAAGAGCACAAAACAGTTCAACACTATCAAAAAACTGGGCATTTTCCCCAAAGTTAGACATGGTATCACCATATGGTCCTAAAAATGTAGAAAACTGCCTCAAAAATCAGGATGTGCTTCAATGGGTGAACAAATACCATAACTGCTATGAATCCATGCCATGGAGGCCCTGGTGTCTCTGAGCTCCCCCAGATCTCTACTCTGGACTGCCTTTACCTTTGCATACCTCACAGAGGGAAAAGTGAATTCTGAATAGAAATACCTGTAAATGCAGCTGATAAACTCAGGCTCAGTATGCAGTTGCTGCCTATGGAAAGAGATTAAAAAGTTCTGGATGTGGGTGGTAAACGAAAAATGCAAGCACAACAACCCAGGCCTATATCTTTGTTCATAGGAGCTTCCTGGGGAACAACAGACAAACATGGAGGCAACTCCAGGATCCCCACAGAACCACATCTAGGGGAGAACCTGGAGGTGGCTGTCATTAGGGCCCCTATGTCTCACCTCTGATTAGCTTAGAGGACATTATGCTACAGCTTCATACCTCCATCCCAACTTTTAATTTCATCTCTTTCCCAGGTTGCAAATGCATCCTGAGCTTGGATTCTGTTGATTGATTAGCTTGTTTAATGTTGCGAAGAGAGCTATTCCACTACCTAGTCCTGATGCACAATCTCTGAAATTCACTGTTCTGGTTATTCAACATACATTTGCATATTTTAGCTAAAATAGAGCCCATCATCCCATGTTTTGATCTAAAAGAACGGTTTAGCAGTTGTTGGGGTTTGCACATTCTGCCATCTGAGCAACTTTCTCTGTGTCCAGAGGCTGCAGAGGTGTTATCTGTTGTTCCAATTAACTTTTCCCTTCATTTTCATTGAGCCATAGTGGCCCTGAGGTTAGCAACTGTAGCTCCAACCCACCAGAATCCTGCAAGTCTCCTCTGGGTGAGCAGAGTGTCCCTGCCTCCGGGGGACTGGTGGCAGCTCTGTGGGAGTGGAGCAGAACAGGTGAGCGCCTCCTCGGGCTGGGGAGCCTGGAGGAGAAAAGGCAGAGCTGTGGTGCGCTGATGCCAGGCCCACAGTTTCCACTGCAGGATAAACCAAGCACCTTTCAGAAACCTACAACCTGGCTTCTGTCCGCAGGAACCTTCTATGGGTGACACAAACAGAGGACCTTTTTGGCAGCAGAGCGTGGAGACCCGGAACCCCTGAAGCCACACCTGGGAAGGGCTAGTGCCCTCCAGGCTCCATAAAGTCAATCCAGGGCGCTGGAGTGGGAGAAAGGCCTGCATTCCAGGTCGTGATTTCTGAGTTCTAATTCCGCTGCACCCTGGCCCACCTGCATGGTTTGGCTATGTGACTTAACAACTCTGAGCTGTAGTTTCCCACCTGCGCCAGGCAGTGGCAGTGCTGTCCTGGTTCCCACCAGATGGGCAGCGAGGAGCTGGTGCTTTCAGGGTTGGAAAGCACTCTGGGGCTCTAGCACCGCCACCCTCTGTGCATGGATCCTGCTCCCCTCTCCATAGCTCTGTATTCAGCTTGTACTCACGCTTCAAGTCACTGCATCCATAACGTAATTCCACATAGGTACTTGCCCATACTTCAATGTACCCCACATTGTTTGGAGAACCATGCAGTAAATGCCCTCACTTGCAGGGCTGCGGTGTGGCTCAGTGACTGAACGCTTGCTTCATATATGTGAGGCCCTGGGTTCAATCCTCAGCACCACATAAAAAGAAAATAAAAATTAAAACTAAATGCCCTCATTTGCTATTTCCCCTTTCAAGACTTAAACCTTTCTTTCAAGCTTTGGATCTGAGATTTCTCAGTGTCTGATGCAAGTGGGTTTGGTTTTTCCTTCATCTAAGACTGGGCCCTGCAATACGGTGGGGCCAGAAACTGATAGGCATGATGTGGTGTTTACACATGATATTAAGGCTGGGACAAAGTTATGTCTAGGAATAGTGACTGAGCCTATGTAAGGAGTTTTGAGAACTGCTGAGTAAACACCCAGGCCCTGCCTTTCTGATCTTGAGTCTGAATTATACCAATTAACAGGTGGAATGGGAGCTACTTCTACATAGCATACATGAAAGCAATTCATAGGAGAAAGGCAGAAAGGAAGACTGCAGAAGGGATCTTACACTTGGCTGGGCTCTGGGCACTGCTCTGACCTGTGGCACTTTCACATGGGGCAATAAGCCCTGCCTCCTTACTGCCAGGAGGTTCCCTGTCCTACAGACACCAGGTTGTCCTCATCTTGGACACAAGAGTTTTCCACCAAGGCCTTCTGGATTTCAGCAGAAGTTCAGTGTCTAAGCCCAATGGATGCTACTGCAAAGAGCAGGCAGCTGCAAAAGGGGGATGTGAAAGGCTGACCAAGGGGAAGAAAATGCAGGTTTGCCCTTGCACAGAAATGGGCTTTCAGTGAAATAGGCTTTCAGTGGACACACTTTGTGCAATAAAGTGGCTAACTCTGAGATAAACAAGATTGATAAGAATTTAGCCAAACTAACCAAAATGAAAAGAGAGAAGACTTACATAAATAAAATTAGAGATGAAAAAGGGAAAATCACAGACATTACAGAAATTCAGCAGAACATTAGGGACTATATTGAAAACTTATATTCCAATAAATTGGAAAACCTAGAAGAAATAGACACATACAACCTGCTAAAACTGAATCAAGAGGACATAGAAAACCTAAACAGGGCTGGGGATGTGGCTCAAGCGGTAGCGCACTCGCCTGGCATGCGTGCGACCCGGGTTCGATCCTCAGCACCACATACCAACAAAGATGTTGTGTCCACCGAGAACTAAAAAATAAATATTAAAAAAAAAACCTAAACAGACCAATATCTAGGAATGATATATAGAAACCATAAAAAATGCCTTCCAAAAAATAAAAACCTGGGACCAGATGGATTCTCAGCTGAATTCTATTAGACCTTTAAAGAAGAACTAAAGCCAATACTCCTCAAATTAATCCCATGAAATAGAAAAGAATGGAGCACTTCCAAATTCATTCTATGAAGCTAGTATCACTCTCATATCAAAACCAGATAAGGACACATCAAGTAAAGAACACTGCAGACCACTATCATTGATGAACTTAGATTTTTTAAAAATATACCTAATAAAATATTAGCAAATCATGTTTAACAACATACTAAGAAAATTGTACATCATGATCAACTTGGTTTTATACCAGAGATGCAAGGATGGTTTAATATACACAGATCAATAAATGTAATTCATCACATAAGTAGAATTAAGGGCAAATATCATTCAGTCATCTTGATAGGTACAGAGAAAGCCTTTGATAAAATCAGCACAAAATTTGACAAAATAAAAGCAATGAAGAAACTAGGGATAGAAGGAACCTACCTCAATACCCTAAAGGGTATACATGAAAAAACCTAAAGCCGACCCCACAGTAAACAGGAGAAAACTGAAAGCATTTCCTTTAAAATCAATAACAAGACAAAGATGTCCACTCTCACCACTCCTGTTTAATATAATTCCAGGCAGAACAATTAGGCAAGAGAAGGAAATAAAGGGATTAAAAGTAGGAAAGAAAGGAGTCAACTTATCACTGTTGGCAGATGATTTGGTCCTATACTTAGAATATCAAAAAAACACCACCAAAAGACTATCAGGGCTAATAAGCAAGTTTGCCAAAGTAGCAAGTTACAGAATCAACATAAAAAATCAGTAGCTTTCCTATACATCAATAATTAATCTGCAGAGAAAGTAATCAAGAAAACTATTCCACTCTCAATAGTCTCAAAGAAAATAAAATACCTGGGAATAAATCTAACCAAGGAGGTGAAAGATCTTTACAATGAAATCTATAGAAGATAGAATAAAGAAATTGAAGATGACTCAAGAAGATGTAAATACCTCCCATGTTCATGGACACAAATGTGAACTTTCAGGGCTGGGGATGTGGCTCAAGCGGTAGCTCGCTCGCCTGGCATGCTTGCGGCCCAGGTTCGATCCTCAGCACCACATACAAACAAAGATATTGTGTTCGCCGATAACTAAAAAATAAATATTAAAAAAAATGTGAGCTTTCAAGGCCCCTTTTTTTTCTAATGTGGCTCACAGGAGTCAGAAAGGAGTGTACTTAGTACTGCCAATTCACCCCAAAGCCTATCTTTCAAACATATCTTAAATAATAAACTTGAACAGGCAGGTGACAAAAATCAGGTAAAAGAAGTCATAAAGAGCATGTCCCTTCATGCCCTCTCCAGGTCCCACCTCCCAGCACCTTCAGCAACATGGAAGGTCTTTAACCCCTGTCCTTTTGCTTTTCATTTAATGATTTATTAAATAATTGCTCATGGTGATCACCTGAAACTTCTGTGATTAGCTCATTGGAACTAATCCTCCCAAATCCTCAATCCTCCCCAAACTTGTGGGAGGGCACAAATTCCAATGAGCTAATCACAGAGTTGGTTCCACTGCACCCAGTCATCCAGGGCCACCCAGAAATCATAGATCATGGTTCACCTCCCTGGCTGCAAATAGACACACTGCTTCACTGCTTCATAGATTGAAGGATCAGGAGGTTAGTGCCAGGAAACTGGGTCAAAGACCTTTTTTTTTTTTTTTTTTGATACCAGAGATTGAACCCAGGGGACACTTAACTACTGAGCTCCATCCCCGTACCTTTATTTATTTATTTATTCAACTATTTTATTTTTAGATAAGGTCTTCCTAAGTTGCTTTAGGGTATCAATAAGTTGTTCAGGAGGGCTTTGAATTTGTATTCCCCCTGCCTCACCCTCCCCAAGGCTCTAGATTAACAGGCATCCAACACTGTGCCTTGTCCAGATTTCTTATTATGACTCATCAACACACATAAAGAAATAAAAGGCGGGCTGGGGATGTGGCTCAAGCGGTAGCGCGCTCGCCTGGCATGCGTGCGGCCTGGGTTCGATCCTCAGCACCACATACAAACAAAGATGTTGTGTCTGCCGAGAACTAAAATAAATAAATAAATAAATATTTAAAAAAAAAGAAATAAAAGGCATATATATATATATATATATATATATACACTTTTCAACTTGAAAAAGAACTTAAATACACACTGCACTAGCAAATATGAAAAGATGCTTAAGGTCTCATTAATTATGGTCATGTAAGTTAAAGTCACAGTGAAATTTCCTCACTCCTGTTAAAATAATTTACAATAGCAAGCATTGGTAAGAATGAAGACAAATGTGTAACCTGTGTGTGAAATAATTGCAGTTTCATCAAAAAGTTAAAATTAGAATTATTAGAATTATCATAGTACTCAAGTCTGTTCCTAGGTTTTTACACCAAAGAACTGGAAGAAGATATTCAAAGCAAAATGTGTATGTGTTCTTTCCATCTGTTTAAGTCATGAAAATGAGGGACAGGCTCATAAAGAGTTCCAGGAAGAAAAATGTGGATCTGAGTAAAAAATTGTAATAGTTATGGTGTTTCATCCCCCATTAAAAAAAAAAGAAACTGTCAGCTCTTTTCACGGAGCACAGCAGCCCTGTGATTCTTGCTCTCATACAACACCAGTTAGGTGGGTCTTCATATACAGCACAGCAATCCTGTATGTTCCTGTCTTTCCAAGTGGACATGTGCAACTCTGCAATTGTTTAAATTTTAGATATCAAGTTTCTTGGATCTGCCAGTAGACATGATCAACCTTAAGAATCCTTCCATCAGAAAACTCCAGTTTTCTGGATATAGAATTCAACAGTATTGCACATCTATCCATCAATAGATCCCCAGTCATCTGTCTGTACAATTGGTGCCCAGAAGCCCTGCATTTCCTGCTATCATTATCCCAGTTGCCTGGCTTTGAATATGGACAGAAGTAGCCCTGGCATTGTGGATCTCCAAATAGATTCTAGCAGCCATGGTAATTCTGAGACCATGAGCATTATAGACCACTAGCAATGGAAATTATGGACAGTATGATTTCCTAACCACATAGAATCCCATTCTCCTGTTCCTGATGTACAGCCCATCAGTACTGTGTGTCCACCCATCATGGAAACTAAGTTGCCTGGCTTTTCTACAGCAGTCCATCAGTCCTTCACATCCTGCCATCATAAGAACCCATTTCCCTAGCTGTCCACAGAGAGCAGAGCAAGTTTGTAAGTCCTGACATCACAGAACCTCAATTTTCTGTGACTTCCATGTAAATTCAAGAAGCCCTGCAATTTCTGTCATCATAGAAACCCAATTGTCTCCCCTTGAACATACACACCAGCAGCCCCAGGAATCCTTTCATTAGAGAAACCCATCTCTGCTCTCCACATTAAAACCAGCAGCCTGGCAATTCCTGCCATCATACAACCAAGTTAACTTGCTCTCCAAGCAGATCCCAGCAGTACTGTGAGGCATACCATAAATTCCCCTTGCTTACACATGGAGTTCAGCAGCTCTGTCAATCCTGCCATCATACAGCCCAGTAACCCAGTGAATTCTGCCATCTTACAACACCAGTTACCTGCCTCTTCATGTGGACACCAACAGCCCGTGGATTTCTGATATCATGGAAACACAACTTTCTGTGTCTCCATGATGATTGCAGGAGCCCTGTGTGTACTGCTGTCATAGACAACAGTTCCATATCTTTCTATCTAGAAGACAGTAGTCCTAGTTGTCCAGTCATCAATAGAATCCCAGTTCCCTTACTACCAGAGTCCAGCAGTACTGTGAGTCCTACCATCACAGAACCACACTTCCCTAAGGTTTATCATAAATCTTGGAGCACTTCAAGTCTTATCAACAGAACATCAGCTTCCTTGTTTGCCATATAAAAAAGCAGCAGCTCTGGGAGTCCAGACATCATTGACTCACTATTCCATTGCTTACCACTCAAAGCCATCAATTCTGAACATCCTGCCATCACAGACTGCAGATCCCTTTGCTACACAATGAGTTCAGCAGTCAAGTATGCACTTCTCATAGAAAATCAGTTCTGAGGCACTACACAAAGATCTCTACAGACCTGGAAGTTCTGTCATCAAAGACTCCAGTTCTGTGCCATTCAACATAGACCCCAGTATAATGAAGACTCTGGCCATCACAGAAACTCTGTAATCTTGCTCTCTACATACATAATATCAGCATTGTGTGTTCTTCCATCATAGTATCTTAGTTCCCTGGTTCTCCAAATAGAGCACAGAGCCTGGCAATTTTTGCTCCCCTAAAACCCCAGTTTCCTGGCTCTACACATATACCTAGCAATGCTGAGACTCCTTCCACTATAAAATGCCAGTTTCTTGACTCTCCTCATGAAACTCTACAGTTTGGGCTGTCCTACCATTGTTATGCTCGAATTCAGGATCCCCAAAAGACCACCAGAGTCCAAGATCAATGTAAACAGCAAAGAGGTGTTTATTGTGAGCTAGCTCAATCCTCCGCATGCACACACAGCAACTGGTGACTCTGAGAGGCCCCAAGCCCAGGGTTTGCAGCAGTTTTATACATTCTTTGGAAAAGGAAGGGACCCCCACATACATCATAGCATCTCTTAGCAAATCATCACACACCACGGGAAAATCAAACAACAACTCTAAAACATGATTAGCACATTCACTGGTGGGAACAAGTTGGGTAGGGGTGATTGGTTACTACAAGAGGAGGGATTCGTTTGAACTGATTGGTTTAAGCCAAGAGGGTTGTTGGTGCTGAACTACATGGTTTCCCAACATGTTATCAACCACCATAAACTACTGGGAGAGTCATCTGGCATCCCAGGTATTTCCCTGTCTCATGCTGATTGGTGGCTGTTAGGGGGTTGCTATGGATCCCCAACTAGCCTGACTGAGTCAGGGACATCTGGCACAGCAGATCTCTCCTGTTATTTGTAGATAAACAACTTAGCAGGGTGGGAATGTGCCTAGGAGTGCTCTGTGGGTCTTTCCAAGGGCAAAGGTCATGTCCCTTCCTTGGACAGGCTTTGCTCTGAGGTAGAGGCTGGTTTTTCACCATCATAGCACATCAGGTCCCTAGGTCTCTACATAGAGCACAGCAGTGCTGGTTGACCAGCCATCAGAGAACTCCTGCTCCCTGGAACCCCGTGTAGAGACAATAAGCCATGAGTGACCACCATTATAGAATCTCACTTCCCTGGTTCATCACATATAGCACAACAGCCCTACAGTCTTTCCATAACAGACCCAGATTTTCCTGACTCACCATGGAGAGTCAAGTAGCCTTATGATACACACCATCATAGGACTCCAGTTCCCTGAATTACCTCATAGAACTCAGAAGATATAAACATAATGCCATCAATGTAACACAAGTTTCTTGTCTCAGTATCAAGAGCCCAACAGTTCCAATGAGTCATGTCATCAAGAAAATCCCAGTTTCCAGTATTTCCACAATAAGTCAGAATTCCCTATATTCCTTCCATCATAGAATCTGTTTCCTGGCTTTGAACAAAGAGACCAGCAGTCTTATAATCCTGCTATCATAAAAATCCAGTTCCCTTGTGCTCAAATAGAGTCTACCAGCCCTGTGAGTCTTGTCATCAAATAACACAACTGTTTGGACTAAGCAGAGTCTAGTGAACCATGAGTCCTGACATCATACAATTCCAGTTACTGGCTCTCCGTGTACAGCCCTTTGGTACTTAGACATCAATAGAATTATAGCTCAATGTCTCACCACATAGATTCCAGCAGTCCTGAATAGTTTCCCATCATAGAACCCCACATTCTTCACTCTCCACATAGAACCCAGCAATTCTGTGAATCCTGAAATCTACTTCCCTGACTCTCCACATAAAATTCATAATTCTTTCATCATTAGAATCCCAGTCCTGGGCTATCCAAACAGTGCTCAGCAACACTGGAAATCATGTCATCATAAGTGTCACTTCTCTGGTACTCCATGTATAATTCTGCAGCTTATGAGGCTTGTCATCCATATAAATCCTTTATACTATTCCAACACATAGAGACCAGTAGAACTACAAATAATGCCATCAATAGAACCACATATCCCTGGCTCTCCATCAAGTCCATTAGCCTTTTAAGCCCTGCCATCATAGAAACCCATTGCCAGCAGTACCACAATGTGTGCCATCATAGACACCCTGTTTCCCACCTCTCCATATGTTGTCTAAATGTTCTGTGATTCCTACCATAATAGTACTCCATTTTCCTTGGTATCCACCTAGCACTCAGCAGACCTCAGAATCATGCCCTAATAGGTACCTGGTTTCCTGGCTCCTCACAAAGTGCCCTGCAGCTTTACAACTGCTGCCTTTCTAGAACTCCAAAAAGAGCTCAGTAGAAAAACAATACCCTGTTTTTTTCACAGAGTCCAATCTTGTTTTTCCTTCCAATTTAGATATCATGTTCTCTGGCTCTCCACAAAATGCTCAGCATTTCCACAAGTTCTGCAACCTTATAAAGCCAGTTCCCTTATTCTTCATACACAGTCCAGCAGCTTTCAGTGTACTGCTATCATAGAACTAGGGTTCCTTAGATCTCTGAACAGACTCCAGCAGCCTTGGGTGTTCTGACTTAATAGATCCCCAGTTCTCTGGCAATCTGTGAAGAGGCTGCAGTCCTGAACATCAAGTCATAATGAACTTCCAGGTTCACCATGTAGAGCCAAGCAGCCCTATGAATCCTACAAGCATACAACATTAGTTTCATGGAACTCCACATAGAACTGAACATCCTTGCACATTCTGCCATCACTACAATCAACATTGTCCACCTCTCCATCAGGAACACAGAATCCCGTGAGACCTGCCATCATAGAACTCCATTTCCAGCTTGGAATGCAGAAATCACCAGCCCTTAGTGAAAAAACATAGCTCCCTGTCACTGCACATAAAGATCAGGATCCCTAAAGTGTTCTGCAATCATAGAATCCCATTTTCCCAATTCTCCATGTAGATTACACTAGCCCTTGTAATCTTTCAATTACAGAAGACAAGTTAGTTCTCTGCCTTCCCATATTCTGCCATCTTAAAATACCATTAACATCCCACCTTTCATACTGTCAGCATCCCCATGAATCCTGAAATCTAAAGAACCTGTCTTCCATGGCTCTCTAAGCAGAGTTCATCTGCCCTGGGATTTCTGCCATCCAAAGAAATACTGTTCCCTGGCCCTCTTCCTAGAACCAAGAAGTGCTGCCTATCCAGTTATCTTAGAATGCCTTTCTCTTCTCCAGAAGCAGAGAAAATCTGTGAGTCCTGAATTCATGGAACACCAGTTCCTTGGGTCTTCCATGTGAATCCCAGCAACTTGAGATTCCTGAAATCATAGACATCCAGTTTCTTCTCTCTCCACACAAAGATCCTCAGGATTGCAAAACTTGCCATCCTAGAACCCCATTCTCTGGCTCTCAATGCAGAGCCCAGCAACCCAGTGTATCTGGTAAGCATACAGTCCAGCTCCCTGATGATCACACAGAGGTCAACAGTACTGTGAGTACTGCTATCACAAAAGTCCACTTTCCTGGCACTCCAGGGAGAGCCCAGCAGCACTAGGAGTTCCTCCATCATTGACACCTATGTCCCTCTCTCCATATAAAAGTCAGTATCCCTATGAGTCCTACTAATATAGAACCTCATTCTCTGTTGTTTTACAAGTGTCTACTAGCACAGTGTCACAATAGGCTCTAGCTCCCTGATGTTTGCACAGAGCTCAGCAGCACTGCATATATCATACTATAGAAACCCAGATAGAAATCCTGGCACTGCAGATGGAGTCAAGTAACCCTGGAAGTTCTTCCATTATAGAAAGAACGGACACTGAATTTCAGAGGGGCCCAGAAGCACTGTCACTTTAGAAACCTAGTTTCCTGGATCACCACATGGAACCCAGCAAACTTGGGTGTTGTGATCATATATCCTCAATATATCCTCAATACAATATACTGCTAAAACAATTTTCTGAAAATCACGCCCCCATCCTGCCTGCCGTGCCCGCCCTGCGCTCACCTGGGCGGAGGCAATCACTGCGGACAGCAGACCCACAGTAGCGTCCAGGTGAGCAAATGGTGTGCACAGGAGGACCAGCGGAAGAGAGAAGGAAGCAGTGCCGGTGGTGCCCGCACAGGGCTGCCTACCATTGCGCTTGGGCTCCGTCTAGCCCCCTGAGCCTCAAGGGTGCGGTCTCTTTCCAGGTCGCACAGCTGGAGCTGGGGTTCCCAGGTGAGCGACCCCAGGCCTCTGTTGCTCACCCAAGTGGACTCCCAGGAAAGCTAAAGCCAAGGCTGCCCGGTGTCCTTGCAGCAGGAGGTTCCATAGAAAGGAATGGACTTGAGTGAGTCGGTAGACCATGGAGTCGGCTCCTTTGGGTGGTGCTGCTTGCTGCAGACCGTGCCCTCCTGTGAGCCCAAGCAGAGACACACTAGAAACCACTCACTGAGCTTAAGCAAAGTCCAACCCATTGACTGTTGAGCATGAGTTAAGGCTCCAGTGTAACAGTATCGCATCTCAGTGTCACAGGAACTTAATAACCTGTGTTTGCCAAGTACAAGTCCTCCCTAGTAACTTATTACCATGTGGTATTTTATAGAAGTTGACTGTGCTACTATTCTCATTGTTAAAACGGAGAAATGAGTTTTAAAATTATTTAGAAGTGAGATAATTATGGAGGTCTGTGTTCTGTGTTAGTAATGATATGATACTTGGTTTCACATATCATCCCCTAAAGGCCTCCAGAGCAGCCTCCTGTTTTGTTTGGTAATTTTAGCAGGTCCCCTGTCTTGCAGAGTGATGTGAGTGTGGTTAATTTTCTAACACTCATCCTTGAACCTCTCCATGCCAAAGAGCACTTACCTGGTCCTATAGCCCTGTGCAGTCACAGCCACACCTTCCACCTGAACATCTTTAGCAACCTCTTCAACTTCAAGAGCTCATCCCTGAACTATTACTTTCTTAATTCCTCATTATGACAAATTTTTTACTCTCACCCTCCATGTGAAAATTATATTTTTTTTTCTTTTTTGCCACAAAATGTTACCAGCATTCTACTAAAGTAACTTGAAAATTTAAATCATATCTTTCTCCATTTAAAAACATGTGATGAAAGGCTGGGGTTGTGGCTCAATGGTAGAGTGCTTGCCTAGCATGCATGAGGCACTGGATTCGATCCTCAGCACCACTTAAAAATAAAGTAAAGATGTTGTGTCCACCTAAAACTGAAAAAATAATAATAATAAAATGTAAAAAATAAATAAATAAATAAAAACATGTGGTGAGCGAGTGCTGTAGGGCATACATATAACCCCAGCTACTTGGGAAGCTGAGGCAGGAAGAGTCCTGGAAAGTTCAAGGCCAACCTGGGCAACCTAGCCATCCCTTGTGTCTCAAAATAACAATAAAATAAAGGGCAAGGAGAGATAGAGATCTTGACTAGTGGCAGAGCACTTGCCAAACATGCAAGAGCCCCTAGTTTCAATCCCCAGTACTGCAAAAATAATAATATAAAAACAACATAGTGGAATGGGGTTGTAGCTCAGTGGTAGATCACTTGTTTTGCATGCATGAGGAACTGAGTTTGAATCTCAGCAGCACATAAAAATAAGTAAATAAATAAAGATATTGTGTCCATCTACAACTAAAAAATGAAAATAAAAAACAACATAGTGACACCTTTTCCAATTCATAAAGCCTCTATTGATGTCAGTATAACTTACAGACATTTGGTGACTCAGTGGCCACCATAGGTGGTGAAGCCAGATTTCAAGATAGGTAGTTGTGAGGGGCATTCCAAGGACTACATTTTCCACAATCCCAGGGGTAGTAAGCACCAAGATTATCTAATGGGCAGTCAAATAGGACTATAGTGCTGACAATAATTTTAACAAGTTTCCCAGGAATCCCTGAAGCAAGCAAATAAATTTTGGAAATATATTACCTCCAATTCTAAAGAGGTAGGAAGGTCCCAGAATCCCCCATGTTGAGGGGTTAAACCCAGGACTAAATTAATCTATAATTTAGTTACCCATAATTATCTATAATTTTCTAAAAAGAAAGGCTCCTCATTGTGAGGCCAATTTACCCACAATCCTACTATGGGCAGAAATTCCCAAGATTCCCTATGTGATCAGGTAAAACATGGGACTACATTACCTACAATCCTAATGAGAGAAAGTTTCCAAGATCCTCTGTCATAAGTGGTAAATCCAGGAATGTATCATGTACAGACTAAGGTTTAGGAACTCCTATTTCCCGACTGTGGGCCAGGTAAACCAGGGATTACACTACCCACAATCCCAAGAAAAAAAGGGAAGCTCCCAGCATTGCCAATTCTTATCAAGAAAAAATGGGGGCATGTTATTCATAAATCTCAGAACTGTATTACCTAAGGCAAAGATATTCCAGGAACCCCTTGGCCTGTGGTAAACCTGACACTGTATTTAAATCTTTATGGGGGGAGGAATCTCTCAGAATCCCCCAGTGAGTGATAAACCCAAGACTGCATTACCCACAATCCTCACTGGGAGAGTAACAAGTCCACAGGAAAGAAAGCTTCCACAAGTCCCCCACTATGTAATACGTGGGACTACATGACCCACAATTCTAAGGCACAGGAAGTTCCCAGAATTCTTTGAATGGAGAGGGCAAATCATGGGACTACATTACCCAAAATCCTCAGGGAGGAGGCTCCCAGAATACCCAACAGTGGGCAGGCAATTTGGACTATATTACCCATAATCCTTGCTTGAGACCTTGCTGCTCTCAGGGAAAAACCTGGGACATTACCAATAATACTAAAACGGAGGAAGTGGGATACTGGGAACTTCCTCCATTTTAGGATTATGGGTAATGGTATCCCCCTCCCCCTCCGAAGTGGTTATGTCTAGAACTATAATACCCATAATTATATGGGCTCAAAGCACCCAGGATTCCCAAAAATGAGCAGTAAATCTGAAATTACATTACCAATAATTCTTAGGGAAAGAGTCTCCCAGGACAGCCATCAGTGAGCAAGCAAATAATGGAACTTTAATTTCCAGAATTCTATGAAGATGCATTTCCCAGGACCTCTTGCAGTGAGCAGGCAAAACTTGGGATTACATATCCCACAAAACTAAGGGGTAAAACGGCTTCCAGAATACCCAGCAGTGAGTAAGC
The DNA here is from genome assembly GCF_045843805.1 of Urocitellus parryii. Classification (NCBI taxonomy): domain Eukaryota; kingdom Metazoa; phylum Chordata; class Mammalia; order Rodentia; family Sciuridae; genus Urocitellus; species Urocitellus parryii. The sequence continues at coordinate 195,310 of NC_135532.1, forward strand.
AAATGTTGGGACTACACTACCCATAATCCTTAGCAGAGGAATTTCTCTGGATTTCTGCATGAAGAAAAAAAAAACTATGAGACTACATTACCCACAATTCAAATAGGGAGAAAGCTCCCACAATTCCCCACAGATAGTATAAATTATGTGACGACATTACCCACAATTCTGAGGGGAGGAAGTTCCCAGAATTCCCCAAAGTGAGTGGTATACTCACGACTACTTCACCCATCATCCTCAGGGAAGGAGGCACCCAAAATACCAAGTGGTGCATAGAGAAATCTGGGACTATGTTACCCATAATACTAAAAGGGAGGAAGTTTCCAGGATCCTTTGCACAAAGAGGACAAATCATGGGACTACATTACCCACAATACTATTGGGTGGAATTCCCAGAGCTGCCTAAAGTAAGTGCTTTGCTCTTTACTACTTCACCCAGGGCCCTTATGGAAAAAGACTCACAGAATACCCAGTGGTGAACAGCAAATGTTGATACTACGTCATCTAAGGAGGGGAAGTTCCCAGAATTCTTTGCTCAGAGAGGCTAAATCATGGGACTACAATACCCACAAGTCCACAGGAAAGGAAGCTTCCGCAAGCCCCCAACTGTATAATATGTGGGACTACATGACCCACAATTCTATGACAGGAAGTTCCCAGAATTCTTTTCATGGAGAGGTCAAATCATGGGACTACATTACCCAAAATCCTCAGGGAGGAGGCTCCCAGAATACCCAGCAGTGGGCAGGCAATTTGGACTACATTACCCATAATCCTAGGAGGGAGGAAGTTCCCAAGATCCTCTGCACAGAGCCAATAAATCATGAAACTACACTACCCACAATCTCCCACAAGTCTCCACAGTTTGAATAAAACATGGGATTATATTACACTCAATTCCAGGTGAATTGGTAGGAGGAATTACCCAGAATTCCTCAACCTAAGCCATATTCCTCTTAATACTTCACCCACAATATTTTTTTTTTAAAGAGAGTGAGGGAGAGAGAGAGAGAGAATTTTAAGATTTATTTTTTAGTTATCAGCAGACACAACATCTTTGTTTTGTATGTGGTGCCGAGGATCAAAGGATGGAAGTGTTTTCGTCTCCACAGAAACCTTAAGAAATTTCTAGGGACCTCTGTTTTTTACTCAACATGAAGCTCTATAACTGTTGTTGAAAAACTGAGAATCTTTACCTGCTCCTCATGGGGGGCTGACCTGGCTCCCCAGATATATTTCTGCCCAGATGCCCCTGAAAGTTCAAGTAGCCTTCTGCCTCCCCAGAAGGCATTCAGGAGGCCCAAATTTAGGCCAATGTGCCCAGAAAGCCAACAAAGCATTACATACAGAGGCACCTCTCACAAATCTTCCCCATGGCACCTCCTGGCCCTGTGCAGGCCATACTCTGGACTCTGGAGGGGACAATGCCCTGCAACAACCCCACTCCAGCTCTCAGTCCACTAACATCCAGCTGTGAGTTGTCTCTGATCTTTGTTAACCTCATCTATTCATATCAACAACACTAGCTGAGCCTTCCTCAGCCTTGAGCTCTAAATCATGCAGGAAGAGGGAAACATGTGGTGCTCGTAGGAAGGCCTCACCTTGCTGGAGAGCAGGAGTTGGCTCCGCTCTATGGCAGACAATAGGGCCTGGGATGGCAGATGGACCTGGCAGCTGCTCTGGGGCCCTGTCAGAAGAACAGTGTTGAGACAGGCCCTGCCTCAGGGGTGCTATGTGACAAGACATTGCAGTCCTCCTTTTTACACATCAGGATGGGCCCTGTCTCCCTAACAAGATCACCCCACCAATGTGTTTCCACATTAAGAGTCATCCTAGGTGCTCAATGTGAATCCTGAATACTCTCTTCTGTCAGTGCTCAACCCTGTAAAGGGTGTCTGTTAAGAGGGAAATGTGACACAACCTGAACAGAGTTGCTCCACAAGTCACAGGGCAAGAGAAAATAGGGTGTCAGAGCAAGTTTATGGAGATGGATCCAGTGCATGCATGTGAAGGAGGAGATGGTGAAGGATATGCCTGAGTTATGAAGGAGATGGGAGGCCATTAGGAAAAAGTTAAGGAGCAGGAGGAGGGAGAGCAGAGAATGGGCAAACATAGTCACCCAGGACAACAGTTATTCCTAAACATGTCAACACGTGCCTCCATGTTGGCGGTCAGTTGTGCACCAGGGAAAGTGAAGGTGTTTGCAGAGCACACATGCACAGGAATGTTCACAGCAGCCTATTTTGTAATGCTCTGTTATGGGTCAGGCTATATGGGCAATGATCAACAGACTCCATTTTATCCTGAGACTCCATATCCTGTAAGAAATACTTCTCCTATGGGAAAGACCTGCCTCTGTACTCATTAATATTTACCTAGCATAGCATACTTTTCAATACAAAATGTCAATTCTTTTTTAAATATTTTTATTTTATTTATTTTTTAGTTATTGGCAGACACAACATCTTTGTTTGTATGTGGTGCTGAGGATTGAACCCGAGCCGCACGCATGCCAGGCGAGCGCGCTACCACTTGAGCCACATCCCCAGCCCCAAAATGTCAATTCTTATACAAAGTAAAACTGTTCTCTTTTGGTCCCATTTTTCTTGGGCAATGTACCCTGACAGAGATTGTCTAGTAACCATTAGTAGTAACAGTTAGTAATTATTCTCTAACTTGTACTCAACTGGGGTCATTTTGACACACTTCCCTTTTGCTTGCTTGCTGCTATGGCAACATAGAGCATCCGTTGCATTGTTTCATTAACTGCTCAATTCAGCTTCTGTACCCTGCTTGCTTGCACCTACATCAACCTGGATGTGGCTTTTGCCTTTAAATACCCTGAAATGTTGAAGTTCAAGGCTGTTTTCTACAAAGATAACTTGGTCCTATAGGAAGCAGTCCCAGCCAATCAGAATAAAGACTCTTCAATTTGGACAAAACTGGGACTTGGTGTGTTTTCTGAGTTACCTGTCCCACAACATAACCACCAACTTGCAAATGTCATCCACAGAAGATCAGGTAAGCAACTGTCAGCCACCCACAGGGACACAGGTGGCTCTGAGGCATCTGTCCTACCTTGGCAACAGCAAGTTCATCTGTGTTCTAATAATTGTATCATTGCAGCAATCAGAGCATGTGATGTGGGGGCTTCTACCCTTTCCTCATATTCCCTAATTCTGCCCTCACTGAGCACCTGCCTTGGGTCCCCAGATCTTTAGCTCTATCCCAGGGACCTAGCCCTGGTGGCCACTAATGGAGATAGGACAAGTGTGGTGGAGGTGATCCTCTCTCCACTGGAGAACCTCAGACCATCCCATCACATTTCTCCATCCCACCCCCTCTCTCTGCAACCCCCAATCTGTATTCCCAGTCTGGAGGCCTTGGTCATAATCTCCACAGAGGACCCCAGACCATTCCACCACAATGTCCACCCTGTCTCTGTGTCTCCTACTTGTTTTCCCATATTTGAAGTCTTGATCTATCTCTCCAAAGGGGACCCCAGATGACTGAGGTGCATCACCCCTACTTACCACATGGTAAGAGCCTCCAGGACCCTATTTCTCATCAGGTCAGTGCCCTCCCTGGCTCTTGACCACTTGAACTGAGCTTGCCTGTGGTTCACCCTGACCCTGATTATAAGCAGTTCACTCTCTTTGTACCTCAGTGTCACTCTCAATCTCTCCTAGAAGCACAGTGGGCACCTGCCCCCAGGTTCCCTCAGTCCTTTTTCACCCTTTACTCTTCTTATACCCTAAATGTTAGGGAGCACCCAATGCTCCAAGGATTCTCCACGATAAGCAGGCACATCACAGATTACCTTACCCACAATCTGAAGTGGCAGATACTGCCAGGATCCCATGTAGAAATCAGCAAAGGGCAAATATTAACCCAATCCCTAGCCCTTGCCCTAATCCTAACCCTAACCCTAACTGCTCAGAATCCTCAGGGTACCAGGGCAAGCATGAGGCATTCATCTTTATGTGACTACTAGCAGAGGTATGTGGGCAAAACTCAGAATTATATCACCCATGATGCCAAGGGGCAGAAGTTGTCAGAGCCCTCCTCTTATAGTGAGTGAGCTAAATACAGGACTACATTACCCACAATTCTAATTGGAAGAAACCACCAGGATCCCTAGAAAATAATCAACAAAATGCTAAACATTGTATTTAATCCCAGTGGTTTGGGAGGCTGAGGTTGAAGGATTACAAGTTCAAAGCTGGCCTTAGCAATTTAATGAGGCCCTAAGCAACTTAACAAACCCTGTCTCAAAAAAATAAAAAGTTTTGAGATGTGGCTCAGTGCTTAAGAACCCCTGGGTTCAATCCCTAGTACCAAAACAAACCCTAAACTTAGTAGAAAACATATTATCTCAATGACACACCATGTGGAATGTTTCAACATATTTAGGATTAAAGTCATTTAATTAACTTTGGAAGATCCAGGTTATTATTATTATTTTGCCAAACACTTATCAGAAGATTCTTAATCTTTTCCCAATTTTATTGGGAAGCATTCTGTTTGGCCATAGTAACATAGACATTTTTATTTGGCATTGCATTTAGGCCTTTCCACAAACCATAGAGCAGAGAGCTCATTCACAATAATTATTACAGTGGCTTCTTAGAGCATTTTAACTTAGTTCCAATCCTTCCATCAGCACTTATGGCATCCTCATGTAATTGTTCTTGTCCATTCTAGGAGACCAGCCTAAAATATATCCATTATTTCTAGATATCTTGTATCGTACTGACAAGACATGCACAATCCATCCACTTAGAAAAGGTATCATCTTCTATTGTAGAAATATTAGGGCAATAATACATTGGTGGATATTCTATGTAAATAACTGTCTTGAATAGGAAAAAATCTATTTTATTAATTTTTCTGATAATTGTTTGGATAAATCAATATAGTCTTATTCTTAGGGACCAGCATGATTGGCTGGTTTAGGTTTTTTATATGCTGTATTTTTCTCAAATGATACTTCCAGACATCCTGTTTACCATAGGATGAACATATAGGTATAACTGACCACTACAGTCAGTGAAGGTCAAGGAGGCCAATTTTGACTGAGTCTGGGAAGCTCGAGACTGTCTCTGAGGGATCTTATCAAGAACCTGCCTCTGCTCCAACCTGTTGCCAAGGTAAGTTGTCCCAGGAATTTCCCCTCCCAACCAGGAGCTAAAAGGTTGTTAATATGTCCATGACTATTCTACACTGCTCTTCCCTCTTCAGCCCAACTATTTCCCATCTTTTGACCCACCCACTGAGCATTCCTGGGCCTGGTCACTAGAAAGGAAGGAGAAAGATAAGGGGGGAAAGGCAGGAGAACAGAGGAGGCCTAGGTCATATAAAAAGGGCAGAACACCTTGCTTCTTGGGATATCAGGATACCAGCTATGACCCCCTTCTCCCTCGTGGGAGAAGTCTATGTTACCCCTTTAAAATAAACTCTGGTTCATATGCTTGCCTCAGCATGCTTCTCTAATGTTCAAACTTCATGGGGAAGCAGGACTTGTCACCAATAACTAGTGGTATCATCAGTACACTGTCCCCCACCAGGTAAGGCCTGCTGCAGCCAGGGGCCAGGCAGCCACAGTGAGCCCTTCTTTACTCCTGCGCCCAAGAGCAGAGGCCAGAAAGGGTCCATTACAGAGGCCTCTGGAAGTGGACTTTGACACAGGGTGACAGAATCCCATTTAGGATCAGGGGTGTGAAGAAAAGCAGTGAAATCCCAGGCCATGTTGGCCACTCTAGGGGTTGGGAAACCTGAAATCAGACCAAGCCCCAGAAGCTCTGGGAGCTGCAGGCTGCACCTGCCCCATGCCTTGAGTGTCCCAAGAGATTTACATTTCCCACCAGGGTGCCTAGGCCTGGAGTCTCCCCTAGGCTGATCTGAGGAGGGAACCCCGGGTATTGCTAGAGACTTGGTCCACGAGGGTCCTCAGGCCTGGCATTTCTGAAGGCTCCTCTGAGGAGAGGAAACCCGGGCATCCCTAGAGACATGGCCCAGAAGGGTCCCCAGGCTTGGTGTCTCCCTCAGGCTTCTCTGAGGAAAGGGAACCCCACGTGTCCCTAGAGACATGGCCGAGAGTGTTCCCAAGCCAGGCATCTTCCTCAGGCTGGTCTGAGGAGAGGAACCCCAGGCATCCAAAGAGATGTAGCCAAGAGGGTCTCCAGGCCTGGCATCTCCCCCAGGCTGCTCTCCATGGGTACCCCTTGCATGCCCTTAGAGTCGTGGCCCGTGAGGGTTTTCTAGCTTGTCATCTTTTCTGGCTGCTCTGAGGAGAGGAAAGCTCTGCCCTCTTTATGGAATGACCTACCTTGTCCAGCAGTCAGGGTTCCTATGCTCAGCTCTGAGAAGAAAGCTCCCTCCTCAGCCTGAGGGCAACACAGGATCCCAGATTGTAACCAGGCCCTGCCCTCAATCCCTTTCCCTGCAAACTCACCTGAATGTTGGCTGGCAGTAGAGATGCCCCCTAAGAGGGGAGTTAAGCTTCTGGGAGGAGAGATGCCCACCCTGATTATCCCAGATGCCCCTCCCAACAACGAGAGACTCTTTGCTGGGAGGAGAGACACCCCTGGGAGTGCAGACACCCTGCTAGGAAGGGAGAAGCCCTCACCCTAGGGAAGATGCCTTCCTGGGATGTAAAGACATCCTTCAGAGAGGGGAAAAGCTCCCACTTGGAGGGGAGCTGCTTAGGCTTCCTGGTGACCCTGCTTCTTCCTCCACCTCAAGAGTTACTGGGTGAAACCTGTTCCCACTGAGGTATGTAGGTTTGGCTGTGTTGTCCCTTGCACCAAGAGGAGTAGAATCTCTAGAGAGAAGAAAAGGGAGTCCAGGAGCCACCTCCCTACACACCAGCCAGTTCTCCACCAGGTCAGACCTGGTGGAGTACCTAGAGTCATGGCCAAGAGTGTGCCCAGGTCTGGCATCTCCCCTAGGCTGTTCAGAGGAGAGGAACCACAGCGGCCCTGGAAACTTGTCCCACCAGGGTCCCCAGGCCAGGCATCTCTCCCAGTCTTCTCTGGACGGAACCCAGGGGTGCACTTAGAGACGAGGCCAATGAGGGTTTCCCAGCCTGGCTTGTCGTGTGTCTGCTCTGAGGAGAGGGGAGCCTGCCCTCCCTGTGGAATGACCTACCTTGTCCAGCAGTCAGGGTTCCTCTGCTCAGCTCTGAGGAGAAAGCTCCCTCCTCAGTCTGAGGGCCAGACAGCATCCAAGATGATGCCCAGGCCCTGCGACTATGCTACTCACCTGAAGCTTGGCTGGGAATGGAGATACCCCCTAGTAGTGGAGACACCCTTCTGCTAGGGCAGACACACCCTCTAGGGGAGTCACCCCCCTCTAGGGGAGACACTCCCCCTATGGGAGAGACACCTGCTGAGAAGGAAGCCAACCCCTGAGAGGGGAGATTCCTTGCTGAGAGGGGAGGTGCTTGCCCCCACCAAACCAGACAATCCCTTAGGTAAGAGAGATACTCTGTTAGGAGGGGAGACACCACTGGTAGTTGAGCCACCCCCTAGAAGTGGAGATACCCTGCTGGGTGGGGAGACACCCTGATGAAAGGGCAGAGGCCCCCACTCTAGGTGAGACACCTCCCTGGAATAGGGAGACACACTGCTGGGAGGGGAGAAGCTTCCACTGGGAGGGGAGCATCCTGGGCTTCCTGGGAACTCTGCTTTTTCCTCTACCCCCAGTGTTACTGGGTGAAACCTGGTCCCACTGCTGTCACTAGGTCTGGCTGTGCTGTCTGTGGCACGAGGAGAAGTGAAATCTCTAGAGAGCAGAAAAGGGAGTCCAGGAGCCACCTCCCTGCACCCCAGCCTGTCCTCCACCAGGTCAGGCCTGCTGTAGCCAGGGGCCATGCAGCCACATGGAGCCCGCTTCACTCCTGCACCCAAGGGCAGAGGCCAGCAATGGGCCACCACAGAGGCCTCTGGAAATTAGTCTCTGACATAGGGTGACATAACCCACCTTTGTGGGATCAGAGGTTTGAAGAAAAGCAGTGAAATCCTAGCCCATGGTGGCCACTCTCAAGGTGGGGAAAACCTGAACTCACCAAGCCTCAGCAGCTTCCTGCCCAGAGTGTCCCTAGAGATGTGGCCCACCTGAAACCCAGGCCTGGTGCCTCCCCCTGGCTGCACTGTGGAAAGAGAAGCCCAGATGTTCATAGAGATATGAAGAGGGTCCCCAGGCCAGATATCTCCTCTTAGCTGCTCTGAGGAAAGGGAACCTCATGTGTCCCTAGAGACATGGTCCAGACAGTCCCCAGGCCAGGCATCTCCCTCAGGCTTTTCTCAGGTGAGGAATCCCAGGAGTCCCTAGAGATGTAGCCAAGAGAATCCCCATGCCTGGCATTTGCCCATGCTGCTTTGGGGATTAGTAACTCTGGGGCATCCCTGGAGACACATCCCACTAGGTTCCCAAGGCCTGATATCTCCCCCAGGCTGCTCTGAGAAGATGGAACCTCGGGTTTCCCCAGAGATGTAGCCCACCAGGGTGCCAGGGCCTAGCGTCTGCCCCATACTGCTCTAATGAGATGTCCCTAGAGACATTGCCCACCTTTGTTCCCAGGTCTAGCATCTCCGCTAGGCTGCTCTGAGAAGAGTACTCTGGGCATCTCTAGAGATGTTGTCATGAGGGTCCCAGGCCTGGCATCTTCTCGTGCTGCTCTAAGGAGAGGGAACCCTGGGATGTACCTAGAGTCATGGCCAAGAGTGTCCTCAGGCCTGGCATCTCCCCCAGGCTGTTCTGAGGAGAGGAACCCCAGCGGCCCTGAAGACTTGTCCCACCAGGTTCCCCAGGCCTGGCACCTCTCCCAGGCTTCTCTGAAAGGGAATCCAGGGGTGCACCTAGAGATGAGGCCCTTGAGAGTTTCCCGGCCTGGAGTGTCCTGTATCTGCTCTGAGGAGAGGGAAGCTCTGCCCTCCCTGTGGAATGACCCATCTTGTCCAGCAATCAGGATTCCTCTGCTCAGCTCTGAGGAGAAAGCTCCCTCCTAAACCTGAGGACCAGACAGCATCCAAGGTGGCGCACAGGCCCCACCCTAAGTCCTCCACTATGCTACTTACCTGAAGCTTGGCTGGGAATGGAGATGCCCCCTAGGAGGGGAGACACCCTGCTGCTAGGGCAGACACCCCCTCTAGTGGAGTCACCCACCTCTAGGAGTGATGCTTTCCCTAGGGAGAGATACCTGCTGAGAGGGAAGCCAACCCCTGGGAGGGGAGATACCCTGCTGCAAGGGGAGATGCTTCCCCCACTAACCCAGACAACCCCCTAGGGAAGAGAGACACCCTGCTAGGAGGGGAGACACCACTGGGAGTGGAGCCACCCTGTAGAAGTGGAGACACCCTGCTTGGAGCTGAGACACCCTGCTGGGAGGGCAGAGGCCCCCACTCTAGGGGAGACACCTCCCTGGGATGGGGAGATACCCTACTGGGAGGGGAAAAGCTCCCACTGGGAGGGGAGCATCCTGGGCTTCCTGGGGACTCTGCTTTTACCTCCACCCCCGGAGTTACTGGGTGAAACTGGTCCCACTGCTGTCACTAGGTCTGGCTGTGCTGTCTGTGGCATGAGGAGGAGTGAAATCTCTAGGGAGCAGAAAATGGAGTGAGGAGCAACCTCCCTGCACCCCAGCCTGTCCCCCACCCGGTCAGGCCTGCTGTGGCCAGGGGCTAGGCAGCCACAGTGAGCCCTTCTTCACTCCTGTGCCCAGGGACAGAGGCCAGAAAGGGGCCACCATAGAGGCCTCTGGAAGTAGTCTTTGACACAGGATGACAAAATCTCAATTTAGGATCAGGGTGTGAAGAAAAGCAGTGAAATCTCAGCCCATAGTGGTCACTCTATGGGTTGGAAAACCTGAACTCAGGCCAAGCCCCAGCAGCTTCTGGGAGCTTCAGGCTTCACCTGTCCCCTGACTCGAGTGTCCCAAGAGACGAACGTAGCCCACCAGGGTCCCTAGGCCTGGCGACTCCCCTAGTTTGATCAGAGGAGGGAACCCCGGGTATCGCTAGAGACGTGGTCCATGAGGGTCCCTAGGCCTGGCATTTCCCCAGGCTCCTCTGAGGAGAGGAAACCCGGGCATCCCTAGAGACGTGGCCCACCAGGGTCCCCAGGCCTGGCATCTCCTTGAGGCTGCTCTGAGGAAAGGGAACCCCACTTGTCCCTAGAGACATGGCCAATAGGGTCCCCAGGACAGTCATCTCCCCCAGGCTGGTCTGAGGAGAGAAACCCCAGGTATCCATAGAGATATATCCAAGAGGGTCTCCAGGCCTGGCATCTCCCCCAGGCTGCTCTCGTGGGTACCCTCAGAGATGTGGCCCATGAGGGTTTTCTGGCCTGTCATCTTTTCTGGCTGCTCTGAGGAGAGTAAAGCTCTGCCCTCCTTGTGAAATGACCCACCTTGTCCAGTACTCAGGGTTCCTCTTCTCAGCTCTGAGAAAAAAGCTCCCTCCTCAGCCTGAGGACAGCACAGGATCCAAGATGGCTACCGGACCCCGCCCCCCACAAAACTCACCTGAATCTTGGCTGGGAGTGGAGATGCCCCCTAAGAGGGGAGACAAGCTGCTGGGAGGAGAGATGCCCACCCCCATTACCACAGATGTCACCCCTCCAGCAAAGAGAGACACTTTGCTGGGAGGGGAGACACCCCTGGGAGTGGAGCCAGCCTCTGGGATTGGAGACAACCTGCTAGAGGGGAGAAGCCCCTCCCAGTAGAGATGTGACCCACGAGGGTCTCTACACCAGGCATCCTCCTCAGGCTGCTCTGATTAGAAGGGAACCCTGGGCATCCCTAGAGACATGAACCAAGAGGGTCCCCACACCAGTCTCCCTCAGGATACTCAGGAGAAGGGAGCCTTGGTCATCCCTAGAGTTGTGAACCAGGAGGGTCCCCCAATGGCGTATCCCCCAGGCCACTCTGAGGAGAAGGGAACTACAGGCTGTTAGGGTCTGTAAACAAGTCAGGATGGCGCCTGGCAAATGTTAGGGTCTGTAAACAAGTCAAGATGGCACCTGGCATTTTGCCAGAGGGAGTGGTTTGTGAAGTAACGCCAGCGAGCCATTAAGTGTGGAGATTCCTTATTGGTTGACTGCTGTATCTAGTTTATTTTAATTAAGATAAGCTGTGTGGAATGTATAAATACCACTCCAGTCCTACAATAAATGGCTCCCACTCCTGCTGTATCAATGTACACAAGTTGTTCATCACCCCCGGGTTATTTTGCTGCAGCTGGACTGCGGCAACAGGCCTACTTAGAGATGTGACCCACGAGGGTCCCCAGGCCTGCCATCTCCCTCAGGCTGCCGTAAGGATGAGGGAGCCCTCCAGTGTCCCTAGAATGTGACCCACGAGGGTCCCCACACCAGGCATCTTCCTCAGGCTGCTCTGAGGAGAATGGATCTTTGGTGTCCCAAGAGACACGACCCACGCACAAGGGTGCCCACACCAGGAATCTCCCTCAGGCCACTCTGAGGAGAAGGGATCCCTAGGCATCACAAGAAACATGACCCATGAGGGTCCCCACACCAGGCATCTCCCTCAGGCCATTCTGAAGAGAAGGGAACCTGGGGCATCCCTAGAGACGCCACCCATGAGGAACCCCTCGCTGGCGTCTCCCTCAAGCCACTCTGAGAAGGGAGCCCCAGGCGTCCCTAGAGCTGTGTATGGCACAGGAGGGTTCCCACACCAGGCATCTCCCTCAGGCTGCTTTAAGGAGGAGAGTTTAACTACATCCCTAGAGATGTGATCCACAAGGTCCCCAAATCAGGTGTCTCTCAGGCCACTGAGGAGAAGGGAACCCTGGGCATCCCTAGAGACATGACTCATGAAAGTCCCTAAGCCAAGAGTCCGCTGAGGCTGCTCTGAGGAGAAGGGAGCTCCAGGACTCCCTGGAGGCATGACCCATGAGGGTGTCTCTCTCAATCTGTTCTGAGAAGAAAGCTCTGCCCCTCCCTGTGGAGTGACCCAACACTCCGAGGACTGAGGCCCTCCCAGGTTGGTCCTAAGGGGGAAGCCAGCTCTTCACTCTCAAGGAGGGGGCATTAAAGATGGCAGCGAGGACCCTCCCCTGGTTGACCACGCCCCTTTGGCCACGTACACATGCATGAGCTGCTCATGGCTCAGAGGCTGGGCCTCTCTTGGCTCCTTGGTGAATGTCAGCTCCTTCTTCCACCCTCAGCAGTTACTGAATAATAAAATATGTCCCCACTGCTATAACTAGATCTGGCTGTGGCACCATGAGGAGTGGTATCTCATGAGAGGAGAAATGGAGTACTGGAGACCCCCTCGCTGCATTCTACCAGGCCAAGTACTGTAGCAGCCTGAGCCAGGCAGGCAGAGGCACAGAGGGAGGCAGCTACAGGGAGTCTAGACCCAAGGGCAGAGGCCAGAAACAGACCACCTCAGAGGCTTCTGGGTCATGTAGTCTTTGAGACAGAGTGACTTAGCCAGACACTGCTCCATTTTAGAATCAGGGGTTTTAAGAAAATCTCTTAATTCCCAGACCAGGGTGACCACTATAGGAGGGTAGAAAAACCTGAGCTCAGACCAAATTCCCAGTAGCCTCTGAGAGCATTCTAGGTCATTCACTCTGTTCTGCCTGTCCAGCTCTCACCATGGATGCCTCTTGGAGCTGCAGGCTACACAGATTCAGGGTTCTCAGGGATTCTGGACAGTGTAGTCTGGTGTTTTGCCCACACAATCTTTGCCATTCAGGACCATGGGAGCTCTGTGCCATGTGCTGGCCCAGGCACCTTGGAGGACCATGGCAGTGGAATCTGGTGTTCTACCCATGCAGCCCTCACCCCAGAACCCTAGAGGCTGCAAGTAGCACATTTACCCTCATACCCCCAGGATTCTGAGTAATGCAGTCTTGTATTCCATAATGCAGCCCAGCTGCAGAGGTCTCTGTGAGCTGCAAGTGTACTCAGGCACCCCTAGTTATTCTGAACAGTGTAGTCTGGCATTCTGCCCATTCAGCCCTCAGTCCAGAAGCCTATGGGGACTTCAAGTAACACATTCGCCCTCATATCCCCAACCAGGATTCTGGGTAGTGCAATCCAGTCTTCTACAATGCAGCACCCTCTGCAGAAATCTCTAGAAATTGCAGGCTACACAGTCACTCAGGCATCCCTAGGGATTCCGGACAGTGTAGTCTGGTGTTCTGCCCATGCAGCATCACACCACAGTGGATTCGGGGAGCTGCAGTCCCCCAAGGATCATGGGTATTATAGCCTGGTGCTATGTTCAACTGTACAGTAACTACTTAGAGCTCATAGTCCCCAGGAATTCTGAGTATTATAGTCAGTTCTACTCAGTCAGCCCTGACCACAGAGGTCTCTGAGAGCTGTGGGCCATTGATTATTCTGGGTAGTACAGTCCATCCTACCTAAGTGGACTTCACCATCAAAGCTCTGGGATCTGTGTAACACAAGCCTGCCTAGACACTCCTGAGGAGTCTATGTAGTGCAATACAAAGCTTGCCCTGGCAGTACTCAAAAGAAAGGTGTCTGGGAGCTGCAGACCCCTATGGATTCTGGGTAGTATAGTCTTGCCTTCTGCCTCCATAGCCCTCACTGTGGAGACTTCCAGGCCACATGGACATGGGGCACCTCCAAGAATTCTAGGTGGTGTACTTCAGCTCCCTACCCAGCCACCCTAACTATTGCAGATCCCGGGAACTGCAATTCCCCCTGAGAATTGTGGATAAGGTAGTGCAGTGTTTTGCCTCCATGCCCCTACTGCAAGGGGTATGAGAACTGAAGGCCACGTGCTTGCCATGGTATGGAAGACCTCACTGTTGAAGCCTCCTAGAATTGGAGGCAGCACATTCACCAGTGTGTCCCCAGGAATTGTAGGTAGTGTAGTCTGACCTGCAGAATGCACAGCTCTCACTTCGGAGACCTCTGGAAGTTGCAGGCTGCATACTCACCTGAGCAACACACCCCACCAAGGATTCTGGATACTGTAGTTAAACTCTCAGTCCAACAGTCCTCACAACAGAGGATCCTGAGAGCTGCTGGCACCAAGATTTGTGAGTAATATGTCCTGTGTTTTTCCTACTCACTGCAGAAAATTCTGAAACTAAAATTTCCCCTTAGGATTATGGGTAATGCAGTTCAATGGTTTGCCCACTCACCACAGAGGACTCTGGGAGCTGCAGTCCCTGAGGGTTCTGGATAATGCAATCTAGTGTTTTGCCTGCACATTCCTGCTGAGGATCACAGGAGCTGAAGACCCCAAGCTTTCCCTGGTACCCTGGAGATTCTAGGAAGATTCTACCAATATAACCATCACCACAGAAACCTCTTGGACTTACAGGGTTACAAGGTATGTAGGCATCCCCAGAGGTTATGAGCATTGAAGTCTGGTATTCTGCCTTTTCAATTCTCACCCCAGAGGCTACTGGGGTGAGACTCCGGGTACTGCATTGTACCTGAAGTTGCACTACCCAGAATCCTGGTTGGGGAAATGAGGGTGAATGTGTTACTTGCTCCTGAGCAGAACAGGCACCCAAAAGTAATTGGTAGCATAGTTTGATTTTTTTTGTCAGTACAGCCCTCTTTGCAGAGGTCTCTGCAAGCTGCAAGTCCCCAAGAATTATGGGTAGCACAGTCTGTCATTTGACCCATGCTGTCTTCACTGCAGAAGGCTCTGGTAACTGCAATGAGGATTCTGCAGTTATCCAGGATTCTGGGTGGTGTAATCCAACATAATTTTTGTACCTCTCACCCTAGAGGCTCCTGTGAGCTTCTTGCTGCATTTTCATGAGCCCTTACCCTCAGTCCCTAGTGAGACTCCAGGCAGTGGGCCCTCCCTGAATCATCTTGAGGGGGCATTTGTGTCCTTAGACACTCAAGCCACACAAAATACATTGACATACCATGATAATGAGCAGCCAAAGCCTCAGTAAGAAATATTGTTGTAAAATAAATTCTGCTAAAATATTACCTGAGAAAGTAAAGAGCATGGCAGAACTTCCTTCTCAGCACACCAGGCAGTGCACAGGAAGCTTCTTCCTCATGTTTTCCTCACATGGACCTCAGACATCCTGAATCCACAGTGGAGTCTCCATGGGTAGGCCAAGGAGAAGGAAGCTCTGGTCTTCACCATAGACATATCCACCAGGCATACCCAGGCCATGGTATCTTTCCAGGTGTGTCCCCAGGATAAAAAAAAAAAACCCTCTGGTCTACACCTTAGATATAGCCCCTAGGAGTCCCTAGATGTGGCATATCTCAGATGGGTCTCGAGGAGAAGGAAGTTTGATTAGAGCACAGAACACAGCCCCCAAAAGCAGTTGATCAGAGAAGGTTGTTCTGAGTGCCCCCTTCTGGCCACTGTGGGCAGTGCAGGATGCTGGGTGTTCACTGTTCAGAGCTGCCCCCACTTGTGCTAGACACAGTGAAGCTCTAAAATTCATAGTTTTGACTATTCCAGGTCATGATTTTGGAAATCAAAAAGAAATAGAGCCTACCATCCTATGTCTTGATCAAAATGGATGGACATAGAAAGCAGCAAAGTGCATGGCCCATAAACAAAATTTCATTGATTTCCTATATTTCAGTAATCACATAGAGGAAACAGTGAAATTTATAAACTGGAATAAGAAAAATTTCATAGCATTAATATTTAAAATAGAGACCCCAAATTTGAAGTACTTTCATGTAAGTCTTAAAGTACAACCATACATTCAGGAAATCTTGAAATGTTTATAAAGAAATCAAATGAAATATAAATAAATGCAGAGATGGTCTTTGTTCAGATCTCAATATAATTGAGATGAAATTATCTCAAACCTGATCTGAAGATTCAGTGCATTCCAGAAATTCCCAACAAGCTGTTTTTAAACCTAGACTAGACAGCACTGACTGCAAAAGGACACACTTTAAGAAGCCACACATATGGATGCCAGAACCTATCAAAATATTCCCTAGATTTGCATTTAAAATGGGAAACTGTAAAACTCTAGAAGATGTGCATGACCACATGTTTCATGATGAGGTTTTAAATACAGCTCCCCCCAAAATCCATGAAAGCTGGGGATGTGGCTCAGTGGTTAAGCACCCCTGGGTTCAATCCCTGCTACCAAACAAACAATAGTAACAACAAATCCATGAAAGAAAAACCTGATAATGTGGACTGTATTAAATTCCTCTGTAAAAAAATCATATTAAGGAAATGAAAAGACAAGTTAAAGATTGGGGGAAACTTTGGAAAGTATATGTCTAAAACAAACTTGTACACAAAATATATTAAGACTCTCAACAATAAGACAACATAATTGGTAAAGATCTGAACAGACAACTCACAAGAAAGATACAAGATGGAAAAGAAGCATAAAAATAATTCTTAGTATCACCTGTCATGAGGAAAGCACAAACTAAGATCCCAAGGTGCACTGCACACCTACCGAGCTGCTAAGGTCTTTACTAAGTGTAATGTGAACCATGAGGATGATGAACAGTCACAGGCATTCTTGTGCATTGCTGGTAGAGCACACAACAGCTCACCATTATCAAAAACCTGGCCATTTTCCCCAAATTTAGACATGGTATCACCACATGATCCTAAAAATATAGACAACTGCCTCAAAAATGTATATCTAGATAACAGCAGGCAATTACATATAGTAGTTCTATTCACAATGCCCCAATACCTTAAGCAATCAGGATGTGCTTCAATGGGTGAACAAATAGCATAACTGCTATGAACCCATGCCTGGAGGCCCTGGTGTCTCTGAGCTCCCCCAGATCTTTACTCTGGTCTGGACTCTGGACTGCACTTACCTTTGCACACCTCACAGAGGGAAAAATGAATTCTGAATAGAAACACCTGTATATGCAGCTGATAAACTCAGGTTCAGAATGCAATTGCTGCCTATGGAAAGAGATTAAAAGTTCTGGATGTGGGTGGTAAACTCAGAAAAATGCAAGCACAACAACCCAGGCCTGCATCTTTGTCCATAGGAGCTTCCTGGGGGAACAACAGACAAACATGGAGGCTCCTCCAGTATCCTCACAGAACCACATCTAGGGGAGAACCTGGAGGTGGCTGCCATTAGGGCCTCTGTGACCCACCTCTGATTATCTTAGAGGACATTATGCTACAGCTTCATAACCCCCATCCCAACTTTTAATTTCATCTCTTTCCACAGGTTGCAAATGCATCCTGAGCTTGAATTCTGTTGATTGATTAGCTTGTTTAGTGTTGCAGACAGCTGTGCCACTAGTCCTGATGCACAACTTCTGAAATTCATTGTTCTGGTTACTCAACATATGTTTGCATATTTTAGCTAAAATAGAACCCATCATCCCATATTTTGATCTAAAAGGATGGCACTATGGTTTGAATATTTTCCACCCATATTTTATGTCCCCAAAGCCCTGGAGCCCAGAAAGTCCAGGGCTGAACAAACCACCCCTCATATTCTCTTTCAGCTCCCCTCTTGCCATCCACACTTTGGAACAGACAAAATATCTCTTTTACTCTCAGCAGGGAGAGTCCCTCAGGAATACTCCACTTGGTCATGGTGTCTCACCTGTGCCCACTGGACCCACCTGACCCTTTAAGGGAGTGAGCATAGAACAGGCTGGGAGCCAAACCCAAAAGAGTGGTCCAAGACAAAGTCAGATAGGTGGAAGGGAAGCAGGACTGGCTGTCAGTATACTGAGAGTAGACACCTTTCCCCATAAGGGCTGAGCACAGGAACTAAGGAGGAGCCTCCTGCCTCCATCCAGATGACCTCTGGACACTGCACAGGTACCCCTTCCCAGGAGGTCCTGTCCTAGTCAAGGGTCAGCTGCAGGCACTTTAATCCATTTTCCCCAAAATGGACATGATGAAGCCAGATGATGAAGTTCCAGGGTTCTGGAAATTTCAGGACTGAACCCACTGCCTGTCCAGCATAGGAAGCAAAATGACCTGGAGGTCATCACTCAGTCCCTGTCTCTAATTGATCAGCTCCTCATAGGCTTCACCCTACTGGAACTCTAGACCCTCCCATCTTCAGGAAAGGCCACAGGCTGAGCTGGGATGAGCCCAGGGCTCTGAATATTTCCTGAGAGGGCTGAGAGCTGCCACACCCTATAGCAGCCTAAGACACAGTAGTAACTCCCTCTGCCCTGACTCTGGGACAGACTTCCTGGTGGGGTCGCAGGGGCCCAGTGCTGCTGTGGAAGGCAGGCAGATAGCTGTTCCCCCACTTTATACACCCTGCTGAGCTCAGAAAACCTGAAAGGCCAGGACTAGTGCCCTCCTTTTCTTCCAGGCTTGAGGAATACCTGGGGCATGCCAGGACATAGGTGAGAAGTATGATGGCCTCCCAGAAGCTGGACTCTGAGGCTCCTTGTAGGGTGTTGACACAGTCCTGGGTCAGCTATGGTCTGGCTCTGTGGACTCCTATCCAGGTCTGTAACTAAGCATAGGAAGGAGGGAAGGGCTCAGAAAACAGGTTCAGGACTCACTCCAGGGCAAGCAGAGATCCTGTCTCCAAATATGGTCACATTCTGAGCTACTGAGGTAGGACTTCAACATAAGGACCATGAGAGCCAGGAGTCAGCCCATCATACCCATTGGGCTCATTCCTCTCCAAACATTGGGCCACTGTGAGAAGCTACATGATCCAAGTCCTGTGTAAACTGCTTAATCAATATCAACATGGTAAGGCCATTTTGAACTATGCCAATACTGTGAGGAGATTTTAATCAATACCAATCCAATTAGGCAAATTTAATCTATACTAATCCAATAAGGCAAATTTAATTTATACCAATCCAGTAAGGCCACTTTAATCAATACCAATCTGGTAAAGCCACTTTAATCTATAATTTAATCTATAATCCTATGAAGACTTTTTAATCAACACCAGTCCTGTGGGGATAATCCCATTGACACGAGTCCTTTCATCGAGACAAAGTGGGGAAGACATTGCCCTTGTACATGGTTGAACTGTTCTGCTCTAACCTCTCAGGATAATACCAACATATGTCTAATTACTATGTGACAATTAGGAATAAAATTACTTTTATAAATTAAACAAAAAAACCCCACTTAGGATGTTAAGAAAAAGATAGACTTGGGCTGGGGTCATGACTCAGTGGTATAGCATTTGCCTAGCATGTATAGGCACTGGGTTCGATCACCAATGCCACATTAAAAAAAAACTAAATAAACAAAATAAAGAATTGGGGGGAAAAGCATCTAAAGATCTGGGGAAAAAAGCAGACTTAAGGGGAAACAATCCTCCCCAGGATAGGAAAGAAAATCCCAGATAGCAGCAGTGGACTTGACTGTTGCCACTCTCTGAAAACTGAGTCAGAGTGAGGACCCTATAGATGACAGAGACCTCATTACATGAGTGTCAGAGGAATCAGTGAAAATATTATATGAGTGTTACAGACCTCAATGAGTATATTCTGTAAAATGCATCAGTGAGGCATTACATCTTTTACATAGAGGAGCTTTACTGAGGACATTATATAAATAGCAGAGAACTCAATAAGAATTTTATATAAATGTGAAAGCCCTGACTGAGAATATTATGAATATGAGAAGTTTCAGTCCTCACTGAAGCCCTTATTATGTTTGTTAGAGACTTCAGTAATCATAGTAAATGTATTAGAGTCTACAGGAGGATATTATGTGTCAGAATCCAGAGCAAGACTATTACCTGAGTGTGAGTAGTATATGTATTAGAGCCATCAATCACACTGTTATATGACTATGAACATCCTTAGTGAGAAAAATATCTGACTGCAAGAGGCCTTGTGGAAGGCTTTGCATGTGTTTGAGATCTCAGTATGTTCTATCTATAGCTCAAAGGTCTCAGAAAAGAAATCCTATGTGTCAGAGGCCTCACAGAGGATAAAACAGGAATGCCAGGCTACTCAGTGAGAACATTAATTGTGTTAGAGTCCTCAGAGGATAGATTGTTTTTTAGATGGGTAGGAGAAAATATGTTTTCCTGAGGTCACTGTGATGATACCATGAGTCAGAAGCTTCAGTGTGGGTAGAACATATGAGAACCTGAGTGAAGATTTCATCTTGATTTCATAAACCTCAGGGGGATTATGATGGAGTATCTCAGAACTCAGTGAATAAAATCTGTTAGTGTCAGAAGCAACATGAGGAAATTGTATGCATCAAAATCCTCGATGAGTATATTATATAGGTTTCAGAACTCTCAGAGAAAATACCACATGATTCTAAATGCTGTGAGTGAGGATATTTTTGAGCATCTTTAGGAAGTTGCTTACAGGTGTCTGTATACTCAGTGAAATCAAATATGAATATCAGAGGCCACAGTGTGTATAGGATGCAAACATCAGAGGAGGACCCATTGTGGATATCCTATCAGGGATAAAACCACAAGGAGTGTTCTATTTGAGTAGTCACCATCAGAATGAGGATATTACATGGGTCATAGTCATCAGTGTGCCAATGGTAAGAGTAAGAGGCCTTTGCAAACACAATATATGCCTTAGATACTTGATGTGGAAAGTTGATGCCAGAGTGAGGCTATTAGTTGAGTTTCAGAGGACTCAGCAAGAATCATATAAGTGACCCAGAAATCAATAATGAAATATTATCTGGCTACAGGCCTCACTGAGGATGTGTCAGGGGCTTCATTGAGATTAATCAATGATTAATTGACTCAGCTAGGGAATCGTCTCTGAGGCCTCAGTGAGTTGAATACATATGTCTAAGGACTCAGCGTATATAGTATGTTTCAGATCCCTCAATCACACTATTACATGACTATGAACATCCTCAGTGAGGAAAATATCTGACTGCAAGAGGCCTAGCTGGAGGCATTGAATGTGTTTGAGATCTTAGAATGCTTAATCTATGCCTCAAAGGTCTCAGGGAGGAAATCCTGTGTAAGAGTCTCACATAGGATGTGACAGGAGTGCCAGGCTACTCAGTGAGAACATTATGTATGTTAGAGACCTCAGGGAAGAGGCTATACCAGTGTCATACCCCCCACTGGGGATATAATGGTGTCAAAGCCCTGAGCATTTGTACTGCTTGGGTGAGAGTCCTGCATGGAACTATTGTCTGTGTCAGAGACCTCAAGGAGACACTTAAGCCCTCTATGATTTTTAAATATGACTAGACAATCAAGGTATCTGCCAGTGGGGCTCTTAGGTGTGCCTGAGCTCTCATTGAGATATTCACTGAGGGACAGACAGAGGCTTGAGGGAGAATACTATTTTGCATTCAACAAGCCTCTGTGAAATGTGATGTAAGTGTTAGAGGCAACTGGGAGGAAAGGATATGAGTGTCAGAGCCCTGAGTGAGTTTATTGTATATGTGACAGTTCTCAGGAAATAGAAGAATTTATGGACTCAGTGAGATGATCAAGGAATTTCAGAGACCTCAGTAAGTACACAATGTTGAGTGTCAGAGGAGGACTCACTGAGGATATTTCCTGACTGTCAGGGACCTCCAGGAGAATGTTCCATGATGCTGCAGGCCTGAGTGAGGATATATATGTGCTGTAACAGGAAGAGACCTGTGTTAGCCTATTATATGTGACAGTACCTTCACATGGACATTTAGTGTCAGAGTCCAGAGCAAGGCTATCACCTGAGTGTCTGAATCCTCATTGAGAATAATACATTTTTCAAAAGATGTACTGAAGATGTTTGGTCAAAGTCAGAGGCCTTAATAAGGATGTGATAGGTGTCAAAGTCTTCATTGAGATTATTTTGTTATTAGCATAGGGTATTTTCTCTTAGAGGCCACAGAGAGTTGAGTATATGTGTTACAGACTAGGAGAATGCAGGTATTATAGCCTCACTCACTCTGTTATGTGACTATGAAGGTCCTCAGTGAAGAAAATTTCTGACTAGGAGAGAATAGTTTCCTCAGTGAGTATATATTTTTTTAATTACATTTTTTTAAATTTTTTATTTATTTATTTTTTAGTCATACATGACAGTAGAATGTATTTTGATCTATAATACATACATGGAATGTACATGCATCAATCATATTGTCTATTCTGTTATGCTGCCCTTCCTATCCTTCCTACTCCACCCCTCCTCTCCCATCCTTTCTCTCTATCCAATCGAATGTGACACACTTTTTTTTCTTTTTCTCATTACAACGTCATATATGTATTCTGTATAACAATGAGGTTCTCCTCCCATCTTCTGTGCAACTCCCCTTCTCCCTCTTTTTCCCTCCCACTTCTCTTCCCTATTTAGTAATAGTCTTCTTCTCATGCTCTTCCTCCCTATCCCATTTTGAGTCACCCCCCTTATATCAGAGAAGACATTCGGCATTTGTTTTTTAGGGATTGGCTAACTTCACTTAGCATAATCTGCTCTAATGCCATCCATTTGCCTGCAAATGCCATGATTTTATTGTTTTTTAGTGCTGAGTAATATTCCATTGTATATAAATGCCACATTTTTTAATCCATTCATCTATTGAAGGGCATCCAGGTTGGTTCCACATTCTAGCTATTGTGAATTGTGCTGCTATAAACATTGATGTAGCTGTGTCCCTGTAGTATGCTCTTCTTAGGTCTTTTGGGTATAGTCCGAGAAGGGGAATAGCTGGGAGTATATTTTAGGGCTGAAATTTCTAGTTAGGAAGTTTTTAAATTTTTTTTTAATTTTTTTAGCTATACATGGACACAATATCTTTATTTTGTTTATTTATTTTTATGTGGTGCTGAGGAATGAACCTAGGGTCTCACACATGTGAGGCAAGCACTCTATTGCAGAGCCACAACCCCAGCCCTCTAGTGAGGAAGTTCCATGTGTCAGATGTCTCATTGAGAATAATGGTGGGAGTGTCAAGGTACCCAGTGAGGACACTGTATGTGATGGAGTTTTCAGGGTTCAAAGAACATCAGTGAGAAAGGCCTCAGCGAGATTATGAGTATCAGAGGCCTTAATGACTATATATTACATGGAAGAGGCTTTGCTAAGAAGATGATCTTTTTTAGGCTGGTCAATGAGAAAAATATGGGCTCAAATGACTCAGTCATTTGAGGGTTGGAGCCCTCTGTGGAGATTTCATATGTGTCAGAGATCTCAATGAGACACATGCTTGTATCAGAGGACTCATTGTACCTACTATGTAACCTTTGGAGGTCTCAGTTATATTTTGAATATCTATCAGACATCAGGTGCCCCAGAGCACTTGGTAAGACAGTACTTAAGAGTTAGAGGTCTCAGGGAGGTCATTATCTGAGCTTTAGAAACCTAAGGGTGGATTGTATATTCATTTCATTGTCCTGCAGTATGTTACCAGTGTGAGTGGACTCAGTGCCATATGATGTGAATGTCAGAGGCCTCAGAAAGGAATAATGGAGTGTCAGAAGAAGATGCATTGAGGATATGATATGAGTATCAGATACCTGCTTCAGGCTATTATAAAAGTGTCCAAGGCCCCAATCAGTGTACTTTATGTGCCACATCCCGAAGCCTTGGCTCTCCCTTTGGTCCTGAGGAGACAGCTCAATTGCACACCCTGAAGCAAGCAGGACAGACGCCAGAAAATGGCGCCGTGAGGCCCCGCCCCTCTGGCCACGCCCAGCGCATGGCGGTGCCCTCCCAGCTTCCTGGTGAATCTCAGCCCTTCCTCCACCCTCAGCTGTTCCTGGATAAAATCTGTGCCTACTGCAGTGACAGGTCTGGCTGTGTTATCTGTGGCACCAGGAGGAGTGGAATCTCAGGAGAAAAGGGGAGTCCGGGCACCCCAGCCCTGCCTCACGAGGCCAAGGGCTGCTGCAGCCAGGCAGAGGCACAGACATGGAGTCCTCGGGACACTTCACTCATGAACCCCAGGGTAGAAGGCCAGAAACAGGGCACTGCAGAGGCCTCTGGGAAGTGTAATCTTAGCCAGGGACTGGCCCCACTTAGGAGCATGGGTTTTAAGAAAGGAAGTGGTCATCATTAAGGGAAAGAAGTAACCCCCCACCCCCAGAGGCCTCTGGGAGTTGCAGGAGGCACCCCACCACCACTTAGGGGATTCTAGATAATTCACCGTGGAGGCTCTGGGAGCCCCAAGTTGTACATTCACTCAACATTCCCAGGGATTTGGGGCAACGTAGTCTGGTGTTCTGCCCATAACAGCCCTCACCTCAGTAGCCTATGGCAACTACAAGCAGCATGCTCACCGAACTACCTCCAGGATTCTGGGTAGTGGAGTCCAGCACTCTGCAACGCAACCCTCACTGCAGAGGCCCCTGGGAGATGCAGGCCCCAGAGGTTTCTGGGCAGTGAGGTCCCATGTTCTGCCAGGCGTCCCTCACCCTAAAGGCCTATGGGAACTGAAAGCCACAGGGTTGCCCTGGTATCCCCACAATTCTAGATAATGTAGTCCAGCATTTCAGTCTCTAAGAATGGTAGTTTTCACATTCACCCACACATCCCCAGAAATTCTGGGTATTGTCAGAATTTCAGTCTTAAGAAAGAAAGTGGTCATCATTAAGGTTCAGCTCTATTCAGGCAGCCCTCACCTCAGAGGCCTCTGGGAACTGTAGGCCACTGATTATGCTGGGTAGTGCAGCCCATCCTACCTAAGTAGGAACTCTATGCCACAAGCCCACAGGACACCCCTGAGGATGGGCAGTGCAGTTCAAAGCTCTGCTAATGTGGACCTCGATGGGAAGATGTCTAGGTGCTGCAGGCTTCCCAGGGCTTCTGGGTAGTGTAGTCTGGCCTTCTATCTGCATAGCCCTCACCATGAGACCTCTGGGAGTTGCAGGCTGCAGGCTCATCTTGGCACCTCCTTCTGCCAGGATTCTGTGTATTGTAGTTCAGTTCTCTGCCCTGCAGTCCCAACCACAGAGGATCCTGAGAACTGTAGGCCCTGTAGATTATGGGCCATGTAGTCCCAGTGTTTTGCCTGCATACCTCTTTCAGTTGGACTACAGGGCTGCAGACCACATTTTCACTCTGGCACTATGAGAATTGTAGGTAGTAAAGTCAAGTGCTCTGCCTGCTGTGCTCATCACAGAAAACTCTGGGAGTTACAGGCTGCACATCACCCAGGCATCTCAGGAGATTCTGGGCCTTTTGCCCTTGCAGCCCTCAGTGTGGAAGCCTCTGGGAACTGCAGTCCCCAAGGATTGTGGGTAGTATATATCTTTCTGCCCACACAGACTTCACTGGAGTGCCCTCTGGGAACTGCAGGCTGCGCTGGATCCTGGATAGTGAAGTACCTCCCACAGTTGAGGCTTCTGGCAGTTGCATGCTACATGTTTGCCCAGGTACCTCTGGGAATTTTGGGCAGAGTAGTCTATCATTCTGCTGCTCAACCTTCACCATGAAGTCCTCTGGAAGCCTCGGGTCACATGCTTTCCCTGGTACCCTGAATATTTTGGGTAGTGTAGCTGTTCTGCCTGTGCAGCCCTGGCTGCAGAGGCTCCTGGGAGTTGTGGGCCCCTGAGGATTCTGGGTAGCATTCTCACCAAACAACCCTCACTATGGGGTCCATAGGAGCTACAGGCTGCATGCTGGCCCGGGTCTCCCAAGGATTCTAGACAATACAGCCTGATGACTGACCATACAGCAGCCATCACCCAGTGGCCCCTGGAATTTGCCAGATGACCCTCCCCACTGTGAACAGATACACCCATCAAATCCCAGCATCATCTGTTTTCCTCTATAAATTTTAGTCACATAATTAAAAGAACTGCTTAATATAGCCATGTTACCAATTGAAAATAATCAAGAATAATTCCTTAAGATCAAGTGCCGAATCCCAGCATTTAATGTTTCCCAAGTCCTCTTTCTTCAGCTTATCACCTATTGATTGAAAAAAGTAGGAAATTCAGACTGGAATCTCCCAGTCTGCTGGTATGGTCTGGCTGTTCCTAGTGTCTGGGTTAGGGTCAGGGGGTTGCCCATGCCAGGCACCTCTCTACACTGAACTATAACCCTGCCCTAGGCCCTTCTAACATTCACTTTTCCTCTTTCAGTTTCTGCTTTGTTTTGTTGAAGCCACAGCTGTCTTTGCAGGATTGGTGTTTAACATTGAACTGGCTCTTCATTAAATAGACTTTATTGCTGGTTTATTTCCTTCCCTAACCTCTATTTCTCTGAAGTTAAAAAAATGTAAACCAACTTCTGGTTAGTGTTTAAATAATTTAATTTATTTTTAAATTATTCTTATATGTAACATGTGCCTTTGTAAGCACATAGCTGTTCTATAACTATCAGTCTGTCTTACACTGAGGTCATACTGACCACTCACACCAGTTAACCAACAGACTGTCCTACCCACACAACCCCAAGGTGGGGATGAGGCTTTTGAAGCCACATGGGGGTGACCCTGGACATGACTGTCCACTGTGTTCCCAGAGAAGTCCAACATAAACAAGCCAGCCAGGTGTCCAAGGTGGGAAGGTTGCTAGATGGAGTTTGCCAATAACAATAACCAGACCTTAAGAGGTCACTTCTTTGGTCTTGGGGAATCTTACCTGGTGGTCATGGGTATGGGGCTGGGTTAACTGCAGAGGCACACGTGAGCCTGATGACTGTAACATCTGGGCAGTGGAAGACCTAGATCCAGACAGTGGAACAGATGTGTCATCAAGGAACCTAGCGTGGAGGAGGCTAGGCAAGGAGTCAGAATCCCAACTTCAAAACCCAGGTGTGGTAGGCAGAACAGCCCCCAAAGATATCCAGGTCCTCATTCCTAAAACCTAGGACCACAGCAGTTGACACCACAAGGAGGGTTAAGGCTGCTCATTCCAATGCAGGAAGGTGCTCCCAAGCCACCTGAGCAGGTCCAAGTGACCACAGTACCCTTCAGAGCAAGGGGAGGCAGCCGCTGGAGAAGGGCTAACAACAGAGCAGACTGCTGGCTTTGCAGAGGTGGGAAGGGAACTGAGCCAAGGAAAGCAGGGGCTCCAGCAGCTGAGGGCACAGGAGCGGGTTCTCCTCAAGCTTCCAGAAGGGGCCATGCCACCACATGGGGACAGTCAGGGAACCACCAGTGTCAGCACCTGTTGGCCTGAGCCACATCCTAGGTACTGTGACAGCAGCAGGCAACTAATGCACCATGTGATCATAATTACACCTCAACAGTCATCGCCAGATTAGGAAGGGTACAATTTGGGGATTTTGAGGTCTGGGGCTGCAATTCAACTAAAAAAGTAACCCTGTCTCATGATGCTTGCAGATCTATTTGATAAACTCTTCCAGGTCTTCATTCAAAACAAAGTCACAGAATCTACTACATCAATATTAAAAACAAGAGCGGTATCTGCTATAGCCAAGATCAGGTACAGCAGAATTAATAACCAGTCACTGAACACACAATGGACTGAGTTCATTACCAGGATGAGAATGGAAAGGCTCGGAGTGGGCCACACTGATGAAGATGCTGCCACACAGGAGGCACACTACCAAGTCCAGTCCCAAAAGTTGTTAAGCTCTGAAGAAATGACAGGAGGTGAAGAGCTGGAGCCAAGAACAGCAGCTTCCCCAAATAGGGTTCAGGCTGAGGGCAGTTAGCCAAGTGAGCCCAGTGCCACATTGCTGGTCGTGCTCCGGAGCCTCCAACACCACACGCTTCACGAGGCTGCACAGGAAAGCCCAGGATCCCACAGCCTGTTATACGCTCAATGCAGAGAAGAGGCTTCCCCCCATGGAGCTCCCACTGTTCCTAACGTGCTGGTCACAGGACCCACAGAACACATGGCTTAGAAAGTGCTGCTCATTGCTATGTTGAAAACAAGTGAAGGTCAGGGGAAGGGACCTGGATATCATGAGTTAGAGCAAAGAAAACAGAAGACACTGCTGACATGAAAGTCTTTTTAATTTGGTTAATACACATTTGACAAAATATCTTAGAATAAAATAATCCTGAACAGGTACAAGGTATTTACAGTAACATAAGTGTGAAAATCAAACTGATATATTTCTTTAACATTTACAAAAGCTCTTACTATGAATCTGGAAGACTTTCAACTCCTACCCACTACTCTGGTCTTAAACCCAACAGGGGGAGCGAGGCCCAGCAGTACGAGGTACAGAACACTAACACATTTGGCAGTTAAGGATCTGCTGTGGGCTGGGGTGTGGCTCAGTGGCAGAAAGAGCACTGGCCTAGCAAGAGGTCCTGGGTTTCATCACCAGCGCCCCAGAAGAGAAGAGGGGGGGGAAAAAGCTCATCTGAGATCATCCATTAATTTGTTAGTGTGGGCTGACAGGAAAGTGAGGGCAGGACAGCAGATGGAAGACTCAGATGTACTTGACTGAGGACGAGAAGAGCCCCCCAGGCCTTCCTCACAGCCCCTGCAGAAGGCTGCAGATTACTTCAAAGACTTCCTTGACTTTCCCTGTCAGCAGAAAATCAGCAACCCTGAGACTCAGCTTTCCATGACATAAAAGTTTATGAGCATCTAAAAACTGTTCCAAGATTTATAAAATAATTTTACATGATCAAATAGAAAATAACTCTTAGGATTTTAAAATACATCAGGGAAAGAAAATTTTTCTTAAGTTTACTTTTCATGCCTATTCTTGAACACTCCACCTAAAAATTTTTCGTGTGGTGCTGGGGACGGAACCCAGGGCCTGGCACATGCTAAGCAAGCGCTCTACCACTGAGTTGCTCCCGAGCCCTGTACCTAATAACCTCTATTGTCTGAAACTGGGTTTTACACACACGCACACATATTTTAACAGGGGTTCAGAACTTGCTCATTTACTATACAGAATGCCTACTTCTCTGTGTTACTATTTAAATATATTTAAAAGAAATGAGAAGTTTTAACCATCTGAAATATACAGTAGAAATTTGTTGATTTACAAGACAGCCACATAACAGCAGAAAAAAGTACTTATCCTTTCAACACTAGTGAAACAATCACACACGGTACACGCTGCACATTACCATCTACTGGCCCAACCAGGCCATGTAACAAGCTGCAGTCTCCACAGACAGCATTGTACAGCAAGTGTTCACACTGTGCTCAAAAATCAAATCTGTGGCTCCTCCAAGGAGGACTCAAGAGCTTCCATCAGCTTTTTATTTGCCTCTTCATTATGCCTGCTTTGACAATGAGTTAGGTGTTTCTTAAAGCCTCTCGGGAAATTGGATTCAAAATTACAACGTGGACATTTAAGTAAACTTTGCCCATGAGCTGCTACATGATTCTTAAGGAGAGATTCCAGAAGAAAGGCCTTTCCACAAATTGTGCACTTGTAAGGACTGTGGACATTGTGCTTATTAACCAAATGATGCAAAACAGCACCTTTCTTCATAGCACGACAGCAACAGATCTTGCAATAATATTTCCCCTTCCCACGCTTCATGTATTTTGCAATCTCCTCTTCTGAGATAAATGCTTCTTTTTCTTCAGTGAACTGTAGCACATTTCTGGATTGCTCTGGACTTGTCATGTCCATTTTGTTCTCTTTGCCAAAATCAATAGATTCCACATCCACCTGTTCTTGATCACTGCTGGACTCCTGGCCCTTCATGTCTATGGCATCCAGGTCTGTTCTGAGGTACTCACTGCTGCTCAGCTCAGCATCTGAGCTCTCCTGGCTATCCTTCTTGAGCTTCTTAGAGGAAGGAAATAGGGCATCTTCCAAGAGTTTCTTGGGAGTGGCCAGAAGCTCTTCCTGAACCAAAAGATCACATTTTTGGTCCTCTGCGGCATCTATCTGTAGCTCATCACCAAGCTCTGCTGCTTTCTGAGCCTCTGAGAACACAGCAGACTTGGGCAGTTCAGGGAACAAGGCATGCTTCCGGGACTCTGGGAAAAGAACACGTTTCCGTGGCTCAGGAGAAGCAGGAGGGGCTGCTCTGGTGGGCTCAGGAAACAGTGCAGACTTTCGAGACTCAGCATCAATAGAAAGGACAGGCTTCCAGATATCCGAAGCCATTCTTGGGGACTCAGATGACCCAGAAGGACCTGGCTTCCGGGTTTCAGGGAAGACAGCAGGTTTCTGAGGTTCCATGACAAAGGAAGACTTCCAGAGATCAGGAGAACCACCACGGGAACTTTTTTGAGACTCAGAAAAATCAAATGAAGCAGGAGAAGTTTTCCGCTGGTCAGAAGAAAGCTTCCAAAGGTCTGGTGACCCTGAGGGTTTCCTGAGCTCTGGAGAGCCTGCTGGGCTACGGATCTCTGGGGAGAGTGGCGGGCCTGGTCTGCGAAGTTCAGGAGACACTGGGGGAACTGCTTTCCAGTGCTCAGGTGACAAGGCAGGGGATGACTTTCGGAGCTCTGGTGGTCCAGACTTCCACGACTCTGGAGATGTAGGGGGAGTTTTCCAGGAGCCAGATGAGACTGAAGACGACTTCCAGGATGCAGGGGACACAGATGGAGCTGGTTTCCAAGGTCCAGGTGATATAGAAGGAATTGGTTTCCAGGGTCCAGGAGACACAGATGGAGCAGGTTTAGTTGGCTTCCAAGGTCCTGAAGATGCTGAAGGACTGGATTTCCAAGGCCTCGGGGATCCAGGTGGCCCTGGCTTCCAGGAACCTGGCGACACAGCTGGGGCTGGTCTCCGGGGCTCTGGGGAGACAGCAGGAAATGGCTTCCAAGGTTCAGGAGACTCTGACGGGGATGGCTTCTTTGGCTCTGGAGAGGCAGTCCGGGTGGGCTTCCGAGATTCTGGAGATGCAGTTGGGGACAACCCCCAAGACTCAGGGGAAGCAGCCAGAACTGGTGACTCAGGAGATGAGGCTGAAGGTGGTCCCCCTGTGTCTGCAAAGTGAGAGTGCTTCTGAGGCTTAGGGTTAGCAAGAGCAGCCTTTACTGGCTCAGGAGACATAGGGACAGGTTTCTGTGGCTCTGGAGAGGGGACAGGGACAGGCTTCTGCAACTCAGACACAACAGGTGCTGATTTTGGAAGCTCAGAAGAAACAGGAACAGGTTTCGAAGGCTCCGGAGGAGGAGTTGTTGCCTGCTCAGGAGGAACAGCAGGGCCGGGTTTCTGAAGCTCCAGTGGAGCAAGAGGATCAGGTTCAGGGGACTCTGGAGACAGAACTGGACCTAGTTTCTGTGTTTCTATGGAGAGGGAAGTCCCAGGTTTCAGGAGTTCTGCTGAATTAGAGGGTGTTTTCTGGTGTTCGGGAAGAGGGGGCATTCTCAAAGGATCTGTTTCTTTGTTCAACTGACTTTTCAGTTTATCATTCCATTTTTCTGGGGCTGCATGTTTGGATGTGATGTGATAGTACACATTGGAGTACATTTTGCTGGTGAAGAAGCATTTATGGCAGTGAAAGAGCTTTGCACTTTTCTGGTAAAATATCATCTTACCTAAACCCCCAGCATCCATCTCATCACAGAATTCTGGGTGGATGGTGCCCATGTGGATCTGCACATTTTCATAATCGGTGCCTCTGAAACTGCAGTGGTCACACTCCAAACGTACAGATGGTTTCCGAAGTTCCTGGAAAACTTCCATCTTCTTTCTATCACCAACACATACAACTGCGTTCTTTAAAAACTTTCAACACTGTGCAACAAAGTAAAAATAAATTATTTTTACAGACATTGTTTTAAATAAAATGCTGTCCCAGTTCACTCTATAACTGCATGAGTTTAGGTCTAGAATAGCATATGCTTTATTAGATATATCTCTAAATATTTTGAGAGACGCATATGGAACTAATTTCTGAGTCCTAGGTACTCTACTGGTTTTCCATACCTTATCAGGACAGAAGACAGACAGGCGCAGGTGACCCACACATGCTTTCTTTTCTAAGAAGCAATTTTCCTGCAGCACTGACTGGCCTAAGTGGACAGACTATGTCACATTCCTCAGCAAACTACCTGTTATCTGAAGAGAAATGCAGGCCTGAAATAATCTGTCTCATAATTTTAGAATAATATTTATTCACCAAAAACACTAGCTTGCATAAAAATTTAAAACTTAAGGCTATTATCCTTGCAAAGCTCAGTTTTAAATTATGCTTTCTCATTTCTTAATTTTTTAACCATTTAATAAACTTTTCCTAATTTTGATTTTTTTTTTTAAATATTTTGTTTTAGTTGAGACACACTATCTTTATCTTATGTGGTGCTGAGGATCGAACCCAGTGCCCCGCACATGCTAGGTGAGTGCTCTACCACTGAGCCACAATCCCAGCCCCTTGTTCTTTTTTTTTTTTTTTTGACCTTAGTATTGGAGTATTTTGCAGTGCTGGGACCTGGGATGGAAACCAGAGCCTTGCGCATGCTAGGCAAGCTCTACCACTAAGTTGAGCTACACCTCCAACCTGAAACATGTCACTTAATTCCATCTGGTTTAAGGAGACAAGAATCTAGCTCCATTTTTTCACCCTGAATCACCTGCTCAACAATCCTGATCACACAGCTTTTTTTCCATGTGAGGACCACTTAGTATTACTAACTTTCATGTATAACTCTACTCCATATTCTTCTGCTCTGCACTGTTTCCCTCTCTACTTCCCTTCATTGCTACTTCCGTTCTGGTATGCCAATCTCAGCATAAGAGCATAAGAGATTCTATAATTACTGTATATTGTTGAGTTTATGCCTCAAGTGGGCTGCAAAATCTTTTCTCATTATCAGTCAGGCACAGTGGCAATGTGCTGGCGTCCCAGCTACTCAGGAAACTGAAGCAGGAGGATGCCTGAGCCCAGGAGGTCAAAGTCAGTCAGGGCAACACAGGGAGGGCCTGTCTCTAAAAATTTTTTTTAAAAAGTTTTCCTATCAAATGGCACTTGACCTTTTACCAAAGCGACAAGCCACTGCAGACAGCATGTGGGATGTTCTGTGCCAAGGATGATGGGGAAGGCATATTCTTTCTATGGGACTGATCCTCAGAGAGCTGAACAGGTCAGACACTTCAGTCACAGCATCAGAACACAGATGAGAAAGATTGGATAACATGCCTGATTCTGATACATTCTGCTTTTTTTCCCCCTCTTTGTTTCTGGTGGCACTGGGGATTGAACCCAGGTGTATGATAGGAAAGCACTTTACCAACTGAGCTATACCACCAGCCCATAAATTATGTTTTTAAAGATGTTACTGCTGACTACTGTTTTCAACTACCTCTATCAGTAGTGTCTCATTTGCTTTTTTTAGTCTTTTTTTTTGATCTAAAGCTAAACAGAAGATAGACATTGCCCAGCAATTATGTCTTTTAGAAAATTACTTTTGGGCCCAACAAGACTATACCAGTAGAAAAATATAGTTACAAGTTCTGAAGAAAAATCTCTAAAATGATTAACTTATAAACATGATGAATAAACATGCTTCAGATTAAGATAAAATAAAGTTTTGTCTCAATAACCCCATCTGGCAGTGGTGACAGTGAACAGCCAAGAGCTGCTGGTAGCAAAGCAGCATCATGACACACATCTCATGGGCATCACAGAGCTCAACTGGTCTCCCTTCCTCTTCCTGTCACCTAAATTCCACCGTTCATGCCTGCTGCCATCAAGTCTCATCACTGTACTCAAATAACCTCTTTCTTCAAAAAGTTCTTCAAAGAATGTGAAATAATTCATTCTTTATACCCCAATTCTACAGAGACATGCATATTCAGCATACCTTCATGCAGTAGTGAGACAGGTGTGGAATTTTTCCTCGATAACTCCAGCACTTTTCAAAAATTTTTAATTATAAAATATTCTCCTAAACATTAAAAAATGATAAGTATTAAAACAAACAAACAAACAGCACATGCAAAGAAATGCTAGTGAAATAGCGCTTTATAAATCCTGAAAATGTTTTTAGGGTGGAGAAGAAACAGTATAACAAACTCTTCCCTGCCACCTACCGGCTATCTCCAGGGACACCTAAGTGGCCTTCAAAGGAGAGGTGGTCTACATGGCTTTCTAACACACAGAAAACAGCCTCAGTGGGGCAAAGATGAGAAGCTGAATCTGGGGGGGGACAAAACAAAGGAAAGGTAATCAAAATTACAACTCCGTGATCATTTGGACCACTCTTGGTTCTATGTCCCTCTTGCCATGAGGACTCCTTCAACAGTGAGGGATCCCACCCAGTAAGCCTCGACAAAGCACCAAAGCCTGCAGTAGATACCCACTGTTCTTTTCTCACTGTGCACTACCATCAACTATGTAATCATACCCATATAATTATAACCAGACCCCTCTCAAATTCACTACCTGACTTTAGCTTACGCGGTCTTGGGTACAGTGACCCGTACTCTTACTTCTCTGTCAGGCACTCACACACCTGCTGGTGCAGCGCGTAAGGAACTGATGTTCTGCTGGTCATCAATGTTGTTGACATGCAGCCGTGGAAGAAACAATACGATCAACAGGACCCACAGGAAGAAAGACAGAGGACTGGCAGGAGGCATGATGGAGGTGTTGTGACGGAGAGGAGGAAGGGATGGCCTACCCAGTGACTGCTCTGGCCTATTCTCTCCCTGTGTGCACTTCAATGAGACAGTTTCCTCATCTGCTGAGTTTGCTGACAAGAACAGAATAGAGTACACTGGCCATGAACAGAAAACCACTGCCTATATATCCTGATAAACTCCAGCACTTCCACTTACTCCTTCCTGTCTCCCTTTGGCTCAACACTCTTAATTTTGACACCTGACCATGCCCCCCATTCATCACTCTGCTTGCTACCATGGACAACTCCAAACCCTACAAGCCTAATGTAACTTGCCTGCTTACAATCCCTATCTGCCAAACACCTGCAGTACAAAAATCTCAACACAGCACAGAAAGCTCCCGACCAGACTGCATTTTCAAAAGTACTGACCACATATAACTCCCTCACTCTTCTGAAGCTTCTGGGTCTTTCCACAGACATTTCCTGCCCTTTACATTCTGCCTTGCTACCTACCCATCAGGCAAATCCTTTCATCCCTCAAACTGGTTACCTTTTTAGACAATGGCCAATTTCCCATTCCCCAACCATCCTTACATCCAGCTATATGCATACTTCCATGGTACAAATCAGCCTGATTCCACACCAGGTCATGGTTTTCAGCACATAGGACTATCCACTTACTTACCTCCGAAACCCTCGTACACCCTTTAAACACTGTGTGCTCAGAAAACATCTGCTCAATCCCAACATTCTCTTAAGAAGGTTGAGGACCCAATATTAGACTCAAGGACTTTAAAACCAGAAGTAACCTGAGCACCCATTTCAGGGTGCATCTACTTTAAAATTCCAACTTAGGAGACGAGGAAACTCAAATCTGACATTAAATGGCTTGCCCAAGATTATGACCAGCATCTGACCAAGACAAAACAGACTTCTGTTTCTCCAGACTCTCTTGAGTGCATCATGATCCAATGAACACACTGAAATTCAGTAAGGCCTTGAGAAGCCAGTACAATGGACCAAAACTAACAAAATGAACCTTATCAAACATTTAGAATTCACACACCAATTGCATAAGTACAGCACTACAGAGAGCCATGTCCCATATTCTGCACAGGGCAGAGCATCCCACACTCCACATACAAAGTCTCTAGCTCTGGGCAGGAGAGACGGCACTCCAACAGTCCCTAGCAAACTAGTGAACATGAAAAACAACAATGCAATGGCAGGTGGCACTGGAAAACAAGTCACTTAACTTCACACGCAGAAAAACTATGGATAACACAGAAGCTGTTCTAGAAGCAACAATGGAAGCCAGCAGAACAGATTTTAGCTCCACAGTTTTACAAACTACTCCACCATGAACTGAAACAAGATGCTTTGTCAGTAGGGCCATAATTAGAAGCTAGCAAGGTACAGGAACAGAGTTTTGAGTCCAATCTCTCTGTTTTACAACTGAGAAAACTGATGCTGAGGGAGAGAAGCAGCTTCTCAAAGATTACAACATTAGGTCAGAAGACCATGGATTCTGGAGTCCAGGTCTCTGTTGTAACACAACGCTCTCTCTTTCCCACTCTGGCTGCACCATCCACAGGGGCATTCCAGAAAAGTCCAGAATCTTAAAGTCCAGCTTTAAGATTCCAGAAAGAAAAAAGATAAGAAAAATTCCCCTAAGTTTCTGAGCTTCTAATACTAACTACAAATTGTCAAATAAATAGAAATTTCTCTCTGCCTACTTTTCACCATTACGGACTGCATCTTTGATGCTCTGCCCACCCACCAGCATGCAGTGCCACACCACATTCTATAGCATTTATTTCCTTGAGGTCTCAGACTGTCTTTTAAAATACATTCTGATATGTAGCTTTTCACATTAAAATCCAATTATGCAGAGCACGTTTAAATCTAATCGGGTTCTCAGTCTACAGACACTTTGGCTCTGTTCTTCATCGCTGGCTGGTTCTTTTAATTAACAAAATTATTTTCCGAATAGTTTTATGCTTTAAACAACGTTAACAGGAGACACACAGTTTCCCACGAACCTCTCCTACGCCCCCCGTTTCTGTTACTACAGCTGATTAATTAGCGTGGGGCATTTCCAACAAGAGTCGCCTGGAGAGCGACCCAAACACCGGGCTCACGGGCATCCGCCAGCGTCCCTCGGAAATGTCACCGCCCCCGGGTTCCCGCGCCCGCCGCCGGGCGGAACCGTCAGCTCCGATCGGGACAGCATTTCCCTCCGGGTCCCTCACCCCGCCCCCGCTCGCCCACGCTCCGCGCGTCCCCGGGCGCAGCCTCGCGCGGTCGCCGCTGACCGCACCCCAGCGGGGAGGGCGCGCGGCCCACACAGCGACCCGGCCCGCCAGCTCCTCGGCACCCGCTCTCACCCTCGGCGCGGTGGCGCGGAGAGGCCTGCGGCGCGGGATCCCTAATGGCGGCTGGACGCGGGGACCGGAAGTGCCGCGTGCCCGCCCCGGAAGTGCAGTGCGCCTCCCGCCTCCGTCCTCCCAGTGCCGCGGCGAGCGTCAGAAGGTTCCGCTGCGCAGGCGAGTTCCGGCGTCCCTCGATTTCTCCCGGTGTCTCCTGGCTTCCGGCGTCCGCGGGTCTCGGTGGTTATTGCCGTTTGAGCGGGTTGATTTTTAAAGGCGCAGGGCTGGGCCGTGCCACAGCGGGGCGCCTGGTGGCTCGAGGTCAGGCCCCGTGGTGTCACCGCCACCGTCCAGGCGCGCGTGCTGCGCCGCGGTCGCCTGGAGGGCCGGCGTGTGCGCCTGCGCGGTCGCGAAGCGTCGCGCTCCCGGGTGGTGCGGCGCCCCGGCCGGTGGTCAGCCAGACTCTCGGGGACTGCGCCCGCGCGGACGGCGCGTGTGTTCTTCGTGGCCCGCTCTGCGGTCCACCGAGCACCCCGGGGGTCGTCCGCGCTGCCGCCAGTTGCCCGCGGCTCAGCGCCGGCGTCGCCGCGTGCGCACGTGCCCTGCGGTGCCCGCGCTTCTGGGCCGGCCGCGCCTGGGGGTGCGTCTCCAGGGCACGGGAAGGCGAGCACCTCGGCAGGCCGCCGGCCATTGTCAGGCCATAGCCTCGGAAAGAGTCATGCAAACCCGTTCTCCTTTTCCTAACCCGGTGGTCGAGGTTTGGTGGTGGTTGTAAGAATTCTGGGTCTCAACCCCTGAGAGTCAAATCCGCAGGTGTTCCCCGCCCCGTTCTGGGAGTTGCCCCTACCCTGATAACCATGACTTTTGAAGCGTATTTTTTTTTTTATTTTACTGCATTTAATTTTTTTTTTAGTTGTAAATGGACCTTTATTTTATTTATTGATACTTGGTGCTGAGAATCAAATCCAGTTTCTCAATCATGCTAGGCAAGCGGTCTGCCACTGAGCCACAATCCCAAGCCTGTATTTTTACTTTAAATGCTTACAAAAAGTTTTAAATGTCACAGTTTGATATACTGTGAATTCATAAAACAATGTAAACACAAAAATGCAATGTATAAAAGTAAAATAAACACTGTTTTAGGATACAAATTTACAATAAAACCTAGGAAATAACATCCTCTAAACAAGTTAATTTTTATGAAGTTCTGTTGCTTTGCTTTTCCTTTACTTGCTTGTGCCTTTGGTATCATATCCAAAAACTCATTGTCAAATCCAGTGTCCTAAACATTTATGCTGTTTTCTTCCAATACTTTCAGGTATTGCGTTCAGGTCTTGATATGCTTTGAATCAGCTTTTGTATGTGACATTAGATAAGGGTCCAACTTCAGTCTATTTTGGACATCCAGTTTTCTCAGCACCATTTATTGAAAGGACTATCCTTTCTCCTCTTAAGTGGACTTGGCACCCTTGTGAAAAATTATTTGATCATATATGCAAGGGTTTTCTGAGAGTGGGGAGCTATGTGTTCCATTGGTATGTCTGTCTATATGCCAATACTGTACGGTTTATTACCTTTTTTTTGATAATACCTTTTGAAATCAGAATGAGTGTGTCCTCAAGCTCTGATCTTTTTTAAGATTGTTTGACTATTTGAGTTCCCTTGAGATGCCTTGGTTTTTAGGACAAATTTTCTTTTTAGGAAAATGTATTGACTTTCTTGGTTCCTTTATATATGATTGACAGCTTAACAGTATCGTTTTCCAGCCCAATGGGTAGTGCACACCTGTAATCCCAACTACATGGAGGCTGAGGCAGGAGGATTGCAAGTTTGAAATCAGTCTTGGCAATTTAGTGAGATCCTGTCTCAAAATAAGAAGGGCTAGAGGGCTGGGGTTGTGGCTCAGTGGTAGAGCACTCACCTAGCACGTGCAAGGCCCTAGATTGGCCCCTAAGCACCACATAAAAATAAGTTAATAAGGGCTGGGGGTGTGGCTCAGAGGTGGAGCGCTTGCCTAGCATGTGTGAGGTACTGGGTTCAAGCCTCAGCACCACATAAGAGTAAAGATATTGTGTTCACTTTTAGCTAAAAAAAAAAAAAAATTAAAAAAATAAATAAAACAAAGGTATCGTGTGCAACTACAACTAAAAAGTAAATATTAAAAAAGAAGAAGGGCTGGCGGTGTAGTTCAGTGTTAAAGCACTCCTTGGATCAGTCCTGGGTAGTGAAAAAAGAAAAATTGTTTCTCTTTATTTATGTCATCTTTAATTTCTCTCAGGGATGTTTTCAATTGCTATGTAGTTTTCAATGTTTAAGTCCTTCACGTCTTTGGTTAACTTACTTTCTACATACTTTTATGTTGTAGTTATGGAATTAAAGTGTTGTAATTTGCTTTTCAGATTTCTCATTAAGAAATGCAACCAGTTTTTATGTAACTTTGTCTCCCTATACTTTGCTAAATGAATTTGTTGGTTCTAACAGGGTTTTATGATAATTTGGGGGTTATCTATATATAAAATCATATAGCCTGGACTTGGGCATCCCTATAACCCCAGCTACCTGGGCTGTTGAAG
This sequence comes from Urocitellus parryii, assembly GCF_045843805.1. NCBI lineage: Eukaryota > Metazoa > Chordata > Mammalia > Rodentia > Sciuridae > Urocitellus > Urocitellus parryii. Next base: position 234,535 of record NC_135532.1, read on the forward strand.
CAGAAGGATCATGGGTTTGAGACCCGCCTAGGCAACATAGCAAGCCCTTGTTCTGAAAAAAAAATCATATAAAATCTATATAAGCAAAGATAATTTTACTTCTTTTTATTTTTCTTGCCTAATTGCTCAGGCTAGAGTTTTCACCACTACTTTAATAGAATTGTGAAGGTGGGAATGCTTGCATGGTTTCTTAGAGGAAAGTTTTCAGTCTTTCACCATGAGTATGATACTCACTGTGGCTTTTCATACCTGCTTTTTTATTGTGTTGAGGTAGTTCCCTTCTATTGATTGTTGAATGTGTTCATCATAAAAGGGTGTTTTATTATGTGATTTTCTGCATTGATTGAGATGATCAACTGTTTTATTTCCTTTGGTCTGCTAATGTCATGTATTACATTGATCAGTTTTTGTATAAACCATCCTTGCATTCCAGTAATAAATACTGCTTTGTCATGGTGCATAATTCTTTTAATGTGTTGCTGAATTGGATTTGCTAGTGTTTTGTTGAGAATTTCTGCATCAGTATTCATTCCTGATGAAGTTGAATATTGGTCTATAATTTTCTTGTGTTGTGATTTCTGGCTTTGGTATCAGAATAAGGCTGGCCTCATAAAATGAGTTAGGATGTATTTCTCATCTTCAGTTTGTTTTGAAATTGAGAACAACATGATCTTCCTTTTCAGCTTTTCTTTAATGTTTCGTAGAATCACCAGTGAAGATGTAAAGGTCCAGGACTTTGCTTTGTTTAGAGAATTTGATTCAATCTGCTTACTGATTATAGATTTATTCATATTTTCTATATCTTTGTGACTTGGTGTTGCTAGGTTTTGTGTTTCTAGGAATTTGTCCATTTCAAATATGTTGTCCAATTTGGTGGTATACAATTGTTCATAGTACTCTCTTAAAATTATTTTTATTTTGTAAGAAATGAGTGAAATATTCCCACTTTTATTTGAGATTTAGGAATTTTAATCTACTCTAATTTTTTCTTTTAGTCCTCCTAAATAAAGATTTTTCAATTTTTTTGATATTTTCAAAGAATCATTTTTGTTTCATTGATTTTTTTCCTGTTGCTTTTCTATTTCATTTTTTTCAGCTTTAATCTATTATTTCTTACTTTCTGTTAGCTTTTAGTTTAGTTTGTCCTTTTTCAAGTTCCTTAAGTTGTAAAGTTAGATTGTAGATTGAGATTTTCTTGCTTTTTAATATTTATAGTTATAAATTTCCCCTTTATCGCTTCTTTTACAGCATTGCATAAATTTTGCTTGTTGTGTTTTAATTTTCATTCATCTGTAAGTACTTTCTAATTTGTCTTGTGACTTGTCTTTGATCCATTGTTATTTTCAGAGTGTGTTAATTCCCACAAATTTATAAATTTTCTAGTTTTACTTCATGGTGGTTTTTTTTTGTTTTTTTTTTTTGTTTTGTTTTTGTTTTTTTTTTACTTTTAGAGTTTTCTAACTCCATCCTACCTGATCTGAGATAAGACATTGCATGATATTTGTTTTTTATGTTTACTGACACTTTAATTCTGGCCTCACACATAATCCCTGCTGGAGAAAGTCCCACATGCACTTGGGAAAAACATACGCATTGTTGCTCTTGTGATCTGAGATGCTCAGGGACTACCATGGGCAGAGAGGGCAGTTGCACCTCTGGGCCTTGGTTCATGGCCTGACAGCTATTCCATGTCCCACTGTAGCTCACTTGGTCAGATGCTAGATGCGTGTCATCTCTCCACCCTCAAGGAGCACCAGGCTCATCATCGGAGCCAGGGCAAGAGTACTTGGCTAAAGTGCCTGCACAGGCCAGAGCACACCAGCAGTGTTCCTAATCCCAGCAACCCTACAAGCCCATAAACCCAGCCCCTTTCTTTTGCTCCTTCCAGATAGCCTGACACTCTTCTCAGAGCTGCCTCTCCCTTCCCGAGCAGAGATACAGAACGTCAAGCCTTAGTTCCTGGTGTCCCCAACAGACGTTCACTGAGCCCAGTTCATCTGCTGTGTTGTTCATGTGCTGCCAATTCCTCACTTCTGTCTGCTTTATCTACACATTATAGGGGGGTTGACCTTCTTTCTGTCATCTTTTCTTCATGTGTGTTGATGGTCTGTCATTAGGTGTGATTTACACACTTATCCTTAGGTCTGTCCTTGTCATATAGCCTTAGTGTATTGACACTTACTATATAAAGTCCTTCTTGGTCTCCTGTAACCTTTTTGATTTAAAGTCTGTTTTATCTGATATTAATATAGCTACCCTGCTCATCTGTGTTTCCTATTTGAGTGGACTATCTTTTTTCATTGATTTCAGTCTATTTGTGTCTTTGGATTGAAAGTGAATCTCTTCTGGACAGCATATAATTGGATCTTTTTAAAAATCCAGCCTGCTGATTTCTGTATTTTCATTATAAAATATGACGCTGAGGATAGAACCCAGTGCCTCATACAGGTGACCAAGCACTCTATCACTGCGCCCCACCCCCAGCTCTGTATTTTCATTAGAATGCTTATTCACCTTACATGGAATCACCAACATGGAGGGACTCCTGTCATTTTGCTTTTTGATTTCTATAAAGTTTTCTTGTCCCTCATTTCCTGCAGCACTATCTTTGATGTTTAGTTGATTTTTTATAATGAAACATTTAAATTTCTTTCTTGTGTCCTTTTGTGTATATTCTGTAGCCCTTTTCTTTGTGGTTGCCATGGGAATTGCATTGAACACCCTAGAGCTGGAACACTCGAACTTGGATTTGAACCAGCCTTCCTTTTCTTTTTCAGCCTTCCATCCTTCCTTTCAGCCACTGTGTGGGGAAGTTACCTATTTATACATTATGTGCCCCAAAGCATACACTAACCATTCTGTGAAATGCACAAGCCTCGCAAAACTATTGGTACAATAGTGCCAACTTCTGTAATTACCTATGTATTTGCCTTTACTGAGACCTTAATTCTTTCTTTTGGCTTTGAGCAACTGTCTTGTGTCATGGACACTGCAGGGAATCAGTAAGCACCAGCTGAATACACAGACCAGCATTTCTGGAATTTACAGCTTTCTCAGAGATGAAACCCAGCATTTCCTCATGGAGAGAGGCACACAGTGGTGTTTTTGTTTTTTCATTTTTTCTTTTTAGGTACTGGGGATTGAACTCAGGGGAGCTTTACCACATAGCTACATCCTCAATCCTTTTTCTTATTATTTTGAGACAAGGTCTTGATAAATTTCTGAGGCTGGCCTTGAACTGTGAACCTCTTGCCTCAGTTGTTGGGATGACAAGTGTGTACCCCTACACCCAGCCACATTCATAGTTCTGAACCTTGGCTGCACCTTGGATCACTGGAGCATTTTAAAACTGATTCCTAGCTCCACACAGCCACGCCAGTGAAATCTCTGGGTGCCAAGCACAATCCTGCAGAGTTTGTAGATGCCCTCAAGTGCTCCTGCAGACAGCCACAGTTCAGAACCATGGTAGAACCATAGCCAGAGGGAAAATAATTGGCCCTCTCCTTGCTCTGGCCAGAGGTGTCATCTGGAGTGGAACAGGCCTCAGTCTGTTCTCTTGTTAGGCATTTTTAAGGACCTGCTGTGGTAGAAAAAGCTTCAGGCTCTGGGATACAAAGTGGGTAATGCAGCCTTTCTAGTGAACTCAAGGGCTATGGGGAGTGATAGCAGGGCCACCAGCAGTGCCAGGGGCCTACATCAGGCCTGCAAAGGCCTCAGTATGGAATTGTTTCCCAGGGAGGTGGTGTATCCCGTGGAAGGATTAAAATATACTGTTTTAATTGTGCTAAAGAGGCTTATTCCCTTCCCAGGGTGTCCTCAAGGTGGTAAAGAAGAGTACAGTTTGGTCCTTGGCCAGAATTAGGAGGGAAGAAAGCCGCACATTGTTTCTCCCACCATCCCCAGAAGTCTTGAAGTCTGGTGGGGACTTTTGGCACCTGCATCTCACTCACAAGGGCCTTTAAGAAGGTTAAGAAGCAACAAGAACCCCTTGGATGTTTAAACAACACACTGACCATATTCTGTGCCAAACTACTGATCCTAGTGATTTTTCTTTCTTCTTTGTACTCCTCCCCTTGAAACGCAGATGTGCCCTCAGTTTTGCTGACATGAATTAGTGAAGTGCCAGGGTCCTTGGTGTGGACGTCGACTGCTCCCAGCACCAGCTCTCCTATGGCTCCATTTTCTGGCCAGACCCGTCTCTGCTTAGCCTGACGTGGGTAGGTACAAAGCACAGAAGAGTGGCAAGGGCAGAGCCTTTGTTGCAGGCCAGGAAGGGCCAGTGGGACTGGTGTACTGCCCCCGTGGAGTGTCCCCCACACCTCCACCCCGGTCAGGCCCTGCTCCTTCTGAACTGCTGGTCAACCTTCACATAGAGCTGCTGTGGCTATTTGTGGCCTATGAGGCATAATGAGTTATTTCAGTGCCTGCCTGGCAAGTCCCAAGTTCCATTTAGAGATTTGTTTGCATTTTTACCCTTTATGTTCAGCATTGTGAGGAATTCGTTATTTCCCTACAGTCCTGAATTCCCTGGCCTTTCACACTGTATGTGGCCCTGGTGACATCCTCCGATTTGACCCTGAGGGATGTTTGCCTCAAGAGGCCACAGGCTGTTTTCCGGCTGTTTCCCTGCTGTGGGTGGGAGCTGCCAGTCTCACTCCTGGCTATAAACAGGCTCTGACTAAAACTTTGCTATCCAGCTGGGTCAGCAGCTATGCCAGAGGGGCTGTTCCTGCTCTTGGAAAGTCACTGGAGCAACATTCATTCACACAGGGATGGTCTACACATTCACTATCCCACCCTATTCCCCCGCTTCCCACAGACTCCCAGGGCCCAGGAGGCAATAACAGGTGTGTGGCTCTGCCCAAATGGACTCACCTCCAACAGCCCCAGGCTTTTTAGTGAAAAACAAAAATTTATTGACTTTTTGACAAATACAAACTTTCAAAATAAGGAAATGGATTTAATCAAAATATTCAGGGAACTGAAACCCATTTTTCTTTGTATTTATGCACTTTAATATATCATACATAGATGGGATATAATTTCTCATTTTTCTTAGTGTACATGTTGCAGAATAATATTAGTTGTGTAATCACATGTATACATACAGTAATAATGTCTTGTTTCATTCTACTGTCTTTTCTGTCTCCATTTTAAATTCAGTATTTGATTACATAAAATTCTCTGGAGAAAAAGCACCCTAAATTTAGGACTTTAAATCCATAGCAACAAAAAATTTCATTTACTAAATTGTTCAAAGCACACTGCTAAACATATATGACATTTAAAAATCTCACTGAAAGGGAGAAGCACTGTAGAAAGTGGTTTCAGAGAGGTACATCACACAGAATGAAAGTGCCTCACTCAAGCCAGTCTCTATCCCCAGTAGTGTGTTGTCTTGGCAACGCCTTTCAAGCCACGCAGCCTTGGAAAACATGGGCCATTTTCATCCAGGCAGTAACCAAATTGCCCAAGGGACTGTGGTTAGAGCTAAGGAATCATACAGCCCGAAGGTCCCCGTGGGAGAGAGGAGCGTGGAGGCTTCACAAAGGCTATGGTGGGCCCAGCCCAGAGGACGGGGAAAGCCAGGAAGGCAGCACCCAGCAGGCTAATAGGCTTGTGGATGTGAAAACCCAAAGTGGGTGGTAGTGTTGTCATTATTATTATTTTGGAACTAGAGATGTCTAAGCTACATGCCCAGCCCCACCACCCCCCCCCCTTTTTTAATGTTTTGAGGCAGGATCTTGCTAAGTTGCTTAGGGCTGCACTAAATTGCTGAGGCTGGCCTTGAACTTGCAACCCTCCTGCCTCAGCCTCCCCAGTTGCTGGTTGCAGGTGTGGCCATTGTGCCTGCCAAAGTGGGTACTGACAGCATATCAAAGAGCTTCTGAATTCGCGGAGGCAATACCAATGTCCTCCCATCTCATTCAAGTTTTTCTGCTTTCCAATCTGACCAAATTACTACTAGGAAAGATAAACGATGAACATTTTATTCCATTTCCAGGAAGATTGCTCCCCCCTTCCCCCTCCCCCCTACCCCTCCATGGCTGCTGATCCACTTCTCTTCTCAGGTCAGGTTCCAGGGACGACTTCCTCCCTGTGGTGCCCATTCCAGCGTGTCTGCACAGGGGTCTGCAGGCTCACTCGGCCTCCTCCCTCTTCTCGGGACCAGCCCTTGGTTCTTTTTGCTGTTGCTCCCGCCATAGCCTGAGTCCTCTGAACCCCTTCCTGCTTGAGGGCAAGCTCTTGGCAGGTACAGCTGCCATCCCACCTGTGATTGGCTGAAGTGCCAATCACTCTTCCAAGGGCAGCAACCCAGGAGGTTGTTAGCAGAGCAGCAGCCTGGGAAAGCCAAATGTAGCCTCTCATGTTCAGCAGCATGAGCCCAAGATGTTTTTCAAAAATAATGTTCCACTAGCTACCCTAAGGAGTATGTGCTGTGGCAGACACCAACTCACTTCATTGTAACACCAAATGTCCTCCCAGGGAAGAACTACAGCCTCATTTCTATCACAAGGGAGGAAGGCAGGATCTCCCACTGTGCATGGGATGCAGCCTCCTGCAAGCTTGCCTGAACCTTTGGAAGTCATGGCTTTGGTAGTGATTCTCTGTGGTCTCCTTGATTGCTGCAAATGAATTTTGCTGTGTGAGACAACTACCCTTGTGTTCTGATCTGATTTAATTCCACTAGCAGGCAGGACTGAGGACATGAAAAGCAACCATGTCAGGGCACAAGGGTGCACAGCCATAGCACATGACTACGGCTGAGGATACCAAGGCTGAGGCAGCTCCTCTCTGGAACAAGCCAGCCAGCTTTCCACCACATCGGAGCAACAGGGAGGAGACAAATCCTCTTTCCCTCACAGCCCAGAGCCCCAGGAGCAGGCTCCCTGCCCAGCACCCTCCTGGCCACCATGGGCCCCACACGTGACCTGAATGACCTGCAGACAAGCTCTCCTCTCTTAAGATGCACTGCTCACCATGACCTAGTGCCGGTCTGGGTGTGGGGCCCCCGGAAGTTACTCCAAGTGTTTAGCATTACTTCTTTTTAGACCAGTGAGAAGAGCAGAAAGAGGCTCAGCAGGCACCTGGTCTACATTCCAGGGCCTCATCCTCCCCAGGATGGTGTCTGCATCCTGGCCTCCTAAGTAGCAACTGTCATCCCAAAGTGCCTCAACACACCATGTTGGGGCAGGCCTTGTGGGCCACTGAAGACTAACAGACTACCACCACTGCCTACACAGGCAGCTAGGAGGGAAGCAGGTGAAGGTGCTCTCTCAAAAAAGGCCCATGGCTGTCCCCTGAGATTAAGGGGTCTACAGAAATGTCAAGTACTATAAGACTATCATGCATGAAGCTCTCCTCTGGGTCTTAGGCTGGTCTTTCCTGAAACATGACAAATGAACATCACCAACATTCAGCTCCAGTGGATTGCAAGTGAATGGAATGGAGACAGCCTGTCTCCAGGGTCACACATCAAATTCCCATTCATATTCTTAAAATGACAAACCAGAGATAGAGGACAGTCAAGTTGCTCAGCAGGCTGGGCAAGCATGGACGTGGAACCCAGCTCTGTTACCAATACAGTACCAATGCTTCTCTGGGAAAATGCGACCAAACAAAAGTGAAATTCAGCTGGGCACAGCGGTCTATAATCCCAGCAACTCAGAAGGCTTAAGTAGGAGAATCATGAGCTGGAGACCCAGGCTCAGCAACTTGCACCCTATTGCAAAATAAAAAACAAAAAGGGCTAAGAATGTAGCTAAGTGGTAAGGCACCCTGGGTTCAATCCCCAGCACCAAAAAAAAAAAAAAAAAAAAAAAAAGTGAAAGAGAAGCTGTCACTGGGCTGAGCGGGACCCAACACCATGTCCACTGGGTGCTCGGAGGCCGTGTGCATGCCACTGGTGCTTTCCTGTTGTCTGAAGGGTAAATGCTAGGGTCTCACTCTGAAGTCAGTGGGTTAAATGTCTAGCGTGGACTAAACAAGACAGTTTTCTTGGTGAAAAGCAACTTGGTTCTGAGGAGACAGTGGGCTCTGCCCGGTGCTCACTGCAGGTTTGATGTGCCCCAAGAGATTGAGAGCTCCAGAAGACCATGACAAGTCAACCTACGGGCGGGGGCCTCACGCGGTGGGAGACCCGTCCTGGGACACCACACACTAGGCAGGAACGCTACACGCTAGGCAGATTCTCTTGTTTGATTTAATGAGATAATTTGGAAAAGGCAGTCATGAGACTGCCAAAGTACAGGGATGCCCTGGAGCAGAGCTTTGCGGGAGGACCAGCCCAGGGGCTCAGAGGACCTTGCTTCCCAGACGCTCCTTCCTGGGGGTCAGGCCATTGTCCTCCTTCTCCCTGGCCAGCCTCTCTGCCGTCTCCATGGGGATGCCCCCGTCCTGGTGCCCCTTCTTCCCTCTATCTTGGGTGGACTCTCTGGCCCATCTCAGCTCATCTTCGTTCCTCCTGGCAAACCTGTCAAACTCAGAGTTAGCACCATGTTTTCTGCTGCTGTCCAGGTGGCACCTCAGCATTTCAGCTTCTCCCCCCCGAGGTCTTCTCTCCAGGTCCCTTTGCTCTCCATCACTGTCATCCTGTGACCTGTGGGCCAACAACACCGACGCTGCCTCTACACCTCAGCCCCCTCCACAGAACCATGCAGAGGGGTAAGGAAGGAGGCAAGGGCAAGGGGAAGCAGGAGCAGGAGGACCAAGCACCGAAGATCTACTTCTCTACCACAAAGACCTGGCCAGCAGGAAACACTGGGCCAGACGGGGTGCTGGAAGAACAAACAGGCACACCTGACAGGAGGACAGCCCATGGAGGCAGTGCCTGCAGGCCTGAGTGCAGGCTGAAGAGGGCGCCCTGCTGACTGGGTGCAACCTGACCGAAGGCCCCGTGTCCACCATGCTCCTGGCAAGACTGAGGCAAAGGCATGAGAGCAGCACTCTCCAGACTCCCAGAACACATGACACACATGCTGACACTGTGGATCCATGCCACGGGTGGTAGGAGAGTTCACTCACTTCTCCCTGAGCGCCTCCGGCAGGCTCTCCGGGAGCCTGGTTTTCATCACTGTGCAGGGGGCGTGGGCTTCCCGCCTGCCATCTCCAACACCAGCTTCTTCTCCTCTTTCTTTTGGTCTCTCAGTGGTTGATTCCTCTCCTTTTTCTGGTTTCTTAAGAAGCTGAGAAATTGTAACGTTAACAAATCAGCATTCCAGAGCATATTATAAAAGAAACTTAAGTAATTAAAAAATGCATATCAGTATCAAGCCCAAATGCTTCAATAGCTAAAGAATTAAACCAGAGGTACAAAAAGCAGGTTTTTGGTTCAACACACAGTGGATCTGTCAATGAAATATTCTACAGTTATGAAAAATGATGTTTTGAAATGAAAAGATGCTCATTACAGAATAGAACAGCCACATGATCCGGTTTTATGTACACACAACACAGCCACGTCGTTCAACAATGGGGGACACCAAGAAGGGTCAGACCACTGCAGCCTGGCCCACGAGCACACACTGCCCGCAGGCTCTGACACTCACCCATCACCATTCTTGGTGGTGGAACTCTAAGCATTCCCCTTCTTGTCACCCACAGGTCTGTTCTTTACAACATCTATGGTTGTCAGTTCTTTTTTTTTTTTTTGGTGGTGCTGGTGATTGAACCCAGGGCCTTGTGCATGTGAGGCTAGCACTCTACCAACTGAGCCACATCCCCAGCTCCCAGTCTATAGTTTTCAAACACTGCCTTTTCTATTCCTTGAAGCAGGGGTTGGACATCTGCACTTGGGGCCCCCCAGAGCCCAGCACCACAGAGACTCTGTGCACCACTAGGAGGTGCGCTCTGGAGACCTCTGTCCTCACCCATGAAGGGAGCGTGTTTAAACCTGCAGTGCAGGAGAACCCCTGACATGGCATGCTCCACTGAAGGAATCCCCGAGACAAGCACCAGCTGTCTCTCACCCTGTGGATGTCAACCAGCAATGCCCTCTTCCTGCAGCTGTGTGGAGTCACGACCTTCGACATTCCTTTTTAGGGAACTGTCCACCTTCCTTTAAATTACATCAGCAGTGTGTCTGAGATAAATATGAGCATTATAGAAGTACAATGGTCTCCATGCCCCTTCACTCAACAAATAATTTCATGTGCCTAAAACCGCAGTTACTCACACTTACAAGAACATCTACCTGGTGTCTGTCCCCAGGCAGGTTCCCGCTCCAGGTGCAGAACTCAGGTTGTCACTGGTGCCTCTGACCCTCTTACCCATCCTGGCAAAGACTGGATAAGCAGTAAGGACTTACAGAACTCAGGGGTATTCCACTTCCCACCACTCTGTACTGTACAGGTGCAACTGGGAGCCCCTCCCTGGTGTGGCTGCGGGGGGCCATGTGCCCTGACTCCAGCTCAAACCCACCCAGAATCTCCGTGTTCACCAACCTGGAGGAATCTTAGGTGTTATTCTGAAGTTCATCACAAAGGCAGGATTGAGTCCCCAGCTGCTAGTGACTAATAATCACCAGCCCTCCTGGGAGACTGCAGGTGGGCTCAAAGCCCCACTCTCCAGTCCCACCCTGGTCTTTCTGGCAACCAGTCCCCAGGCTGAGGCTCTCTTGCTGGCATACAAGACACATCCCTCTGCAGAGACCAAGTGTCTCAGTTGAGACTGGGCACGAGAGGACCCTCTGTTGATCACTGGGAATGTGGCTGTGAGACAGATGTCCCCCCACACCATGGCTGGCATTCTAGCCAAGACAGTAGTCCTCCTAGGGGTGGAGAGGAACAAGCTCAGTTCAGGGAGAGGTGGAAAGCTCCACATACATACTAAACCAGAGTTGAGAAGCACAGAGACCCAGGGAGAGGGGCAGAAGAAGGGAGACTCTGCAGAGGTGAGACAGAAACTGAGGCCAGGAGAGGAGCAGCCAGGGCAGGGCTGGGGAGAGCAGTCCATATGTTTAAGAAGGACAAAGCAAGCAGGGCTGGGGTGAGCCAGGAGCAAGACAGTGGGGACAGCACTTTGGGCTCAGGAAGCGCAACACAGCGAGGCTTCCAGAGACCAAGGGCTGCTGAGGTCAGGCATGTTCCTGTCTGGTACAAGTGTGCTGATGCTCATACATGTAATCAGGTCCTGGTCTGTGCTTGCACTACATATGCACAGCCCAACACCAGTCAGAACTTCTCCAGATAACTGGTCTAGAGCCACCACTGATTCAGGGATTCTATCTGCATCTCTGGGACCCAACCTCCCCATCAAGCTCCCTGTGGGCTTTGGCCCCTGTGCTCCTTTCTCTATGAACAACACCCTTAGGCTGTTTGTATGACTTCTTTTGACATTGCTGCAGGTTTTATTTTTGAGGTTCTTAAAAAATTGGAACTCTCCAGCTGATTCACAAGTCAGAGATCCCAAATCACACACACCTGCCTGTTAAGAGCTAAACAGGTGGATGACCTTAGGCTGGGAGCCACAGCTGTTCTCAGGTTTGACCTGCCTAGCTCTTCCTCTAGTCTAGCTGTTGTCATGTTCTAATTTCTTCCTCCTATGAAGGATGCTGGACTTACTTTTGTTGACTTAAATTTTATTTATTTATTTAGCTTATTTTAAATTTTAATTGCATACTCAAAAATACGGAAATAAAACACTATACTTCAAATACTTCAAAAGTCCTACTTAAAAACTATAGTTGAAATTATAGACTACAAGTTTCCATGGTTCTTTTTGAAAAACTAGTGGTAATCTACGGACTATAAAGCATCAGGCAGGCACTGGGTTAGCTGCTAAGGTTCACAGGGTGTCCCCTCCGTGTTCCTGGACACGACAATAAGACAGAACTGAGTTCTGGAATGACAGATGTAGACAGCGGTGACAGTGACTGGGAGACCAGTATCTGAGATTAAGGTCCCTGATGACTTCATGACTGTGGCATACTTGGGGACTGGGAAAGTTTCTGTGCAAAGGCATAGATGCCTAGTTGCTATGGAGATATCTTCCATGCTGGAGTCTTATCAGCTTCAACCTTATTGACAGGCAAGGCAGCTCCTGGGAACCAAGGAACTTCCCTGCTAAGATAACAACATTTCACCAGTTCCGCTGCTCCTTAATCTGCAAGTGAGTTAGTAACTTTAAACAATGGACTTTCTTGAGAGATGCACAAGGCTCCTAACATTGCCCATTGCAACTGTAGAATGTAACTGAGGAAATAGCTGCATACTCTTGCTAACTCTGTAACTTTCATGAATACAAAGAATAATGCTTGCATAGTATTTAACCTGATTTAGAGACATATATAATAAAGATTGCTGGTGTAATTTTTTAGACCTGCTTTGCCACCAGAGAGCAGCGATTTGCATGTGTTGACTCTTTAATTTCCTTCTAATATCCCATGCCCCTCGCTGAAACCTGCTAGTTTGGCGGCACTGGTCACAGCAGATGGGCACCTCCCTTCGCAGCCAGACTTCACTGTACCATGGAGAATGAGCCCTGACCCACACATACACAGAGAACTCTCCGTGCTCCAGGCAGCTTCCTGAGGAAAACCCCTGATCCACCATCAGGTGTCTGTCTATGTAGTCACAGCTAGGCTCTCTGATTTCAATAGCACTATCAGACTATATATTTTAAACCAACACAGATCTGCACCCACTTCTTACCCCAGTCAACTTGAACTCTATGGGTGGCTGTCTGGCACAAATGGTTACCTGCCTACCTGGAGAACCTGCTTCCACTTTTGAAGCAAGTGGGCTTGAGTGGCCTGGCTCTTGTCCCATCATGAAGTCTACTTTGCACAAATGTCCTTAAGCTTTTAGAGACAGTTGGAGACACAGTCCTCAGCAGCTATGTCAGTCTTCATAGTCTCAAGCTTTCCCTCTGAACTAAGGGGCCATGTGAGTTGTCCTGGCCACTTACATGGGGAAGATCACATGCATGACTTCCATGTGCAGTTTTAAGAATCCATGTCCAGTCTCCCACGTCCATTTTCCTTTCTCATCCTCAAGATGGTAAAAGCAAATACCAAGGGGGACACTCTATCAGCTCAGGTATAGCACCAGCAGCAGTGCCCAGAGATGCACAGCACTCACCCAGCAGGATGCCCTGACCAGGCCAAGCTGTGAGACTCTGGGAATAGCAGTCCTGACAGATACACATATCTGCGTGCTTCTGTGGGATGCTGCTGAGAAACTGTCCTCTCTGTGGCTAGCGAATCCCCAGGAGAGATTCTCTTAGAAAAAAGACCCAGAGAAAACTCCACTTCCTGGAAGAGCTGGTGTTTTCTGAGAAGCATGATTCTGACCAAATTTTCTATTTCTGACTAGAGAGTGTATCAGGAAGTAATCTGTGCTATAGCTGTCTCTTTCCCACTCTCCCTGAGTCCTGATGTTTTTTCTTTTTCTTTGTGTTGTACAATTCTATCGAGCCTCTATAAGGTACCTAACTTCACAGAGGATTTAAGGCACCTCTGTGAAGTTAGATACAATCACATTGGACTGAAATCTGGGTTTAATAAGGTCCCAAGCAGACAAAGCTGATCCCAATTCTGACCAAAACATATTACAAAGAAAAATCCCCTTGAAGTATTTGAACAAATACATGCCTCATAAGAGAAACTAGATGAGAAAGAGCTGTCACCACAAGAGAATGATGAGCCCAAGTTTGAGCACATGGAAAGACAGTGATCTAAATGGGTACTTTTCAGCCAGGAAAACTTTTCTTTAAAGAAAGATGTGAGCAGATACCCCATATGTGGGCTCCTCTGCTCTCCAGGTCCTGTGGTCCCCATAGACAGTCCAGGAGCCCCTGGGGCTGGGCACAGCCTTAAAAACCCCAGCTATAGAATGGAAAGGGAGCTCTAACAATAAAGACTAGGTTAACTGAAAATCTGCTTAAAATCCTAAGGACCTAAAAGACCTCAAAAGCATAATTCACATAGCGAAACTGTTTTTGGAAAAAAAAAAATGGAATGGTTCCTCACAACTACCTGGATCTTCACTTCTTTCTCAGCAGTCTTCTTTTGTTTATCTGCCTCCTTTCTTTTGCATTTTTCTTCTTCTTTTCTCTTTCTTTTTTCTTCTTCCCGCAAACGTTTCTTTTCTAGCTCTCTCCGCCTCCGTTCTTCTCGCTTCTCTTCTCGAATTCTCTGAAGGTATGGACAAGTACTGTGTAAGTTTTCTGAATGGAAACAGCAGATGCAAAAAGGATATTCACCAGGTAAATGCCAGACCTACCTGCTTTTCTAATTTTCTATTTTTAATATATTCCAAAAGAGGCGTGGTTCTTCTAGCTAAAACACAAAAAACTGTAATGCACACATGTAACTTCTAAATAAAATTTTCTTATTTAAATACTTATTTTCAATTTAACCTTTAATTTGGGGACATATGTTATTTTAAAAATCTACATGAGCGTGCACTGTATCCAGGGGAGTTCTTATTCCATTACTATAAACCAAGCAATCTGGAAATGCCCAGTAGACATGCAGCTCTTGACTCTTAAGGGAGTCATAAAATACTACTCATGGGGGCTGGGGAGATAGCTCACTTGGTAGAGTGCTTGCCTAGCATACACAAGGCCTTGAGTTCAATCCCCAGCACCACCAAAAATAAAATAAAATAAAATACTATTCACAAAGACAGTATAAAAGTAAAATGAGAACAATATGTTTAACTTGCCAAATGTTACAAATATGTCTTTGTATGTTTAAAGAAATCATTAAATTATAAATTCATATATTCACTTTAATACTTCTCTATTTCCTATACAATAGTTATAAACCTGTAGGTTCTTGCAATTTTTTATAATCCAGGTTGAGCATCCCTAATCAAAATCTGAAATGTTCCAAAGTTTGAAACTTTTGAACACTGATTTGACACCTTGAATGGAAAACCCCACATCGGATCTCATGTGATAAGTCATTCAAAATGCAAGTGCTGAAAAATAGTGCAGAACCCCCCACAGGTGAAGTGCAAGGTGTGCTGAAACATGGGAGCTGAATGTTTGGACCTGGGCCAGCCCCAAGGTGGCTTATTAAATGCATGCATATATTCCAAGCCCTCAGAATAGTCCTAAATCCAAAATAATTCTGGTCCCAAACATCTCAGATATAGGATACTCAACCTGTACATTCATTCTCTGTAAAATCAGAATATAGACTGCAGCTCAGAAAATGATACTGTAAGTACTGCTGTTCAAAAACAGCACCATCATTACATGAATCTGAAGAAACTGTAGAATGCATACCACAAATGCTAATCCGCCCTTCATAACAAGGAGGTCATCCAGACAGAGTCTGCCCTTCATAACAGGGTTCACTTCATGATTTTAATTTGGAGCCTTTAATTCTTTTTGTCACTTATCAGCTCTTTTTTTTGGGGGGGGAGGGGTAGTACTGGGGATTGAACCCAGGGCCTTGTGGATGCAAGGCAAGCATTCTATCAACTGAGCTATATCCCCAGCCCTTGTCACTTATATTCTACAACCAATCCACCTATCCTCCCTAACTATTTTACCTCCAAAATATATGCTGCATCTCCCAGTCCAGTACCAGTAGCCTCCTGGGTACGCAAGCCTCTCAGCCAGTGCCCAAGCCTGTCCCTTGATATTCACAATCCACCCTGGATGCAGCAATGACAGGAGCAAACAAATCAGCTCCTGTGGCTCCCTAGAAGCACTCTAGGGGGGCTGGGGATGTGGCTCAAGCGGTAGCGCGCTCGCCTGGCATGCGTGCGGCCCGGGTTCGATCCTCAGCACCACATACCAACAAAGATGTTGTGTCCGCCAAGAACTAAAAAATAAATATTAAAAATTCTCTCTCTCTCTCTCTCCTCTCTCACTCTCTCTAAAAAAAAAAAAAAAAGAAGCACTCTAGGCACCTCACTAGTACCCCCAGAAGACACCAGGCTTCCTATGCCTCTCGACACACAGCAGATAATGCATTCTGCTCCCGCAAAGTCCCAGCCTCCAGCCTGTTTCTTCATTCAACTGTACTCAACTCCTAAACTACTATGCTCTGGGAGAACAAAGTTGAAAATATGGTTCCCTTGGGGAAGTGGAAAAATGAAAGGAGAGGGAGTTTACATGGAATGAGACCAACAGATAAAAAAACAAATTTAACAGTGACTGTCACATCACACAAGTCTTAAGTGAGCAGGAACAGTCTCGTGGAGATGCAATAGGGCCTGGTAGAGAGGCCCGGCACTAAGCAGACCAGCGGGGAAGGAGGACACTGCCAGGTGCACGTGGCACTCAACTACAGCATCTGCCTGGTGACAGAGAAGAGACTTCGCATTCACAGGGGAGTGTCTAGGGATGTGACTGCTTCTGGGGTACAGGGTTCAGTTGGATCCTAACCAGACCCTGTGCTCTGGCTGGGTGTTCACGGGCTTGGCTGGCTTCCCCCAGTGCTTGGTACTCTTCTGACTGCAGCACCTCATCTCTACTGGCTCCAGACGGCCAGAGCACTCCCATGTCTTCAGCACTGATCCTTCAGAGGGTGTGGCTTAGAGTGACTGTCTAGAAACTCAGGTGCTCTCCATCAGTAAAGCTCAGAAACATCCATGCCCTCTGTCAACCACCCTTCTGTCAAAACAGAAAAACACATTGGGGCTGTGGCTGTGGCTCAGCGGTAGAGCACTCGCCTAGCACGTGTAAGGCCCTGGGTTCGATCCTCAGCACCACATAAAAATAAATAAAATAAAGGTATTGTCAAATAAACCAAAAAATAAATTTAAGAAAAAAACCTGAAAAACACTGCAATTCTGCCAAGTCTACAACAAACTAAATCTTTACCATAATCATGAAAAGAAGGAATAAATATTCTATATATGAGTATCTCCATAAAGAAAAGAGAAATGAGAAAAACAGACCAACGAGTTCTCTTGTCTTTGCCTCTACCTCTCCCAGAAGGATTTCAGGATTGGCACTGGTTTTCTCTTCCTCCACACTGTATGTTTCTAAAAACTGCTTGTATTCTGGATCTGTAAGTTGAAAAAAGAAAAAAAATAAACATATTCCTCCTCACACACAGGAGAGGATGACACTGGGCCAGGTGTCTAACCTCACAGCTCCTGATCCAGCATTTCAATAGTCTTACCATCTTCGATGCTCCCGGTCTTAGTGTCTTTTTTCTTCAGCTTCTTTTTGGCTATCTTCTGGAATGGGGCAAACTCCACCACTGCAGGGTACTCCAGGCCTGTGACCAAGACACAGTCCAAACTCTGAACTCTGCCTTGCTCACTCACCTAAGATCAAGCAAACTCCAGACTTAAACAAAGGACAAGCTGGTGGGAGGACAATCTTCACTAATGACATGCCCCACTGTGGGGCTTCATGGCTGAACACATTCAGATCTTCAGACTGCTAACTTGAAAGGGTGGATTTCACCAGACTGACCTCCCCATCCCCTTCCAAACACTCTTGTCACTGAAACATCTTTAGCCAACTTAGCTGTATAATTTTTGTTGTTGTTTTCAAAGGTTAATTCAGTTACCAATCTGTTATACAATTCAAGGAAATTACTTCGCTTATAACAGACACAGAACTAAAGGGAAAGGGTGCTTCAAGGGTATGTATCATGTTCCAAATAAAATTTGTTTCCAATAAAAATGTAGAGAATGGAAGCAGTAGAAACTGATTTGTTACTATTTGGAGCAGGAGAAAGAAAACAGATGCTCACTGAAAAATATCTGTCACATGTTTGATCAACACATGAAGCACTAGCACCTTGGAGCCAAATCTAATGAATAATTATTTTCAGTAATGTCAGTAATGGTCAGGTGACTGATTTTTGATTCCCATTTATCTGGAAGACATTTTTTTTGTGCCAACCTCAACTACACAGAATAAAGTCAAGAATGAGAATGAAAATGGCACTTCAGCAGGGCGATGTCAACTCCCTCCTGCACCGACTCCCGGGACATGGCAGTTACATGCTAAAACAGCAGAATGCTCCTCAGGGAAATCAGTTCCACACTCACTACCAAAGTACAGTCATCAAAACAGCGTAGTACTGGCCTGAAGACAGACATACCCCCCAGGGAACTACAACACAGGGCCCAGAAAGTCCCCTGGACTTATGTTTAAGTGACTTTTGAAAAGGCTGTCATGACTAAATGGGGGAAGGATGGACTCTCCAACAATGGTGCTTGGAAAACTGAATCCGGTGCAAAGGAATTAAATTGGACTCTTACCCAACATTATTTACAAAAATTAAGATGGAACAAACCTAAATGAAAGGCTTAAAACTCTTTGGAAAAAACGTACCAGAAAAGCCCTAAACTGCTGGATTTGGCAATAAGTTCTCAGATACAACTCTAAAAGCAAGAGCAGCCATAGAAAAATAGATCAACTGGCACCAAGTTTTAAACTTCCATGCATTAAAGAATACGATCAACAGAATAAAAACAATGTGTGGAATGGGAGAAAATGTTTGGGAATCTTATATCTGAAGAGGCTAACATCCAGCATGCACACAGACTTGTATTCAGCCACAGAGAGGTACTGACTGAGAAACAGACAGAGCAGGCTCGGCATGTATCTCAGTGGTAGAGTGCTTACATGGCATGCATGAAGCCAAGTTCACTCCCAGCACCACAAAAAAAAAAAAAAAAAAAAAAAAAAAAAAAAAAAAAAAGAGAGAGAGTGAGAGAGAGAGAGAAAGAAATGTACAAAGGACTTGAATTAAGTATTCCCCCAAAGATTATCTACAAGAGGCTAGCATGCATAGTATGAGACTGCCTCAACAGACATCAGAGATGCAAATCTAAATCACAATGCGATATGAGAGCCAAACAGAAAATACATGCTGGTGAGGAAGAAGAACAACAGAAGCCCTTGTGCACTGCTGGTGGTAATGCAGAAGAGCATAGTCACTGGGGAACAGCTTGGCAGCTCCTCAAAATACTAAAAATAGAGTGACCGTATACCCACCAATCCCACCTCTGGGTACTTGTACAAATGAACTCAGAGAAGAATTTCAAAGACCTATCTGTACACTCAGGTTCACACAGCTAAAACCTGGAATATTATTCAGTCCTACAAAGGAAGGGAATTCTGTAGCACGCTACAACATGGATGGGCCTTGAAGACATTATTCTAAGTCACAAAAATAAGCCAGTCACAGAAACACAAATGCTGTGATTCACTAATAAGAGGTATGCAGAGTAGTCAAATTCATACCCCAGAAACAGAAATAGACCTGGGGTTGCCAGGAGCTGGGGATGAGGGATGTGGAATTAGTATTTAACTGGTATAGTTTCAGTTTTGTGAGCTGCAGGGAATCCTGGCAATTAGTTGAATAAGGTGAATATACCTAACACTACTGAACTGTACATTTAAAAAAGGAAAAATCAATAATTTTGTTATCTATATTTTACCAATATTTTTAAAAAGTTAAAAAAAAAAATAAAGACAAAGAACAGTGCAATTAACACAAATGTCCTGATAGTTCAAGTACTAAAACTTTCCTTTACTTGACTGTGTCTTGGCCCCTAGCTCTGCCACTCTAATGACCTCCTCTAGTCTGACACCCTCAGTGGAGGAGGGGAGGTGAATGGCAAGAGGCAGGCAGTGGGGGGCTGAAAACAGTTTGCCATCAATGATCTATAGACTCAATAGCACAGGACCATGTGACAGGAGAGGAGAAAGAAAAACACCAAAAGCAGGCCCAGAAAGGGTAGGCAGCCCCCAGGCAATACCACCCAGCACAATCAGTCACAGATTCAACCCCTTCCCCACAACATTATCAAGAACTGTTAATCAAGAATACACTGCAGAATACTTCATTTAGGAAGACAAGATATAGATACATTTAGAGATTTTCTTTCAATTACAGGAAAAATAACTTAGTTCTGACATAAAGTTCATTCATCCAGAGAATTGACTCAAAAAACTCCATTTTCTAATGATAACCTTGTCATCATCACTCAATTTCTAGAATTCCTTGGTTTATCATTTTAATGTTTTTTTTAAAAATATTTTTTAGTTGTCAATGGATCTTTTATTTAATTTATTTATTTACATGTGGTTCTGAGGATCAAACCCAGGGCCTCACCCATGCCAGGCAAGCATTCTACCACTGAGCCAAAACTCCAGCCCTCATTTTAATGTTTTTAATGTATCAGCACATGATAGAGTAGCAGTCAAATTTTATGGTATTACTTTATATGACTGAGAATTTCTTAATCAAAACTCACAAACATCCCATCTTCATTAGAAGAGTTTAAAAGCCAGGAACCCAACCTTTATTGCCAATGAAGACATATCCATCAAAACGATCTCTGAACAGAAGGATGTCATCAGGGTCCCTGAAATTAATGTATGCTCTGGAGTACAGATGAGGGTGCAGACTGAAATACAGGACAGCAGAAGCAGTTAGTAAAGATGAAATACTCCTGGAACTTTGCCCTTTTTCTTCTTTTCTGGAAATGGCAAACTACTTCAGATACAGCCCTTCTGTCAAAGGTTCATCTCTCAGTTAATTATAACAATCTGGATGTTTTTCTGCAAGAAACTGAAAACACAAATAAGTCACAACCTGAGGGCTTTTTACTGGGGAGAATGCTTTGGGCTAGTTTTGCCACTGTGCAGAGCCAGGAAACAAAGGTCACCTGTGGCATCAGGACAGGCAGGCCACTGTGCCCTCTGAGAAGAGAATGCTGACTGTACCATCTATACCGAAGAAGAAGAGGCACTTCCAGGCACTTTAGTACTTACAGTGGCACACAGTATGGGGTCTACAGCAAACTCAGCCTTCCTCCCCTATCTCATAGCCACCTCTGTTAAATAGGGACTTAGACAGAGGCAGGTATGTCCAGGTACTGAGAAGGACCCAGCTGGCAGGTGTGGCAGCTAGGAGAAGCCCGAGGCCACCTGGGGACTGGTCTTCACTAGCAACACCAGGGTATACATGCAGGACTGACCAACTGTTCTCTCTTCACATGCTTTAAAGCTACATGGAGTAAGGTCTGATGTCACCAAATAACTTTTGGACTGTGAGGACATCACAGAGGGTTCTTGCTAAGTTCCATTAATGCCCTGCCAACTCAGGAATGTCCTGCAGTCTGTGAGAACTTCTGGGTCCTGTGGGGAGATGGGAAAGGAGTGGGTTGCTGTTACCCTCAGCTTCTCGCCCACACCACGAACCTGGGCGCCAAAACCTACCTGAGGTCAGCGGCCACCACCTCAAAGTAGTCGTGCGCAGGCAGTGGGTGCAGCTGTTCCTCCAGCTGCTCCTTTGTGACGCCTGGTGGCAGCCGTCTGAGGACCACCTGAGGGACAACGCCGGCTTGTCACTCCTGGGGCGTCCCCCAATTGACCGCCAGCCGGAAGACCGGCCAGCCTCAGTGTGCATCCCACCCTCCAGCCAAAGGTCTCTCCGGCCTCGCGCACACACCCCCGCCCAGCACATCTCATCCTGCAACCAAGGGTCCCGCGGGCCTAGGAGACCTGCTCCCCTCCCAGACACACTGCGGCCAACCCACAGCGGGCACTCCCACCCCTCATACCGCAGTGCCCCGCGGACCAAGCCTTCACCTGCACAGAGCCATCCTCCCGTTACCAGGCACACCTCGCCTTTCCCGGTCCGGTCCACACCAGCTCCGGGCCGTCCTTCGGCCTCGAGCTGCCCCGCCCCGGGACCGCCTACACTCGCTTAGGGCCCTCCTTTTCTCCTAGGGAAGTTCTGCACCCGCCCCGCCGGCCCCTGGTCCCGCCCGCAATTGCTTAGGGCCGTCCCTTTCTCCTAGTGAAGTTCTCCCGGCCCTCCAGGCCCGGCCCCGCCTCGCGTAGGGCTGCCCCTTCCTCCTGCAGAAGTCCGGCGGCCCGGCCGGGCCCCGTCCCGCAGAGCTCGCAGGTCCGGCCCACCCCCGGCCCCGCCCACGCTGGCCCAGGGCCGTCCTCTTCTCGCGAGGCTTCGCGGCCCGCCCGCCCCAGGCCCAGCTCACCTTGCTCAGAGCCGTCCTCTTCTCCTCGCGAGGCTTGCCGGCCCCGCCCCCGCAGCCAGAGGAAGAGGCTGGCGGCTCGGGTTCTCGTCGTGGTGACTCACGGCGGAACTGGACTTCCGCGGCAGACAGCTTCTCCCTCCCGCCAGGGCCCCGGGTACCAACGGTCGCGCCCGGGCCTCCGGCCCGTTCCTTCTCGGAGCGCATCCCGTACTCGCCGCCAGCCGCTGCCGCCTGCGCGAGGATGAAACCTCGCGAGACGTCGGCCGCCACTGCCCCGCCCCCGGCGCATCCTGCCAGACCCCTCTGGCTCTAGGCGTCCTCCTGCGCTTGCAGAGGTCTGGTTCCCGGACGCGCTACCTGGTGCTCCTTCCTGCGGGCAGGTGCTGAGGCTGGTGTTGCGATCCAGGAACTCCGAATTTCATCCTGAGAGAATGAGCGGCTGCAGACCTGCGCCCCTGCGTACCGCGTCCCTGCGGCGGGCTTCACTTGCAGCCGCGGTTACTGACACCTGAAAGCCCGGTTTGCAGCTTATTACCGGTTCTCGTGCCACACCTTCCTGTTGGTTCATGTTTCCCTTTGGCTATCACATCTTTCTCCCAAGTGTTTCAAGCATAAATAAAAGAAGAAACTGAAGAATGAAATAACGGAGCTTTGAGACGCTACGAGACTCAAGGGTGATGGATAAGCCTTACCCTCACGCCACAAGAGACACTATTGTTCTGCTTACGAAGGTAGAAAAAAAATATACATTTTAAATAGCTTAAGAAAAAAAGGTTGGGTATTTAAGGGAGCACTTCACTTGCTAGTAAAGTTCATCTCTTATAACACCTTATTTATTAATGATACTGTGAATAAATGTTATAACCACGTTTTTCTATGAAAAAGTAGGCAATGTGTCCACTGAAGAGAGGACTGGAAGAGTTTGAGAGACTGAGTAAATGGGCAGACTGTGTGGTTAACGAAACTCCCACCTGGGAGTCACAGCAAGACTCCTTGGCTAATTTCAGTTATGAAAAAAATTTTAAAATTGTCTTGTATCACTTATAATATGTATTTAAAAAATTCTAACATCTTTCCAAAAAATAAAATCACTAGCCAAATGTATAAAACTGTACAAGAACTTTTCTCTTGACCCCAGTGTCATGGTTTAGATGCCCAATGTCCCCCAAAAGCTCATGTGTGGGACACTGCAAGAAGGCAGAGGTGAAATGGTTGGGTTACGACAGCTGGGACCTAATCAGTGCATTAGCCCCTACAGGAATTAGCTGGGTTGTACTATAGGCAAGTAGGGTGTGGCTGGAGGAGGTGGGTCACTGGGTGTGTGCCTTTGGGGTTTATATTTTGCCGTGTTGGGAAGAGTGCTGTTTCCTGGTGTGATGTCCTGAGCCACCTCCCTCCATCACACTCTTCCACCATGATATTCAGCCTCACCTTCAGCCCCAAGCAATGGAGGTCAGCCATGTATATGGACTGAGACCTCTGAAACTGTGAGCCCCAAATAAACTTTTCCTCTAAAATTGTTTGTCAGGTCTTTTGGTCACAGGAGCAAAAAAAGCTGACTAAAACACCTAATTTAATGGGGGCATTTCAATCAATTCTGTATGGCTGATTTCAGGTGCACCTATAATACAGTAATTTAGCTGTGATGTATTAAAAATGACTTATGACCAATTATCACTTGCTTATTTCACATGAATCCCATCTTCAGTCTTAATATTATGTGAGACAAGTGCAAAACATTCTAAAAGATAAAAACAGGCCAAAACAGCCTTTAACATTTACTAAAGTGTTAAAGTTAAAAAAAGCTATATCAGGGCTGGGGATGTGGCTCAAGCGGTAGCGCGCTTGCCTGGCATGCCCGCGGCCCGGGTTCGATCCTCAGCACCACATACAAACAAAGATGTTGTGTCCGCCAAAAACTAAAAATAAAAAAAAAATAAAAAAATAAAATAAAAAAAAGCTATATCATCTGGGCTGAGTTTGTGGTTCAGTGGTCGAGCACTTGCCTAGCACACATGAGGCACTGGATTCGATCCTCAGCACCACATAAAAATAGAATAAAAAAGTTATTTAAACAAAAAAAGCTGTCATCTAACGAGTGTGTGAAAAAAGGTGGGGAAACTCACGTTCTTTATCATCTACACACCACAAAGCAGAACTCAAGAACCCTGGTCACTCTGGTGGCTCCCTGAGGACACAGATACTTTTGTTTCTACACCTTTAGGGTAATGTGGTTTCCCTAGCACCACATGGTGTCATGAAATTTAAAGATGCAACACCTTTGTGTTTAATAAATCTTGAGAATGTTATTTAATATCTAGAATAGACCAATTTATAGAGACAAGTAGATTAGATGTTACCAGGGGCTGAGGGAGGAGTAGGGAGTTATTGCCTAATGAGTCAAGTTTCTCCCTGGGATAATGAGAACATTTTGGAAATAGTGGTGATGACTGCATAACAGTGCAAACTAATTAATGCCACCAAGCTGTACACTTGAAAATTTAAAAATACACATATATAGATTGATCAGTATGTTTCCAATAGGAGACTTTATTTATTTGAGCAGTTTCAGGTATACAGAAAAACTAAACAAAAAGCACTGACCATATACTGCTTCTCTCTCCCTCTGCCTATACATCGTTCACTATTGTTAACAGCTTGTACTGGTGTAATGTTACAATTATAAACGAATACTGACACACTATTATTAAGTACAGTACATAGTTTGTTATATCTAATACTACAAAAAAAAAAAAAAAACAAACCAGAAAACAAATGGATGGGAGCATGTCACAGAAATCAAGCTGAAAGAGCACCCAATGGCTAAAGCTAAAACAATTTAAGCCACAAAACAAGTGATACTGTGTAAGTTTATAATTCTAAATATGAAATAAGTACCCATTAGTCAATATAAATGGTTGAATTAGTAAATAAATAGGAAAGAAGAGGCAGATCTTCAAGAAGAAATGTGTATGGATGGATATTGCCCTTCAAGAAATGAAGCTCAGCCCTTCTGCCCCACAAAGGAAAAAGAGGAAATTAACAGGTCAGAACATGGCAGACACCACCGTGACCAAGGTTTGTGTCAAATGTGAAGAGGAATGGACTTCATCTGTATTGAGTTTTACCCAATTCATAATCCTCATCCAATCACAAGAAGCACAGC
Source organism: Urocitellus parryii (assembly GCF_045843805.1). Lineage (NCBI taxonomy): Eukaryota > Metazoa > Chordata > Mammalia > Rodentia > Sciuridae > Urocitellus > Urocitellus parryii. Next base: position 259,636 of record NC_135532.1, read on the forward strand.
CAACAATCTCAAATCAAGGGAGGTCCCAAAAACCACCTGAGGAGCGCTCCTCCAAACTGTGAGTCAACCCCAGACCAGAGTGCAAAGGGGACACAATAAGTGAAAGCAGCATGTATCTGGGGATATCTGAGCCACAACAAATGTTATTAGGATGTTGACATGGGACAAGGGGAAGGGACCAACAGAAGCTCTCTACCATGATGCCAGCTTTTCCATAAAGCGAAAGTTAGACCAAAACAGTTTATCCAATAAGAGACATAATGGATGTTTATCTTCTTTATTCCACTACATGTAACTATTTTATAGGTTCAGAGAATCAAAAAAGATCTGTTGCAAAGGTGTGCTATCCAGTCTCTTAAGGCAGGCCTCTGATCCTAAATATAGAGATGTAGTTTGGGTTCATGTCAGCAAGTGGGAAGTTCTTAAGACATGGCAAAGACACAAGGGAATACTGACCTACACCAGGGACCACTGTTTGCAGTCATGTGCTGTGGTCTGACATGGATGTCTCTAACATCATGTCACTCTCATTCATTTCAATTTCAAAGGTTTCTTCCAAGGAGGGTCTGGAATCTGGAGTTTTCCTGGAGTTTTCCAGTGGTGCAAGCCCCGATTCCTCTGCAGTCTGTTTTTCTACTTCAAATTCCCTGAAATCCCACGGAGGTGAAATAATGTTTTTTAGTGTCTTCATTGTATGCACATCAAAGTCATAACATTTTAATTTGTCTTTAATGTCTGCTCCTAAAAAGAAACACCACAATTAGAATAAAGAAATTTCATCACTGATTTGCCATTTCCATCAGTATACACACCGCCTCTACCATATAAGTCAAACTGACTTCCAAGATCAGAAGAGAAGGAAAAAGTCTCTTCTCCTTCTCTTTCATTTTCTACCATTTTCAAGGGAAACGATGAGAGGATCTCTGAAAGCACATGTGATCATGGATCCCTATCAGTGTTCACAAAGCCCCTTTAAATACCAAAGAAGCCCACAAGCACCACTCTGCTCCCCTGCTATAGAGAGGAACTGGCTGTGTGCCTCTTGGGTAGTCATCAATCTCACTCTCTCAGAAACCTCAAGGGAAATGCATTTTCACGTATCAAAACCGCAACAACAGGGCAGAGGTTGTGGCTCAGTGGTACAGGGTTTGCCAAACACACATGGGGCACTGAGTTCAATTCTTAGCACCACATAAAATAAATAAATAAACTTAAAAAAAAAAAAAACTCAATAATACATGTTTGGACAGATCTGAGCAGATTCATGAGTTTCAATAACTTCTGACATAACTGACAATTTTAAATAGTTCAAACTAATAGCTTTCAGGATTGAGTATTTTGGCAGTTAATGACATGCAAACCTAAAAATAAAACTAGTAGTGAGTGATAACTTGGAAATCTCACTGAGACCACTTCCTGGAGAGCAGGGAATCATCCCTCACTCATGGCACCTTCAGTCCTTGCTTAGCTCAGAGTCACAGAGGCTGCTGAGCAGCAGAACTATGGTTCTGACCCAGCATTGTGAAGAACTGAGCTATAAGATGAACAGTGACATGTACTTCCTCTCAGGTGCACAACTGCAAGAATTCTTACATACGCATCTGACATAACCACCAGGCAGAAGTGCAGAACACTGCCTACTCATTCAGCTATCTGTGCTTTCACTCCCAGCTTCCCAAGACTGCAGTTCACCACGCTGATTTTTCCATCACCACCACTTAAGACTTACTTACAAGTATTCAGTGCATATGCTTTTTCAGACTGAAATTCTTCACGTTGCTACAGTTGTCTTTTTAACTGTACAGTGTTTTGCTGACTGAGCACACCACAATTTGTTTCTCCATTTTCCCACGGCTGAACAGTTAGGTACAATCATGAGCAAATACGGGATGAACAATCTTGCACATTATCTCCGATCAATTCTGGCACTGTTTTAGTTGGGCTCACCCGGCAGTACAACTACATATGGTTACTTGATATCCTAATGCCTTTTGATGAATCATAACCCCTACATCCTCACCTTTGGACATCCCTTTCCATTGTGCCTCTGAACTTAATTATGTGACTTGTTTTAATGAGCAGGTGATAGAAGTGATGTTGCACAACTCACAAATTTTCTAGAGGTCTTGAAGCTTCAGTTCTTGTCCTTTACATCCCAGAGCCCACCACACTATCAAAAAGCCTAGGATGAAGGCCCAATAAGAGGTCTTCCACCAAAAAACAAAAACTATCCAACCACTAAGTTTTAGAGTGCCTTGTTAATGTAGCAAGAGATAACTGATAATTTTAATAGCCATGAAGTTTTCTAGGAAATTTACCCATTTATAACTCAACCAGTAACTGATAAATATAGAGTTTCAGCTGCTCCATATAAGCATGTGTTAACTTCAGTCATCTGCAGGGTATGCAACCGTCTCTCAGGTGTCTACTCCAGCTCTCCAGGGAGCAATGCTATGTAACTTCAGCCATCTGGAGTGTGCAATGGCTCCTTGGGGTGTCGACTCCACCTCCCCTGAGAATACTGCTGGTAGATACCAGCGCATGCTCCATAACTTCCTGGCACCAGCTTTTGTGAAGGTCCTCTTTAAGAGCTTGTCCACCTTTGTTTAACCTTTGCTCCTCGGCTTGCAGATCTCTTGCACTCTAGAAGTAAATTCTTTGACATGTTACATATTGTAATTCACTTCTGTGGCATGTCTTCTACTCTCTTAATCGTACTTGTAATTAACAGAAGTTCTTAATGTTATCATTCAATTTATTGTATTCTTCCCCTTAGGGCTTAAATCCTATTAATACTCTGCCTACCAAGTTCTCACTAACCTCATTGTACCTTATCTTGTAGTATCTATACCTAAAGGAGTGCCCAGTGTAGTAGTTCCATCAGACATCCCATTACTGATTACAAAAAAAAAAAAAAAGTACTACATGCCACATGTAGTGAATGCAAACCATCCTAAGGTTACTGAAATGTAAACACTAACATTTTATTATACCCTGAAAAGGCCAAAGCCCTTCATTTCTTCATTAGAACATTCAAAGATTTTTTTCCTCCACTGTGTGGTTCAATCAATACTCCTGTAACACAATGCTTCACACATGTATACAGCATTCTCAATGCAGCAAGTACTCAACTCAAAACTAATTCCCACTGCATAGCTATATGGAATTAAATGGAGCTTCCTGATGTTAATGTAGGTAGAAGGGCAGAAAGATACTTAAAACCTTGGATGAGAATTCAAAACACCAAAGCAGAGATACATAACAATCTAAAACATGGAACACAGTGCCAACAAGAGCAATTACAATCTTACCGATGTAAGCTTCAGAATCACCAATGTACATTTCGATGCAATGACCAAGCATTGTAACAGAAAACGTGTCATCTCGCCTAAGACCAAGGGCCTGTCAAAAAAGATTCAGCAAGGTTAAGATGTAACCCCCTCTTTTGTTTAAAAAATATTCCCTCGTTGATTCACTTCAACATATTCCAGGGACTCCATGGTTGGGGTGTTGGGGGTATTGATGCAGACACAGATCCAAGACTGAGCAGAAGTTGATGACTGCTGAGGGCACATGAGGGCCATGGAGGTTCATCACTGTTGGGTTCTTTTGCTCGAAACCACCCAAGAAGTCTCTACAGAAAGCCCTCTGAGGATACAGCATTAATTAGATAACAGAGAAATAAATTATACTCAAATACACATACTTGAAAGATATTTCAAATAAGACCAGAAAACTTACTTAGTCCAAACTTCTTACTAGCTCAATATTCTGGTTACAACAGAGGCACTTTCATGACTTCACATAGCCTGAGAATCTCTCTTAATAACCTTTAAGCAGTAATGCTAGGCATGGTGGTGCACATCTGTAATCCCAGCAACTCAGGATTCTGAGACAGAAGGATGGCAAGTTCAAGGCCAGTCCCTAATCAACTCAGCAAGACCTTGTCTCAAAATAAAAAATAAAAAGGATGTGGGATGTAGCTTATTGGTAGAGCCCTTGGATTCAATCACCAGTCAAAACAACACAACACAGCTCTGAACTTATCACTGAATTTATCTTTTGAGATACTACATGATTGCACTGCCTAATTTGACCTCTTTCTCCAAATACCATTAGTACATTGATTCTAAGGCTCACATTTTCTTAACTTTTAATGTTTCTGAACCTGGGATATCTTATAGCTGCTGGTTTCTACTGACATTGTCATCCGCCACAGCTGAGAGGCTCAAGAAACAGAACTATGGTAGTCCTCTGAAAATCTGCTGACCCAGTGGAAGGCTGAAAGGGTTGAGAGACTTGCAAATCATGTGGCTGAGAAATAACCCAGAGTTAATGAAAGGAGTGTACTGGCATCAGGACACTATTCTGGGAAAATGGGAATAATGACCACCCAGTTGGAAATTAACCACTTGTGTTTTTTTTATATATATATATGTATTAAGATGATCCCTGATTTAAAAAAAATTAATGTCTAAATACATTCAAAAAGAATATTTTAATTATAAAAACATAAAAGTTTAATTGGCAACACTTGTCTCTGTGTGATCCTGCTTGTTCGTGGTGTCTTAGCTCTGATGGAGTAAGGTGTGTGGATTCCCTGTGATGGTTGCACAGGTTGTTTCTGTTCATCCACTGATGTGCTCTACAGAATTAAGGGTCCAAGCAGAGACGGGGCATCTCTGTCTTGAGCAGGGCCTCACTTGAGCAGACATTCTGCACTGACCTGTGAGATACCCAGATTGACCCATATGATGATGACCCCTGGCAACAGCATGCCCCACTGTACATTTAGAAGCAGTCTCACATCTCTCTCTAATTTGAACACCACACACACTTCCCTCTGCCACGAAAAGAATAAAACCTAAGATTGACAAAAAAAGTTTAAAATAGTAAAGGAATAAAACGTTGCCTAGAAAAGAAGTGGTAGATCTAAAGTTGGGTATAAACAAGACATACTGTGTGGAAATAGTCCACAGCATTTTCAAAGTTGCCCATCAGACTATGGATATAGCCTATGGCAGAGTAGGTAGATGCATTCTGGGGAATTAACACCAATGCCTGCCGATGGTAATCCAATGCCTCTGCGTATTTTCTGTTGAGAGAAGATGGGGAGGGAGAGAGGGGAAACAAAAGAAAACAATTACTGGCACAGTAAAAGTACCACTTTTTAAGTCCAAGATGTACCTCAATCTGTGGAGACAGACAGTGACTCTCATCTACCAAATAGCAATACAGACTGATAACTGCCTCCACTGGTCCTTTTATGGATTAAATACCTTGAAACATTCTCCTGGCATCCCCCCTTAGCCAACCCCAGGCACCCCTTTGTGACCTGCTGTATACATTCGTTTCACCGTTTGAGGGACAACTGAACCAGAACCTCATTTTGGATCCTGACCTGTGAATTATCACAAAGAGCCTCTCATGTGACAGCAAACCTCCCATACCAGGAGATTAGACATAGCCAAGGAGTTTTGCTTTAAGGTCTAAAACTCACTCCTCAAAATATTCTCTGGGACACTTGCCCTGTAAAGTCTTTTGGGATGGGGGAAGATTTTATGCTGAATTAAGGTTTGGAAAATGCTATAGTTTGTAATATTCTCTATTGAAAATATTACTTTGTAATGCAAAGTAAAGTCTTGAGGGAATCCTGAGATAGACTTTGTTAAGTCTTGAGGCTAGAATTTCCAAGACTCATTTTAAAGAAGGAATTCATTTTTAACTGTCATTTGTTTATTCTATCATTAGAACAAAGTGAAAATATGGATATGGTTTTAATTAGATCCTATTATCCCAACTCTTCTGAATTAATTTTAAATGCAAATTTTAATCTAAAAAAGTATTATTTGTAATTCTCAATGCTTCTAAAATAAAATTATATAAATAGAGACAAATAGCAACAGTAACTTTGAAGCTTGTTGTATCTAGTCAAGCTTAAGAAAGCTGGAGGAGCTCATGAAGTAAAATGTGGAAAATGCTATTCAAAATCAAGCAAACTTTTAGTACAAAGTACATTCTGAAAATGTTCTGCTTCACTTACTTAAGTTTCCTGCAGACATGCCCCAAGTTGTTCAACAAAGGTTCCCATTTGTCAACTGTCACCTAAAACATAGCAACATCAAGCCCACGAGTTACACAGTTGCCGTTTAGCCTGATTTGTTTGCACTGAAACATTTCCCATCTCTGGGCTTTCTGGTGTGCTTCTACTGCCACACCAGGCAAAAGGATGTGCTGGTTTCTGGGCCTGTCTCCCCCACGAGAGGAAACTTCCTAAGGACTCCTCAGTACTTACAATTCTGCCAGATCCCATCCATGCTGATGGAGCTCAAACTGTACACTTGCAGACCAGGCTCTCTCTGAAACACTGATCTTTATGGTCATCTATCTGCTAGGTGTTTCCACTTACAAACGTTAAACAAGCTCTAAATTAAGTGTGCCACACTAATTCATCTCTCCAGCCATTCCAATTCCCTAACCCTAGCCAAGTACCCCATCAGTCAGTTCCTGGGTACAAGATCATTCCAACCTTCTAAGACTCCAGGGCTTGTTCATTCTCCTTTTGGGGTATAGCTTCAACCCTGTAACCCTCAACTTCCCATTAGCAAAAATCTGGCCTGGGCCCCCATCCTACAAGCCTGACCCCTGGTATTCTAACTCTCCTAGGATAAGGTGGACTCTAACACTGTTTTCAAGGCTAATTTTAATGACTCAGATTTAAGCTTTCTGCCCCACTTCTTGACATTCTCCGTGAACTCAAAACCCAAGCCACACTTGAATCAGCTCCCATCTTTGTACATGCTGTTCTCTATCCCTGAAATACCTTCCCCTCATTTCTGCCTGGCTGAGATCTGGTCACCTTCAAGACTGAGGTGTGTGACACACCCAAAGGCCTTCCTGACCACTTCAGTTCAGAGTGAGCTTCGTCCAACTGAGCATTTTATTTGCTCAATCATGCTGTGTTATTACTGCCAACTTACTTGTTGGCATTCCCCAACAGATGAGAGGGAAGAAAATATCAAATAGTTTCTGCATCATAGCCCAGCTCAGCTCCCAGGATGTGGGTGGCACTTGACACATACCTGTCAGCTAAGCAATAGAGACTGGCCCTAGAAGCCCAGCCCTGTGAATGCAAACAAACCATTTGGTGGCTCTTGGGCACAACTGCTTCTCTTTCGATTTGCTGCAGTTTATAATTAAAGTTCAAGAGTATTTTCTCCTCATATAACTTTTAATGGGCATTTTGACATTAAGTATTGTGCTTTTATACTAAGACTATAAGGTGTCTTGGACTAAAAGGACATAGTTTCAACTTTAAGTGTGGCTCAAGAGTGTGCTTCTCAAACTGTTCTATGTATGAGAATCATCTGCAGATCTTGCCTAATGGCTATTTTGATTCAGTAGATCTGAGATTCAGCACTTCTAGTGAGCTTCCAGATGATGCTGGTGCTGCTGGGTCAGTATGAATAGTAAGGCACTGTTTGAAAACTGCTATGTGGTAAATGGCACCCTGTATTAACAAAAACACTTAGGATAATCCAGAGCCACCCAAAACTCAGCTGAGGAAGAGTCTGCCTTATATACACCCATGCACAAACACAAGGAAATGTACTGTTGATGAGTTTAGATGGTAATAGATAAAACAAGAGAATCTGGGTCTAGGGGTAGAGATTGCCACCACAGGAGGTCTGCAGAGCTGTCAATCACAGAAGATAAAAGCAAATGTAAAGTCTATGGGCACATGTGCATAAGCACAGAGTGAACTGGGACGTGAAAATCAGAACAGAATAACACAAGATATAAATGAAAGGGACTGGGAAGAGCAGCAACATGCACAAGTTTATGTCTAGAAGTGTTAGTATTTTAAATACTGCCAGTGCACAAACAGCCTTGCTATTTGGAGTGTTTGTTCATTAGGACTAATTCCTTTTTTTTTTTTTTAGTTGTTGATAGACCTTTATTTATTTATATGTGGTGCTGAGAATCGAACCCAGTGCCTCACACATGCCAGGCAAGTATGCTACCGCTGAGCCACAGCTCCAGTCCACAGCACTAATTCTATTTTATTTTTTAAAATTTCTTAGTTGTAGTTGGACACAATACCTTTATTTTACTTAAATTTTTTTATGTGATGCTGAGGATTGAACCCAGGGCCTCGCCCACGTGAGGTAAGCACTCTACCACTGAGCCACAACCCCAGCCTTAGCACTAATTCTTAAGGGGCATCTTTCACACACTAGAACCATGGAATGATCTACATATACAGTAAGCACATAGTGTGGGACAGTGACAAGTGGTCTACATTTGAATGACAGCTGACCCTGTAGAAGATCTGTTGATAACCCACTCAACGACAGGCTCTTTCAATCTCTAGAGGAGGATTGTGTTAGATGCTTTATGGTGGTCACTAACCACCTAAAATGTCCAATTTCATATAGTCTTCTCATATGTTCTGATTGTTCCTACATGTCACAGCCAGGGCCACATCTGACCATGAATCAGAAATACACTCATTTTGTACAACATGATAAAACAGTTGCCTGACAACTTGCACATTATTGAGCTATTTGTCACAACGGGTATCAGGTTACTTTCTTCCAGTGTCCCTATTATCTTCCTCATTCAACAGTAGCCACGCTCAAGGGTGTGGACATGTGCATTTACAGGTATTTTATAGAATACCTCATTCCCAATTGCTTTAATTTTTTCCAAAGCATCCAGAAACCATTTTTCTGCTGTTTTCCATCTAAAACAGAGAGGAGAAAAAAGATTATAGGTTATTCAAAACTAACAGGTCTGAACATTTTAAGAAAAATTTGAGTATCTCTTTCTAATAGTGCTGAAATGAAGCAGAGTAAATTACTGGAATCAACTAGTTTACTTCAGAGTTTATGTCAGCTAAATGCCTATTCTTAACAGAATCCATATCACACGAGCCTGTGATTTGGGAAACAGAACTGATTTATCTTGCTTCAGGGTATTTAGGTTCCTGTAAACCTCTGGTCACAATTTTTCATCACCTGCTCCACACGTGTTTCTGTTTAACACGTATTGTCAATCCACTGACACTGAACTCTTAGTCAATAGAACAGCCACACAGGCCTAAATGAAGTTCACTTAGCAGCATGTCTCCCCTGAGCCACATCACAGCTACCTGAGCTTCAAACACAGTGCTAAGCTTGGGGATCATTTTGAACAGTAAAAGCACCAAAAAGGGGCGGGGGGGGGGGAAGCACAAAATGTGAGAAATGTGACATTAACAGATCACAAGGCCCCTGGTTTATAGTGTGAGCCAAGTGTGGCCCTGTGCAAGGTTAGCCAGCAACTGCACTCTGAGGACTCCAGTCTCTCCCACCCTGTGTGTACAAAAAGACTGAAAGCACTTCAAATTGGTTTTGGGGTGATGGGTGAATCTTAGTAGGCCAATTTGTAGGAAGTAAATTCGCAAATACTGAAAACAGACTGCATTATATTATTATTATGTATTTTAAAAGCCTCAAACTTTCTAAGTTTACTCCAATTTTTAGATTTTAGAACATATATATGCCATAAACAGAACTGACGTTCTAGATTTATTCTCTGTAAACTTAAAATCTCATGCAAAGAAATCACCAAATCACTTATTCTACAAATATCCAAAGCTGTAGAAAACGGTCAATTGACCAAGAAACCAAAAACTGGGTCATTCCAATTTATTTTATTATTAGTAACTAAAAATAGAATTTTTGTTCAAAAATTGCAGAAAAACTTCCCCAAACAAATGAATCCAACTCCTAACTGACAGAGATTACTAGGACCCTGCCAAGCCTCTGGGCTACACCATGGTATCAGAATTCATGACAGCCCAATCAAAGGAGGTTCAACCCATAGGTCTATGTTCTAAGGAAAACCAAGATTAAGAAAGAGTTTGTTTTCTTCCTTAGCTAGGTACCTCCATCTCCTAAAACACTACAAGTAAAGACCAAGACCTAATGAAGAGGTACCCAGTCAGCTGGACTCAGAGACAGCACAGGGCCAGGTCTCCCAGTACTTACTCTCCATTCTGAAATGCAACTACCCCAACCTCGTGGATGACAAAAGGATCTTCTGGTGCAATGCTGAGAGCTTGGCCAAAGAATCTTTCAGCCAGTTTGGAGTTGTTGGTCAGTCCATATTCAAGTCCAATATACAGCATTGGCAAATGACACCTAAAAATGTCAGAGAAGCCACATGTTCAATCAACACTCCAAACTGTAATTCAGCAGAAATCAGTCAACTTCATATACTATCTGCACAATAGGTCAAAAAACAAAAACAAAAAAAAAAAAAAAAAAAAAAAAAAAGTTACTTTTGTCTCTTAACTATTAATGAATACCTAATGGCCTTTTAGACTATTTAGCTGCCACTTCTAGAATCTATCACCAACCTATTCATCTTTATTTTTTATTACTCCACAGTAAAAAGACAAAAACAAAAAAAACTTCAGAAAAGAAGAACTGGGGCCCCTGGCCTGTGTGAAGCCCACTCACACCCTGACAGTGCTTCTACTTCTCCATGTTCTACTCAGTACCATGTTCCTTCTGAGGCAGTCACGTTCCACACTTTCTGAAGCCACCTGGCTCTCCCAGACGAGGCAGTTCTCCCTTCGGTGCACTGCCAGCATAATCAGTTCTCAGTGGTTCTAGTAGGAGAGTTCTGAACCACATCTTCTGGGTGAATTCAACTGTCTCATACTAAGACAGTTCTAGGCAGTCAGTACTAAATTGTCTCAACAGATTGGTATCTGTCCACACTATCTGGTCAGTGACTGCAATACGATGATCTTTCTTCGAAGATGATCTGCATCACTACATCATGACTGGCTGTCTGCCATGTACATTGGTACCATCTAGTGCTAAGTGACAAACCTTCATCTGCAGAAGGGTCATGAAGTGCCCTTTCAAGTAATTACCTGGAAGAAAACACTTTCAGAATGGCCCATAAGGGACCTCCAAAGTCTACTCTCCCATAACAGCAACAAGAACTCTGTCAAATATTGTCAAAATCAATGTTTTTCAGAACTGTGTAAGTTGAGCCAGGGCTTACAACAACCTGAGGAGCATACATTCAAGAACATAGCTGGCTGGGGCTGGGGATTTGGCTCAGTTGGTAGAGTGCTTGCCTCTCATGCACAAGGCCCTGGGTTCAATCCCCAGCACCACAAAAAAAAAAAAAAAGAGAACATAGCTGGCTTTTGGTAAGAACAACAAACGCATAGTATCTTGATCTGTCCTGTTCCTACCTCCTCCCCCAGCTTCCCACCACTGGAACAGCAGCAGCAGCGCAGTGGCTACTGGAGAGGGCAGGAGTGTGGAGATACTGCAACAATTCAGAGGACTGCTGTTGTTGGACCTGCCTGGCAGTCCCTAGAAAAGGCCCATTCATACCCCATTTTATATGACCTCAGAGAGAACTCACTGAAAAAGCATTATCCCTGGGGTGCTTGCCAAAAATCAGCAGCAATTAGACACCACACAGCTGCCTGAAGCAGCTACCCCAGTTTGGCAAACAAGTGGAAGGTCTGAGAAGGCTCCAGTCTCACATCTCTGCCTGACTTCAAGGCTCTGTGCACAAAGGAAACAAAGGCTAAGGCAGAGCAGTCAACTGCCAGAGTGTTGATGGTGTGTCCCCAGCAAGTACAGACGCTGGGACAGGGGCAAAGTCCTCAAGTTCTGGAGTCACTGAGAAGTCCTGGGGTGAGGTGGGGAATCTGATTTTCACAACTGCCACATTATATAACTGTCAACAAAAATCAGGAGATATATAAAGAAACAGGAAAAAATGATCTATATACAGGGGGAAAAAAGCAGTCAACAGAAAAAGTCCTGGAAGAAGCCCAGAAGTAGCCCCAAAAGACAAGTACCTTAAAATAACCTGTTCAAAGTTTGCATTTTTTTCCCCCAGTGCTGGTTATCCCATGGCCTCACGCATGTTAGGCTGGCACTTTACCACTGAGCTACATCCCCTTTAAATAAGCTATTTTAAACATTCAAAGAACTTGAGAAGTTCATTTCTACAAAATTAAATATAAGGGCTGGGGATGTGGCTCAAGCGGTAGCGCGCTCGCCTGGCATGCGTGCGGCCCGGGTTCGATCCTCAGCACCACATACAAACAAAGATGTTGTGTCTGCCAAAAAATAAATAAATAAATAAATTTAAAAAAAAAAAAAAAAAAATTAAATATAAGAACAATGTCTTACCAGAGAATAAAAATAAATTATAAAGAGGAACCAAGTAATAAGTCTGATATAGAAAAGTACAATAGATGAAATTAAAAATTCACTTAAAGGGTTTAAAAGCGGATCTAAAGAGAGAAAAGAAAGAACCAATAAATAATCATGGTAACAAATGTATAACTGAGAGATTCCATTACTAGAGAACTTATCCTATAAGAAATGCTAAAGGCAGTTCCTTCAGACTAGCAGGAAAGAACACTAGATAGCAATTCAAACCCACACAAAACAGGTAATAGTCCAGCAAAAGTAACTACATTGGTAAATACAGATAAATGTCAAAGTATTTTTGTTTGTAACTCGGTTTATAATGTATGACAATGGCACGTAGGAGACAGGAAGAGTAAAGTTTTGGTATCCTACTAAAATTAAGTTGGTAATAATCCAAATGAAATTGTTTTAAGATGTTAATTATCATCTCTGAGATAATCACTAAGAAAATAACACAGAAATATAGAAGGAAAAAACAAAATGGTTTTCTATGAAGTATTTAGCACAAAAGGTTGCAGTAATGAGAAACAGGATCAAAAAAGACACACGTAAGTCCTGCCTTATCAGTAACGTATGAAACACAAATGGACTACTCCAATCAAAAGGTAGAGATTGGATAAAAAAAAAATACAATCTAACTATATGAAATATATTTTAGATTCAAAGACATAAACAAGTTGAAATTAAAAATGGAAAAAAAAAACCATGATAACACAAAGGAGAGCTGGTGTGACTACACCAACATCAGACAAGAGACAAAGATGAAACTGTCAGACACAGGGAAGGACATTCTACAATGATGAAAGGCTCAATGCAGATAGAAAATACAGTTGTACACCAGCTACTAAAGGGACTCAGAACTCATAGAGTCAAAACTGCCAGAATCAGAGGAATAAACACAATTTAGCAACAAGAGCTGAAAATTCAATATCCCGTTGCAATAAAGGACAGAATTAACTAGGTACAGGAGCCACAAGAAAACAAGGGTTCCAAAAACACTAAAAAGATTAGAACAGGTGCCCACAAAACACTCCACCTGACAAAAGCAGAATTCTCAAGCCCACCTGGCACCATCTCTAGAATAAACCATATGTTAGCTCATAGGGAAAGGACTGAGATCCCACAAAAACATTCTTCAGACACAGTGGAATTGAGTGAGAAATCAGTAACAAAAGGAAATTTGGGAAATTCACAACATGTGGAAACTAAACTCATAAACTATTAGGCAAAAAGCAAATATGCTTTTTTGTTTATCAAGAAACGGCAGTAATAGTACTAACAAATTTCACTTCATGGCTAGCAAATAACTAATGGAGTTTAATCAGCTTGCTCTGCCTTACCCTTTCATCAGCTGTGCTGCTGTAAAGTAAGCAGCCATTGCTTGGTCATGCTCACTTTCCACTGCAAACGAATGCCCATAGGCTATCCATGCAGGCCCATACGTCTTCTCCAGTGTTGTGGCTTTACTAAAACAAAAGCATTCATTGCAGTAATAATATTTACTCTTAAACTTTAAATTTCATATGAATAAACAGCCTCAAAGATATTGACTAATAACATTAATTGAATAAATGAATCATCAACATATTAAATATTAATGTAACATTTGTGTTAATGCATCTGACCAAAACAATGTTTAACAGTACAACGAAAATTTTAGGAGACATCTACCTCTTTTTAAAAAGGCGCTGTGGCTGAACCCATTAGTATTCTGCATATGTCTAAAACCATTATTTTACCCAGGAGCCCATTTTGTGCGGGCAGCAGCAGCCATCAAACAAGGGCCTGTTCTGTGCCAGGCACCTCCATGATGTCTCATCTCAGATGCATTGTCTCATCCTAACAACTTGCAAGACAAACTAATTACATTTTAAAGACATCTGTATCAAGGCATGAGAGATTAAGTGATCTCCTGTGGTGGGAAGAGATTCACCACAGGCTCTAGAGTGGACTGGACTATACGTAATTAGTCTTCAATCAGTGAAGATGGTAATGGTTAACCCAGGACAGGACAGAGAGAACATATCACAAAACATGGAAAGTGATCTTTTCTCTCTCTAGCATTTTATTTTCTACGCCTTCTTTCACCCAAATGTTCCATTTCCAGTACAGTCATTCATGGAATCACACACTAAATTAAAGAAGCACAGTCCAAAAGACCTTTCACAACTGACCGCCTCAATACACTTGGGCTTTTCTCAAGTACTGAACACAACCAGAGAACACTTCCTGTTTCATTCAGAGTGCAAGGTGCTTTCATGTCAATCTGGCATGTAAGTACTACATTATTCCCACTTTTAGAGAAGATTCAGAGAAAGTGACTTTTCCCAGGAATTATGGCTGGTAAATCATAGACCTTGGATTAGAATTCTAGATTATAAACAAGCTCCTTTCCTTGGATGTCCTTTTCTATTTTGTTTGCAGAGGGAATCACAGGAATTATCGCACTTGAAATCTTTGTAAAAAAACTATTCTTATCACCCTAGGCATTTCTCTACATTTACATAATCTGGTTAAGATTATGTATTATTGGGTGTATTATGTATGATTGGGTGGCAAGCTTTTCCTTAAGTCAAACACACAGTTGATCCTTACAAGAAGCTGTTCACTATGCCAAGAATTCTGTTTTATAGTCTCACTTGGTGACCCTAACCTCACATAAAGTTTTGTGTAATTTCACCACCATTGGCAAAAGGTTAATGATATCTCTGTAAATGAAAAATAAAACCTTTCAAACTGTTATTCTGTACTGTTTCCTATTATTTCTTGCTTATAAATAAAAAATATTCTCCTTCAGAATGAGATATAAATCACTGATATCTTTTACCTCCCCTCATAAAGAACAAGGAACACGGATGACACAACTGAATTGAAAATGTTGAAAATATTTTTTTCTTTCACATTGCTTTTAAGTACTTATTATTTACAGCATTAAAGCATATGATATGAGCAAGAAATCTCTTCCTAGGGTTGACTATAGAAGGAAGAAAAAAATGCATACCTGAGGTATCTTCTGGCATGTTCATTTTTATGACCCACCATGAGATAATAACATCCCACTGCAAACCAAGAAACCTAAAAAGTTCAATATTTACCATGACCAAAGATGTGTAACTTTGAACTACAACCCTAACAAGCTAAGCTAGACAGGAGGTAGATCAGATGTTCCAATTCAAATTACAAGTTTATCTAATACAGTCTCTCTACTGAGGTCCTAGAGGAGAAGGGATTATTAACTCCATGGTGTTTCTCAGATGGCTGCCCCAGAAGACAAGGTGCCTAAGGACACCAGCCTGTTGAGTCCTGGCTTGTCCCTGGCTCTCACTGCAGAGTTCTGACTCTTCATTAGTTGATTCTCCTGCACTAAGAGTTCCAGTTTACTGAGCTAGGGACAGATTCTTGTCTTGTCTGAGACAGACCATGATTCCTGGCTTCTGTTTTTAATGACATAGTTCCAAATTCCACTTTCCATTCCTAGTATTCCATTCTGATCCACTGCAGTTTGGAAGACACACTGATTCAATCAGTGCACATTTCAGTACACCGTCTCAGACAGACAATCTGAGAAAGCTACCAATCAATTATATCCCTTAGGAAAAACAGGTATATGATGGCATGAGCCATATTTTATATTTTTCTACATACTATTTTAAAGTAACAAATGTATAATTTCTATAATTAGAAAAAAAGGTTTTTGTTTTAAGGTTATTGCTCTGATATAATTAGAAAATCTCTTCATGGAATGAAGAAATCAATGCTGCTAAATCTTATGTACTAGAAGATTGGCCCTAATGATTTAAATATTATTTGCTTGTACTTAAACTACTGTCTAAATACTAGTTAAGTATTTTCTTAAAGTTCAGGTAAGAAAAAAGATATTACTTACAGGATTACTAGGATATAAATCCACCAGTTTGTGAGAAAGGTAGAAAAGTTCTATATTAGGGAAATGGAAAAAAAAATTCAATTATTCATAAAAATACAATTTAAGATCTGACCTTTATCCTAGTCACTACCTTTCTCATAGTAAGGATCTCATACCTTCCCTTCCTCTGAGTACAAAATCCATTTAAATGATGGTAAAGAGATCCCACCTGGCAGATACATCCTCCCCAGTCCCACAGAGGACACTGAACACCTGCTGAGTGCTTGGAAAACTAGGTAGAGGGCATGCGGTGGGCGATGTGGGAACAGAAGCCCTGAATAAAGCACTCCAGGAGTGGCCAAGGTTCCTTCAAAGCACCATGCCTACCCTAGAACCCTACACCTCTTAAGTCCCAGGCTACTGCCAAACCATCAGCAATAGAGTACTTTCTCTTGACAAACATGCCAGTCTTACATCTCATGCAGGCATGTCCTACATGCAGACTTTGGATTCGGTGGTTTACAAGCTTCTAAGGGATGTGATGCTGCTGGTCCATGGACCAGAGAGAAGCAGGGGTTTAGAACTAGGATTTTTTTTTTTTTTTTTTTTTTTAAAGATAGAGTGAGAGAGAGAAAGAGAGAGAATTTTTTAATATTTATTTTTTAGGTTTTTTTTTGGCGGACAGAACATCTTTGTTTGTATGTGGTACTGAGGATTGAACCCGGGCCGCATGCATGCCAGGCGAGCGTGCTACCACTTGAGCCACATCCCCAGCCCTAGAACTAGGATGTTTTTAGGTTTTCTTGCTCCCTGAGAGACTCACTACTGAGTTTTAAAGATGTAAGGGCAATTATTGCTCAAACACAACTAAATGTTTCTGAAATTAAAATGTGAAAAACCCAAGTAAAAACTAAGCTCCCTTCCAAATTCTAAATAGTTAACAATTCTTGCCCTAACCTTTTTCTTAAATTTAAGAATTACATGGAATTTTTTTTTCTCTTTCTTTTTTTTTTTTTGGTGGTGGTGGTACTAAGGATTGAACCCAGGAGCATTCTGTCTGAATTACATCCCCCAGACCTTTTCAAAATTTTGGGACAGGGTCTCAAAAGGTTGCTGAGGTTGGCCTAGAACTTGTGATCCTCCTGCTTTATCCTCTCAAATCACTGGGATTACAGGCATTGGCAAACACACCCAGCAAGAATTATCTTCATTAAAAAGAAAATTCATACCGTTTGCTTTATTCAGCTCCACAAGAGTTCCTATATGTACAGGTAAACAGTTTGCATGGAAAGGATCTTTTTCCATTACTCTGAAAGTTAAAGCAACACATCAGAAGTGTACATGAGAAAGGTAGAAAAGTTCTATATTAGGGAAATGGAAAAAAAAGTTTAATTATTCATAAAAATACAGTTTAAGATCTGATCTTTACCCTAGTCACTACCCTTCCCAATCAAATAAAACCTCTTCTCATAGCAAGGATCTTGTACCTTCCCTTCTTCTAAGAACAAAATCCATTTAAATGATGGTACAGAAGTGGTACATGACAGAATTCATCATAACTGGCTGTGTTTAATTATTAAAGATCATACATGATACTGTAGGCTACAATACAGCAATGATCAGGTTGTAAAGCAAAGAAAATTCTGATGAATTTGGTAGGAATAAAAACAAATATTATCACATTCATTTATTTTAAGTGAACAGCATCTCAATACATAAATTCTCCAACTATTTAAAGGCTTACAAGTTTAAACCATTAAATAGATCGCAGGTATTTGCTAATTAAATTTGTGATTCCAAGAATTTTAAACAACCCAAAGACCCTCAAAATAATAGAATACAATCTAGCTAAAAGACAAGTCTGATTTGGCATACTGGAAAACTGGTGTGTGGGGGAGATGACTTAGCTAATGTGTATGCCAGACATCATAGAACACCCAGGACAGTATTAGACTTTTTCTTTTCTTTTTTTCAGTGCTGTACACCAAATCAAGACCTGGTACATGCTAAGCCAACACTCTACCACTAAGCTATAGCCCCAACTCTAGTCTCTAACAAAGAAAGTATTTTATGAAATTATGTGTCACATCGAAATTGTACTTCCAAACTATAAAAACTATCAAGATTGGGAAGATAGAAATGTATGTTTCTCCAAAGTTATTATAATATGCCTACAAATATGAAAAAACTTGGCTATAAATTGCTCTTTTAAAAGCAGCAGCCTGTTCAGAATTATTCAAAGGTAACTTAAACCATCATCTAGTTTGAGATTACTCAGGGAAAACGTCTTTGAATTATGTAGATGTGGACTAAACTTCAGGTTCAAAAACAAAAATGGTGAGCATACTTACGCAGAAGTAAGTTTGTAGCACATCTTAAAATCACAGTTATAATAATGTCTCTCAGCTAAAGACACTACCACATCTAGATTCTCTTGTAATCCATTAACCGACTCAGGGATGACAGTTTCACTGGGCTTATTATACTGGAACAGAGAAATATAAAGATAAACTCAATGAATAATAACAAATCAAAAGGAAGACTTACTCTGTGTTTGGCCCAAGTGGTTAAAACAATTACACAGGACATATGTGAGCCCCTAAAAACTTCAAGTTTCATCAGCACTCCTCACAATCAGTTTAATTCTCTTCTCAATTTAATCAAAAGAGTTCCACAATAGGTAGCATATCACAGAGATTCAGAAAAAATAAGAAAAAAATCTGCTTTTTCATGCACTAATTCAAACTTTTAGAATAAGGAGTCCTTGGGAGGAAGACATTTTGAAAGCTTCTTTAGGAATCCTACCAAATAGTTAAAATAATTTAATTCTTCTTGTAAACTTGCTAACTTAATAAAAAATTTTAACAATTTAAATAATAAGGAATAAAGGTCAAATTTAATGAAATGAAATTTACATAAACAAATGCTGCATTTTTCCTTACCTTTTTTAATTTGTTCTCAAACAGAAAACGCAGCAATTCCTGTTCTTCTGTACAGAGCTTGCTAAGAGGTAGTGACTCAAGAAGTTCTTTTTCTTAAAAATGATGAGAAACAAAAAAAGATGTCCTCATAATATGAGAAAAAAAGTTTAATAACTAAAAATACTCTTTTATAATTCTTGGTCTAAATAAATCAACTCAAGAGAAAAGAGAAAGATCAAAATGTACCAGAGAAAGCTGAGACAGTGGTTCCCAGGCCTAGGAGACATAGATCAACTGAGGGCTAGGGCCCGGAGGCCTCCAGAGGGGTGCAGTCAGCGGCCACGTGGAGTGCCTTGGGTTCAACACTACTGATGCTTGTGGACCATTCTGTTGGGAGGCATCCTATGCACTGCAGTTTAGCAGCATCTCTGGCCGCTACCAACAGATGCCAACAGAATCCTTCCTCCATACTACATGCCCCAAGTTATGACAACCAAAGTCTCCAGACACAACCCCAGTAATTGAGAACCACTTCAACAACCCCATTTCCTATTTCCTTGACTGTCTACCTTGCATCACTACCAATACACCTGGTCAGAGGCTCTTGGTCCCTGTGGTACATTAGGGTCAACTACAAGCTTTAAACCATCTGATGTGAGAGCCCTACCTCCAGAGGATCTGACCAAACTGGTCTGAAGCCGGGACCCAGGCACTGATGTTATTAAAGCTTCTTGGGAATTTACAGTGCAGCCAGGCTGAGAATCACTGAATCAGACATCGAAATCCTGGTTTATATTATCTCAAATTGCTTCTCAAAAATATGACCTTGTGATGTCCAGTCTCTCAAGATTCTGACAGCAAGAGGCACTGCACGATATTGCATTTTGCAACATGCTTCATGTTTGAAGACCTTAAGAAAGTCAGTAGGTCTATTAAAACCTGTAGACAGCCTGCTCTTGATTATATAGATTTAAGAGAAGACAATCCAAACAGTATTAATTGTGCTAGACATAAAAACACCCATGTTTCCAAACCTTCTTGTGCTGTCAGCATGTGGTGTGATGTTAAAAGATCAAAGGCTTCAAAACAGTACACATCAAGCTTCAAAGCTTCTTTGTAACTGTAGGTAGCTAGAGTTCGGTTATCGAGAGCATCGTAGATTTTCCCTCGTAGAAGACAAATAGAACTCTTTATCTGGTAGAAAAATATTATATGCACATACTAAGTCAGAACTTTTAAATAAGGATTCAACTCATCCCAACTATCAAAGCATAATGTGAACTAACAGACACATGAAGACTAAGAGTTTCTTTCATCTGTCTTCCCTGGGCTCTGATCACTTTATTCAATAAATCTTTATAACTAATGTAAATAGCAAAGCTATTAGGTATATTACTTGTTTTACCCCAAATATTGCAATGACTTAGAGATAGCAGGCGTGTGTAAAATCCAACTGTAAGACAAACAGTAATTTGAGATAAAACCTAATGAGAGGATCTTGGTGAGTCTTAGTAATTGGCAGCAAGGCAGCCCATGGTCTCAGTGGTCAAAGGCATGGACTGCTGGAGCCCACAGACCTCAGTTCACTTTCCAGCCCTGAAACTTGTGTGTGATCCTGGATAATAATTAACTGGGCTTGGCCTCACTTGTAAAAAGGAGAAAATGCCATGTATGGTGCTGGCTACCTTGTGACCATCAACAGGGTGTAGAATCTGACTCGCATTCTAGACCTGAGCCTCAAGAAACACATAACCGGGCTGGGGATGTGGCTCAAGCGGTAGCGCGCTCGCCTGGCATGCGTGCGGCCCAGGTTCGATCCTCAGCACCACATACAAACAAAGATGTTGTGTTCGCCGAAAACTAAAAAAAATAAATATTTAAAAATTCTCTCTATTAAAAAAAAAAAAAAGAAACACATAACCAAGCTCAAAGAGGCTCCAGAGATGAGCAGCAAAAATGATCAAGAAGATGGAGAAAATTCATAGACCAAAATTTAATAACTAACAGACATGCTTAGTTTAGTCCCTAAATTAAGCAGTGTCTTATGATGTGTTAAAAAAAAAAATTGCTTTTTTTTTTTTTTGGTGTGTGTGTGTTGGGGGGGGGGTGGTATTAGGAATTTAGCCCAGAGGCACTTAACCACTGAGCTACATCTCCAGCCTTTTTTATTTTGAGTCTCACTAAACTGTTTAGGGTCTTGTTAAGTTGTAGAGTGTGACCTTGAACTTGAAACCCTCTTGTCTCAGGCTCCCAAGTTGCTGAGATTACAGATGTGTGCCAATGCACCCAGCAAAAAAAGCAATTTCAAAGAAGAAATAATACTTTACAAATAAATCATACATTTCATAAGAAATAAATTAATGAACAAGAGATCCAAAAAACAATAGTGATAATACCAATCTCCCTCATCTATGCATCTAGCATTAAAATTAATGTGCTTAAACACATAGATGAGTGGTTTAAAAAAAGCACATGAGCACCCAGAATGTATAATATACCTACCATTTTAAGATGAAAAGCAGAGTAACCAAGTTCCTTCATAAATCTTACAATTATGGAGACAGGTGGATCTTTGGGTGACCACTAATGGGAGAAGGTCTCTTTCTAAGTAACAAAAATGTTCTACAACTGAGGTTTGCACAGCTATGAATATATTAAAAGCCATAGAAACTGTACACTTTAAATGGATAAACTAGGTGACACGTGAATTTTATCTTAAAACTATTAAAAATAAAGGAATAATGATCCAGGTTATTGGCCTGACTGAGGGTCACTCACTAAGACAAATCTCTTGCAATTTCATGGTGGTAAGAAGCACATAAACTGGAGCATACCAAACACAACATTCCCTGCAAACAAGTTCAGCTAGGTAAAGTTCTTTGGGTGGGCAGGTCCAAAACACTGTTAGAACAAAGTAAGCAAGATTATTCCTCCTGAGGGTGCAATTCATGGCACCTCATCTGAAAAGCAAGTCTAAGTAAGGTCAGCCTCTCAGACACAGCCTCAGAGGATATCATTAGTTTCCAACATATGGTTTACTCAGAAATTTCTCAGATTTTTTGGTTTTGGTGGGGAAATAAGCTGGAAATCATAATTACTTTAATAATATATAAGTAAAAGAAAGTTTGCCACTTAACATGGGCATTTTCTACTGCTGTTGCTGAAGCATGCTAACAAAATACCCACCGAGGACTGTGACATTTCCCAGTCACTGGAGGGGTCTTTCAAGCCACTTTCATCCTTCAGGTATTTTTCAAATAGTCTTTTGTTGATTGGTTCCTCCATATCAAGAATATCAAGAGCTTGCTGGTGCTCTTTTGCAGCATACTATGCAGGAAACAGACATACAATTCATCAAACATGACTTCTGGATTTTAAACGGATAATATATCCACTTAAATTGTCTGAACTACAATTTTCTTCATATATATGTCAGCTTTTAGTAAATAAGTATTTCATAGCAAACAATACTAAAGAAAAACACATTTCCTCACAAAATACTACAATAACCTGCCAAATTCCATTACCCAAATTCTCACATATACATACATAAGGGAAACAATGCTCACATAATCAAACTTTTATTAAATAAAAAGGAAAAATAGCATACTTACATGGCATCTAGCTGCAAGGTAACGACATGCTTCATACAACTAGGAAAGAAATTATTTTAAAAATTGTCACATATTTTCATTTTAAAACAAAACTGTAAGCACAAGATAGCTAGTTTTATAATTTCTCCTTTCACTCCTGCAGCAAAAATTCCAGTCTCTTTAGCCCATATTCAACACAAACCTACTGTTTACCAGGTATCACGAATTTAAAAAGTAGTGAAAATGTTACAGTGGTGGTGGTGGTGGGGGGGGGGAAACGAACACAACACAAAACACTGTAATAGCACTAGCCAGCTGAAAAAGAAAACATTTGCAGGGGAAGCCAAGTCAGAAGCTGGTTGGGCAGCAGAATGTAGCATAAACACCTGCTACCATGTCCAAGGAACTGAAAGGTGCCCAACTGACTGGAGTATGCGCTATATGCATTGAAACGGCAGTGATGGACCTCCATGTCTATTAAGACGTCTGAGTTTATCCAGTGGGCAGAGGGAAATCACTGAATGATTTTTTGGGTGACACAATCAGAACTGTATTTCAGGAAATTCTCCCTTGTGATAGTTTGTAAAAAGGACTGGATACAGGAAAAGTAGAAAGGAAGAAAATGTTACTGAAGAAAAAAACAAGAAGATGGACTCCAACTAATACATTGAAGGCCTCACTTACGTAAGTGGTAAGAAAATCTAAAGAAATGCTCACAGTTTCAGAGCTACATACAAATAGGATTTCCAAGCCCATGCATGATGGTAGGTGCCTGTGATCCCAGACCCTTAGATGTTTGAGGCAGGAGGACCACTTGAACCCAGGAGTTTGTAACCAGCTTGGGCAACATAAAGAGACTCCATCTCAAAACAAACAATAAAAAAAAATTTTCAGAATTTAGTGACTAGATGGGATGAAGGAATAAAGTGATAAATTAGGAAGAAGTTTTCATTCAAAAAAAAGGTGAATTTCTTTATGTGAGAATAAACAAAACATACACCTCAAATATCTATCTAATGACTGTTTTACAGCTTTGAAAACTTTTAAGTTTACATTATTAACATACTTACTTTGTCCAGTTTTCGTGACCGAAGTGCATGGGCTGCTCTATGATATTGTGCTGTCAGATAAAGACACTGAGCCAACCAATAAACATCCTGGGGATCCTCTGGAGAGGGCATTAAATAAATGGTCAGAGGTAAAAAGTGAAATTTTTAAAGATCAGTTAGAAAAAAAAAAAAATAGCATTGGTCACTTACCATGAGAAAGTGAAGCAACTTTGTCTGCCCAAAACAGAGCACTTTGATACTGTTGCTGCAAACAGAAACAAACACGGGGTGACTACCCTGTCATTCCCACAGCTCTGAACAGATGTGTACTATTATTAGAAAGCCATATATGAAGTCAGCACAGCAACACAAGTTTTTACACATAGCAAGGGTCTACCAACCACGTTTTTTCTTATAGTTCAACAAGGGTGAGTTTTAGTTCAATGGTACAAGTAAAACATACTCAGATCTTTGTACATACAATTCAAGAAAGTAATTTGGTCTTTAAAAGTTCATACACAGGCATAAAAAAAAAAAGTACCTACAAGCGCAAACAGCAGACAACTGAAATGATGATTCTACAGTATTTTCCGATATCTAGTCATTAGCATTTCCTGTGTAGACATTTATATGACAATTGCAATAAGTTGTTAATGGGTCCCAAAGAAGAATGTAGTACATAGAACACTACCAAATACCTTAGTTGTAATATTCACAGCACTCAAAAACACACATTAACTATCAGTGACCACAGGGAAGGTCACCTCCTCTAGTCAGCTATAACATAAAAGCTGACAAAAAGAAAGCCACTCACAAATCTGTCAAAGCCAGTCCTAGTCCCCGGGTCTCACCCCGGCGGGGGGCGGGGCTCAGTTCCCAGGTGCAAACCCGGAGCGCAGACAGGCGCCAGTCTGCTCGGAGGCCCCTCTCAACGCCCGAGTGCCCCACGAAAGGGACCACAAACGTCGACCAAACTAACTTCTGGAAAACAAAGACGCTGCCCTCCAGCCTGCTGCACAAACCGGGCTACGTCGCTTCGCATTCGGTCCCCAACGCGGCATCCCACGCGGCCTGCCCCGCTTCCCGGTCACAGGGCCAGCGGGCCCTCGGCACAGGGGCGCGACCTCGCCGCCTCCCGGGGACTCGCTGTGCCGGGGCGGGGCGGGGAGCCGCACGCAGCGCGAGACCTTCCGGCCCGGCCTTCCGCCGCTTCCTCGGAACGCGCCTCGGCTCCCTCAGGCACGGCGGGTCCCAGGCCACCGCCCGCGCCCTGCCGCGGCCCCGCGTGCCCCGGCCGCCCCGCACCTGGTCCAGGTACTGCCGGACACGCTTCCGCAGCCGCTCAAGGTTCATGGCCGCACGGCCGGCCGAGTGCGCGCACCCGTCGCCGCCCTCCAAAGCCCGCACCTCCGACAGCTCCCGAACCGCTCCCGCCGCCGGAACCCTCGCGCCACACCACGCTTCCGCTCCGACAGCTCCCGCCCCGGAAGTCCCCAGTAAAAGTGCCCCTTCAGGAGCTGGAAAGGAAGGTCGCGCCGCTGGTTCCGGGGCGCGCCCAGGAAGGCGGGGTGGTCTCCCCGCGCGAGGCCCTCACGGGGGAAGGCGAGAGGCCTTCGGAGGGGGAGGCGGTGAGTGGGGCGGGAGGCCCTCTGGGGGAGAGGCGGGAGCCACGCGGAAGGAGGAGCGCGAGGGGCGGTGCCAGGCCTTCTGGGAGGGAGGCGGGGAGCCGGGCGGGAGGCACGCGGAGAGGGGGGCCGAGGACCTCCGAGAGGGAGGACGGGAAGGGGGCCGGGGGCGGAGGCCCTCTGGGGAGGAAGGCAGGAGGGGGTAGGCTGGACCCTCTGGGAGGGAGGCAGGGAGGGGGTAGGCTGGACCCTCTGGGAGGGAGGCAGGGAGGGGGTAGGCTGGACCCTCTGGGAGGGAGGCAGGGAGGGGGTAGGCTGGACCCTCTGGGAGGAAGGCGGGAGGCTCTCTCTGGGAGGGAGGCAGGGAGGGGGTAGGCTGGACCCTCTGGGAGGGAGGCAGGGAGGGGGTAGGCTGGACCCTCTGGGAGGGAGGCAGGGAGGGGGTAGGCTGGACCCTCTGGGAGGAAGGCGGGAGGCTCTCTCTGGGAGGGAGGCAGGGAGGGGGTAGGCTGGACCCTCTGGGAGGAAGGCAGGAGGGGGTAGGCTGGACCCTCTGGGAGGGAGGCAGGGAGGGGGTAGGCTGGACCCTCTGGGAGGGAGGCAGGGAGGGGGTAGGCTGGACCCTCTGGGAGGGAGGCAGGAGGCTCTCTCTGGGAGGGAGGCAGGGAGGGGGTAGGCTGGACCCTCTGGGAGGAAGGCGGGAGGCTCTCTCTGGGAGGGAGGCAGGGAGGGGGTAGGCTGGACCCTCTGGGAGGGAGGCAGGGAGGGGGTAGGCTGGACCCTCTGGGAGGAAGGCGGGAGGCTCTCTCTGGGAGGGAGGCAGGGAGGGGGTAGGCTGGACCCTCTGGGAGGGAGGCAGGGAGGGGGTAGGCTGGACCCTCTGGGAGGGAGGCAGGGAGGGGGTAGGCTGGACCCTCTGGGAGGGAGGCAGGGAGGGGGTAGGCTGGACCCTCTGGGAGGAAGGCAGGGATGGGGTAGGCTGGACCCTCTGGGAGGGAGGCAGGGAGGGGGTACGCTGGACCCTCTGGGCGAGCCCGCTGGAGCCCTTCTGGTCGAGGGGGGGGTGGGGGGGGTGTCGGGGTTAGCGGCCCAGCCCAGGAAGTTCGTGATTGTTTGAATCTCCGTCCTGCTGTGAATTAGCTTTAGAACGTAAATGGTGAGGAATGGCCTTCATGAAGTCCCAACCATTGGGAGGCAGAAGCAGGAAAATGGCTAGTTAGGAGGCAGCACTGGCAAACTTGCAAGATCCTGCCTCAAAATAAATCTTTCTTTTGAATCTAAAAAAGAGAAAAAAAATGATCCGAGTGCAGTGGCACTCGCTTGTAATCCCAGTGGCTTGGGAGGCCGAGACAGGAGGATAGAAAGTTCAAGGGCAAGGTGCTAAGCAACTCAGCGAAACCCTGTTTCTAAATAAAATACAAAATAGGGCTGGGGATGTGGCTCAGTGCTTGAGTGCCTGTGAGTTCAATCCCTGGTACCAAAAAAAAGAAAATGAAAAGTGGGAAGAACACACAATTTCCCCCAAGGAATCACATTTCCTTCCATTTCAACAGAAAAGGCTGCTCACTTCTGTGTGAGCTCAGCCATATCCTTCCCGATAGGTAACACAGACATGAGCAGTGGAAACATGAAGTTAAGGGAATAGTTCTGTAAACTGGTTCCACTATGCTGACCCTACTCTCAACCCACATGTGCTTTCTTTTAAAAAGCAATTTGCCTGCAACACTGCCTGGCTTCAGTCAATAGGCTATGTTGCATTTCTCAGCAAACACCCTTTTATCTGCAAGAGAAATGCAGGCCTGAAATGCTGACAAGAACACGTTCCCCAGAAGGGTGGTGGACTTTTGCTATGCATTCACAGCCAGATTCCAGAACTTAGGGAACTAAGGATAATTTCCCCTACCCATAAATGCTGAATTACAACTGGTCAGCAAAGGCCAAAGTGAAATGGAGTTGCCTTGGAGGTGTTACCAAGAGCATTAGGGACTTAGAAGCCTGATGCAATCCTGTTGTCAGTCAAAAGTCAAAAGGTGGAGCTGGGTGGGACTATAGAATCTTCTTTGGGGTCCCCCAATGAAACTAGAGGGCAGGAGGGCTATATTGTCCTTTCTGAGAGAACCCACTCTATCCCTTGAGAGTGTCCCCTTGCCCCCTTTCCTAGCTCTCTAATAAAATTTGCTATTTTATGGCATCCTCTCAAGCAGGAACATGAGAATCTAGGGTAGAGACCTCTGCAGCTGCCTCCCTCAGGCTCTGCAGGTGGGTCTCTTCTGCAACACTTCCCACACACGCACATGCCTGTATGGCCAAGTAGTGTTTTGAGGGTATAGTTTTATGTAGCTTGTATTTCCATCTCCTACCCCACTCCTATGTATCAGGTAATGATCACTCTGTACCTATTAATGTGGGTAAAGCATGCTGTAAACTGTAATTTTTTTCTTTCTTTTTTTTTTTTTTTTTTTTTTGGTACTTGGGATTGAACCCAAGGGTGCTTAACCATGGAGCCACATCCCCAGCCCTTTTATATATTTTATTTAGAGACAGGATCTTGCTAGGTTGCTTAGGCCTTGCTAAATTGTTGAGGCTGGGTTTGAACTTTCCATCCTCCTGTTTCAGCCTCCCAAGTTGCTGGGATTACAGGCATGTGCCACCGTGCCTGGCCAATGTAAGCAGTATTTTCAACTGCTGCTTCTCACTTAGCTGCCCTCCTATGGAAGAATTGTGGCTTACATTCTTAGGCTGTCTATCCTAGTGCATAATCTGCACAGGATGCACTCTATCTGCTGAAGATCCTACCATGAAAGAGTAAGACTGAAATTTCCCCTTCTTCCACTTCCCAAAACCAGGGGCTTCCAACCAATTGTGGTGCATTTTCTGCTTGCTTTCTGTTCTTTGCCTGAGTGCATAATTACAAATATGTCTCCTTTCTACAAAAAGTGGGATGATGCATATGTTTATTACTCATGGGGACAAGGGGTACACTTTCTCGATGGTAGTGCTCCACAAATACACAGAGTCAAATTGGCAGAAGAGTGGATTGTATGCAAGCCAGTTCTAGAGAGGGATAGAGGGATAGTCTTCAGAAAACTCAAGGGTGAGGAAAGCTGTTACAAGAGAACAGGGACAAAAGTACATAAGCAGATGTAGCTAGGTTGTGTTACGCCAGGCTACTAGCTGGGGCCGGGGGTGACCAGTTCCCTGCATGAGAAGTGAAGACAATTTGGAGCTTTAATTTTATTATTTCCACCGGCCAGGCTGCCTTGCCCATCAAACCGTGGGAGCCAAGGACAGCAGCGAGGCTTCTTTGCAGCCTGGTTTTATAGCCCAAAAAGTTACACAAAGGAGCGGTTACAGATAACAACACTCTGAGGAGCATAACACAAGTTTACATTTTTGCTGGCCCCCGCATCAGAATTTATGGAGATCTTAGAAAGGGTCGTTATCCGGCCAGGGAAGGCCAGAATTTATGAGGCATCACCAAGGTTTAGGGAAGGGTGGTTATCTGGTCAGGGAAAAACGGACATGGGTGAGTTCAGGGCATGGGCAGGCATTCCAATCAGCTTTACAACATCAACTAATGGCCAGGCCATACAGACATCCTAATATTTTTACAGAAAACAGAAATGAATCCTTCATAACTTGTGACAAGCTGGCTTCTGATCTAATGAGAGAACTAGGCTAGGTATATCACCATCCTGCCCCCACTTTATAAAAAATTACTTCCGTGACCTGTGGTCTTTTCGCCACCAGCCTACTCCACGCAGAGGGACCCTGTTTCCATGGCATGCACGGGATGTGGGCAGGATCTCAGTATGTGGAAGTTGCCCTTAATTTCAGAGGGATTCTGTTTTATGCGCACTGGCATACCTCAAGATCTTACCCATCAGTGCCTGTTTTGCTGTCTTTGATGACTGAACAGGGTTTATGTCATGTCATTTCTGCCAGATCAGGTTTGTTTTTTTGTTTTTTTTAAGAGGCAGGGTCTCATTGAGTTGCTTAGTGCCTCGCCATTGCTGAGGCTGGCTTTGAATTCTCCACCCTTCTGCCTCAACCTCCCAAGCCACTGAGATTACAGGTGTGTGCCACCATGCCCAGCCAGGTTGGGTTTTGATGCAGGGCAAATCAGCTCCATATGCCATAAGGAGTGGCCACCATAGTAAAGGCTTGGGCCTCAGGGTGCTCACACCTTACTCTGGGTGTGTCTGGGTTGGTGTTTTATCAGATGAACACTTGAGTCAGTGACTGAGTAAAGCAGACACTCCATAGTGTGAGTGCCTCATGCAAACCACTGAGGCCCAAATAGAACAAAAAGACTCTGTGCCTGACTGAAGTGGGATATCATTTTCTCCTGGCTTCAGACTCAGACTTCCACTTGAATTGGGACTTAGACCTTATCTCTCCTGGGTCTCTATCTGCCAGAGCAGATCCTGCATTCTCAGCCTCCAAAAATCATGTGAGCCAAGTCCTCATAACAAGTCCATTATCTTTCTCTGTTCTCTCTCTGGAGGACCCAGACTAACACATGGTCCATCTCCTTCAAGTTGGGCTTCCAAGTCCTCCTTTCCTTTCAGCAGTGCCCTGTCCTGTCCTCACAGAAACACCACTTGTTGGTCTGCCTCCTGGTCCTCACCACCCTGCAGTCTTCATGCTCCTCAAAGCAAACATTGGAGGACATGTGAGGTGGTACCTGCATCCCTTGGCTCCTTGTCCCTTCCTCCATCCTCAAAGCAGCAGAGCAGCACCTTCCAGTCTCTTCACTTCCCTCTTTCACTTGCGGGATCCCATGGTCACGCTGCACTCACCCAAATAGCCAAGGATACTTGCCCTAGTTAAAATCCTAGATCTGATCACCCCTGGAAAGTCTGTTTTGCCATCTGAGGTAACATGTTCCTAGGTCAGGGTTTGGGTGTGGACATCTGGGGGGCCCCACCTTACCAGAGTCAGCCTTCCTAGGCATACCTTTATTACTCAAGGCTAAGAATGCAGATGGGTCCAAGAAAACCCATCCTTCTTCCTGGAAAACAACTCAGTGCATCGGCCCTGTTCCAGAACCATCTCCTTCTAACTCTAACCATGGGACTTGCCCATTCCTTACTGAAGGGCTGCCCCAGGGTAGGGAGGGCAGACCTTCAAGATGCAGCCAGAGGCAGAGGTGTAAAGCCACAAAGGCCAGGAGACCCTAGAAAGTCATTGTGTGAGGCCAGCAACATGTGGGTCCTGGAAAGATGTGGGCTCTGGAGCTGAGCTGCTGTGTTCAGGACCAACACCTCTCTGCGTTCTCATCTGTAGTATGTCAGATGGGAACAATGAGAGCTGATACTTCATAGGACTGACATGCCAAAGTCCACGAGATAGTTAAAGAGAACTGTGGGAATAAAGCTGGGCATGTCCTTACAGTAAATATGTGTATTGTAAGGGTTACGTGCTATAATCACGGTGTTTGTTATCATAGAAAACAGTAGTCTTTGCCCACAAGTCTGAGAGAAACAAAGTCGTAGCATGAGGCCACCCAGCTGTTTCCTTTTGGTCTCTATCTTGTCTACCTATTTCTTGATGGCCAAAACTGGGGGGGGGGGGGACAGTCTCACAGTTCCCAGCACTCAGGCACCTGGAAGCTTCTCTCTCATGGGAAGACTGGTCACCCCCAATTCATGTTTAGCACTTTGCTGTTTTTGTTTTATTTTGTTTTGTTTTGTTTTTGCAGTGTAGGGGATTGAACCTAGGGCCTCACATGCTAGGCAGATGCTTTACCACCAAGCCCGAGCCCCATTATCTTTACCACACATTATTAGCTCAGATGTCCTTATTAAAAAGGTCAGTTACTACTAATAATAGCAATAATTAACAATAAATATTACAACCAATTATAATAATACATAGTACTACAAATAGTGATAGTAAAATTACAAATATAGTCAAATGTTTTCTATCCATCAAACTCACTTTTAAAAAAATCAGATAATACTTTTAGTTTGGAGTATAAGCCCTTAGCAACCACATCATGTGGGCATTTCCCAGGTGCATCTGAAGTTCAAACAGTTTATCATTCTGTACAGCCAGGCCCTCCACATGTCTGCATATATTAAAAACATTGTGGCAAAAAGTGAATGCATACCCTTGAAAGCACATATATTACTTACTTTGTCCTTCCTGCTGTTGATGGTGACCAATAGTCCTTTCCACTGGGCCCATTGTAAGGTTTGACTGAAAAAAAAACACCTGAACTTTGGAGTGTTACATTTCAAAATCCCAAGAACCTTCAAATGATAACCAGTGTCCGTAAGAGGGTACCACTTTCACAGGGCCTCTTTATATATGACCTCATTAAACCCCATGGCTTCCTAGGGAGACACTGTACCAGGGGCCTGATTTGCTCTGAACTTTGTGTCCTTTCGGGTCATTTCACTGACAGTGCAATGTTCCTGGACACAGTCAAACTTCTACCAATGGGTCCCAGAGTGTTCTAGTTAATATGTCTTGTTTCAGAAGTTGTTTCTGGAAATGCTTATAAAGCATATCTTTAGTGGCTTAGTAAGTATGTAGAGTAGGGACATTCGGTATGCAGTAGGACATTCCTCCTGCATGTCCCTTGTATGAACTGGTCCTTCCCCACCCGACTCCCTGCTCCCCTCCCACAGGCCCCACCTAAGTCGGGTCTCAGCACAAGTCTCAGGGACACGCTCGGTCCACATGGGAGCCTGCAGAAGGGACTGCTGGCTTTAGCATCTCTCCTACTTCTGCACATATTTACATGACATCTCCAGCCCCCTGGCCTCGGCTGGGTCAAGATGAGTTCTGGCCTCTGGGACGTACACAGAAGTGACTGTGTCCCTGGTGGTCCAGCCACAAACCAATGCCACTGTCTTGTGTTTGCTATCTTGCCAGTTACAGAGTTCCTGGAGGGTGTTGGATCCTCCAGATAAAAGAAATCTGGCCATGTGGCTGCAGCGGCCAGCACTGGCCATAGCAAGGTTGGGAAATTAACTTATAATGCTTATGCTGATGCAATTTGCATTTTTTTCTGAGTAGAGCAAATAAATCCCAGTAGAGTGAGATAAACAGGAATAATGCAATGTAATGCAGAGTTTAGAAGAAGCAAACTGTTAGGAGTGGACTGCAGGGGCAAGGATGAGCAGGAAGGCCTGGGAAGGCTTGACAGCCTAAGTCAGAGGTAGCGCAGGACAGGAGGCAGGTAGCCACTGTAGACCCTAGAAACAGACCTGACAGGCCAGTGGAAGGTCAGGTGCGTGAATGAGGGAGGGAGAAAGCAAGCAAGCTGGCTGGCTTGCCACAGTGGCACTGCTATAGCCAGAGGGGAGTTTGGAAGGGCACATGCTAAAGCTTGAGACAGTGTTCTGACATCCGTACAGTCATTTCTTGCTTCACAAGTTCAGGGCAGAAGTCTAAACCAGAGATAAATCTGGAAGTTGTCCATGTGTGTTTGCTGTTTAGTTCCCTCAGATTGGTTAAGGGGTCCAAGGACATGAGGGTGGAGTGAGGAGAGAAGGATCCGAGCCTCCTGGCAGGTAGAGGGCAGAGTGAGGAGCAATGGCCAGAGGAGAAGAGTGCAGGGGAGGACAGTCCTGGGGGCAAGAACAGGTGCCTACCTGTCAATGCTGGTCACGGGGATGTGGAGGAAAATCTTCCCTTGGATTAGGCCTAGGAGTGGCTCTCATTGGCTTCACAGCACCAGTTTTGGTGGAGTGTTGGGAATGAACAAAAGGATGATGCATGCGAGAGGAGCAGAGAAATGAGACTCAGCTGGAAGTGAGAAACTGATGTGACTCCATTTTTGGGAAATCAGCTTCTATCTCAAGGCCTGTCCAAAGAAGGGGGCATGAACCTTGTCCTGGGAAAAACCCACAGAGCACTCCTAAGCACATACCCACCCTGCTGATTGTTTGTCTGTAAATAACAGGAGAGTTCTGTGGTGCCAGGTGTCCCTGACTCAGTTAGGCTAGGTGAGGATCCATAGCAACCCCCTAGTAACCTCCAATCAGCATGAGACAGGGAAAATACCTAGGATGACAGATGACCCCCCCCCAAGTAGTTTATGGTGGTTGATAACATGTTGGGAAACCATGTAGTTTAGCACATACTCCCCACCTCATGGCCTAAACCAGTCAGTTCAAAGGAATCTCCCTATTGTACTAACCAATCACCCCTACCCAACTTGTTCCCACCAGTGAGTGTGCTAATCAATGTTAAGGGTTTTGTTTGATTTTCCTGTGGTATGGAATGATTTGCTGTGTGATGTTGTGATGCAAGAGTATCCCCCCAAAAAAACCTATAAAATCTCACTGAACAAAGGACCGGGACTCACTCCCTGGCACCGCTGCTTCGGGAACAGTTGTGAGTCCAGGCTTGAGCTTGCAATAAAGACTCTTGTGTGATTGCATCGGATTCGGCTCTTGGAGGTCTATTGGGGTCCCACAAATCTGGCATTATAGGAGCAGATGATGCTACTGAGGAGGGAGGGTGGGGAGCAGCTTGGGATTGGTGGTGTGCTCACAGCAGGACTTCTTGCCCACCACAGGCCATGCGCACTCTTAAGATCTCCCAAGCATATGCTCCATGAGCAGTGACCACAACAGCAAGAGGAATTCAGGGCTACTATATAGACTACACCTGCATCTGGATTGGTCAGTCCTGGGTCCTGGTGTGCTAAGAGCACAGCAGCCCCCAGCACTGGGTGCACCCTTCAGTATACACCTGAGAAACAATAGGTCTCTTGAAGCACCTATGGTTGACTGAACTGAGTCCCCCCAGAGTTCACGTATTGAAGCCATAACCCCGATTGACTGTATTGGGAGAGGGACTGTTAGCAGGTAATCCAGGCTAAGCAAGATCAGAGCAATGAGGGTCCAGTTAGGTGTGTCTGGTGTCCTTTGAGACAAAGAGACACCGTGACGCACAGAAGACAAAGCCATGTGTGTGTTGTGGGAATCTGGCAAGAAGCATCAAATAGCACTTGAAGAGTAGGAGAACTCAAACTTGATTTTATGAGGGTGGACCCAGAGGAAATCAGACTCCAAATTCTGAGTGCCCATCACCAGTTTTTTACAACACTTATAGGCTATCTAGTGTCATAAAATTTCTAGTCTAAAACAATACATGGTTGTGCACAGGTTTCAAGCGGGAAGCATGTTTATAGAAGCAGGATGTGATAAGGGCAAGAACTGGCTCCTGTTACAGGCCATCTCCAGCTTTGGACTGGAGCTTCACGGGGGCATTTACATTTCAAAGAAAAGCAGTTAGATTCTAGGGAAAATCATCTACAATCCAAAAGGTAGGAGTGAATGGTGCTAATTAGGTTAGAAAGGGAAGGGGAGCTCTCCCTTTCCTAGGCACAACTCTCAGGACAGTCTTCTCCAGCTTGGATTAGTTACCTGAGGACAAAGGGTGAGATGACTGCCGTCCACAAGCCAAGGGACAAGGCCTCGGGCGAATGCAGCCCTGTTGATGCCCTGATCTGCAGCTCCTCTTGTGGTCTTGTTATAGTAGCCTGAGCCAGTGGCCACACTTCCCTCCTCCACCAGGAGCACCAGGCGGACTTTCAGGACGTCACTGGGGAGAGCCGCTTCTGGTGTTCCCCATGGGAGCACAGGGTGGGCAACATGGGCATCCCAGCCCAGGCCACATGCACACTGTCTTTGGCCTCACAGGCTAGGTGACCTCAACCTTGCTGCAGCCCTTTTGGACAGCTCATTTGGCCTGTGCAGACCCTGCTGTACACCCTGCCTTGTGGCCATTGTGTGGGTTCCAACTGCCCCCATGTTCTGGGCTAGCCCAGGAGGGGACAGACAGCAAGCCTATCAGCTTTCCCAGGTGAGCCACACCTGGATATAGACAACCCCAGGGTAGTCAGGGACCTTCCAGGGCCCACAGAGTGAGCACACAGAGCTGTCTGCAGGTGGGGTCACTCCCTCGCCCTTCAAATTGCCTGCTTTTCTGTGCTTTTCTGCAGAAGGGGTTTCCTCTGCCTTCACAAAGGAATGATGAAGAATCACATATAAGAGGAAAGCAGGGGGCTGGGGTTGTAGCTCAGTGGTAGAGCACTTGCCTCACGTGTGAGGCACTGGGTTCAATTCTCAGCACCACATATAAATAAAAGTTCTACCAACAACTAAAATATACATATATATTTAAAAAAAATAGAAAACAGACCTGGGTTCAACCCCTACTGGAGAAAAAATAGAGAAGAAAGGAGGGACAGACAAGACAATGACAGCCTCATCCAGTCCAGTGGTGAAGATGTCAGGTGACACATCACAGTCAAGATTTCTGCCCCTGGCCCACAGTTCCCCCAGTGAGTCTAGTAGCCACATGCTAGGAAGAGCTGCCCACGGAGAGTTTATACAGTACTAGATTTTGTGAAATGGGATATATAAAAACCTGCTGTATTTAAAAGTTACACCTTTCTTAAAGTAGCCCATGAAGTGCATTCAGGAAAATAAGCCTGGCTTTTTTTTTTTAAATCAAGTACAGTTTTATTTATTTAAGAATTGGAAAGAATAATCAGTATCTGTGAAAGAAAATCCAACTGAAAATATTTAAATAAACATTTCTGCATGTAAAAAGAGTAGAATAATTACTCTGTAAGTCCCTCTCCTTGTGACGGGATGGGCTGCCTCCCTCAGGCTGGCGGGATCTTCCAGGCCCAGGACAAGCAGCCACAGAGCAAGCGCTTCCCACCACTTAGAGAGGCTGAGGTCTCTAGCCCTGCTGAGCCACTAGGAAAGCAGACTAGGGTGGGTGCAACTACCTAAGGCAGTGAGAAAGTGCAGAGGGAACAGGGGCTCACTGTGCCTGTCGCAGGATGTGAACAAGGAGCTCTAGCTGAGACCTCACCAAGTGTGACACGGACACAGCTCAGTGGTCTAAGAACGTTTTCCTGTCATACCAATCCCCAGTTGGTAAGTAAGTGAGCCATCAATAAAGCATACTTTCTAGGCTTAAGAAGCAGCTCGTGCCAAGGAGGGACACCAGGGACACGCCTCAGGGGCTCACCTTCCACCTCTTCACCAACTTCGACTCTCCTCTGCTCAGCAGCAGCCTGCAGATCTCATTTTATGCTGTTTCAAAGAAGCTTTCTTTCTGTGCAGTACCCATTCTTCATTTAAGAATATCCACTTTCAAACTTGCAAAGAAATCTGACAGTTTCTCAATGTGAGGAAACTGGTAACATGGCCTTTACGGCAAGTACCTGAAAAGCCTTTGCTCATTGACCTGATTCTCTGCCACAGGCCTGTCACTGCTACGTTTGTAAATTAAAAATAATCTCCAGATCACAGCAGCAGGCAAGGTCAACCCACAGTTCACCTTTCATCCCTAAGCAATGGCCGTCTCCTGCCTGGGATTACAGTGAGGGTAGGAGTGCTCTCACTACCCACACCACAGGAATTACTCTTTAAAATAGGACGTAAAGTCAGCCTCCAGTGGTGTGAGGCAGCATCACTGTAGAACCTCAAGACCTAGGATCCTTTGCTCCAGGGCCTGGCAAGGAGGCAGGCTTCCTGCCCTCCAGCAGATGGATGCTGACATCAAATGCCAACACCCAGCCTTACCACCTGTACACTAGGGGCCATCATTAGCTGCTCTCCATCCATCAGAAACAACCTCGTGGCCCCTAAGGGGAATGGAGGCTGGGTCCAGTCTTGCTTAAATGCAGTTAGAAAGAACTTTCCCTTGAAAAGCTGGGGATGGCTGCCAAAAACCCAACCACACCCTTGTCAGTCTGTAGTCCTGGTAAGTGTGGTCTGCAAAAGCTGACGGCCTGACTCAGGTCCCAGAATTGAGTGCATGCGTACCGTGCCCTGACAGACATGGTTCCCACCACAGGAACTGTGCTGCTGCAGCCATGGACTTGCCAGACGCCCTGCCTCACACCCTGCCGTGAGGGCCGCGGTTCTCAGACCAGCAAGCATCATGCTGGTAATCGACAAACCCATAAGCCTCTTTGGTATACCTAACATCAAAAAAATTAAGCCATGAGATCTAGAAATAAGTAACATTTCTGAGCTGGGAAAATGCTCTTTTGAACACACACTTTAGGTTATGTGCACAGCTAACCAAGTCCATCTCCACGTAGCTCACACTGTATAATTTCATTATGTCATCCCTCTAAGTATTAAAAATGTTCAACACTGTTCTTCTAAGTCCTCACAACACCCCTGTGAGGTAGGTGGTATTGACCCCATTCTGCAGATGGGGAAGTCTGAGCATGGGTTCAGTGGCTCCTCAAAAGCCATGCGGCATAGTGGTGACCGAGCAGCGCTCTGGGCACACACCAATGCCACCTTCACATTCGTGCGTCATTAGCGCCACTACAAACTGCCAGGAAGGATTTCACAAGGAGACCAAGTTCCTGTCCAGTCCAGGACTAGACAAAGGTCTCACCTCTTAAGGCTTTGCGGCTTGACTCAGAGAGCCAACTGCTCTCCCCAGACTTGCAAAACAAAAACGCTGACTGAGCCTCACTTGTGAGGGTCTGCTTTGCAGAGGATTTTTGAGTTGCTTTGCCTGAATTTGCAGTTGTAGGTGCTGCTAAAACCTTTTAGAAAAGATTGCCTGACACAGCACAGGGAAGAATGTAATTTTGAGAGGAAAAAAAAAAAGTTTCACAGATTTACACTGAAACACAAAAATACAAGTTATTAAAATGAGAATAAAAGCACAAATAAAACAGCAATATTTCTCAGTGTTTCACGATGCCTTGCACAGAGCAGGCATTCAGTGAGCACTTCTTGGAGAAGGGAAAAATAATCACATCTTTGACTTGCCTGTCACAATAGCAGGAGAGCAGGAACCAAAACTCCAGGAAAGCCCAAGGGCCCACAGTCCCTTGGCCTGGGGTGCCCAAGGTCACACAGTGCTGCACAGCCAAATCAGAGAGGGCTGTGCCTACTTGCTGCCAGATCAAAGCTAGAACTAGAAATACCAAGTAAGCTCCTTTGAATTTATGCTGCTATTTATAAAAAATAGCTGTGTAAATACGATTAAATGTATGAAGAGCCAAAGTGTCATATAAGGAAGTATCATTAGAATTATATAGATGTTCATGCATAAGGACAGAATAAAGAGGTTAAAGCTGTGCTGTTGTTTGTGTTAAATTAAAGGTTTTCAACACATTTTTTAATGCTGATAAGCAGCGACACACCCACCACTGTTTCTGCAGCAGAAGCTCTGCAGCAGCAGCATCCGCCTCTCCTGGGGAGACCTGGGACAACGCAAATAGCAAATACACTCTGGCCTCAGGGCACTGGACTGTGGCCTGGATTCTCACCAGGGCACTTGAGAAGGGACACGGATGAATATTGCTGTAGTTTGTTTCTTGTTCATTATTAATCTATGTCCTGCCTTGATTCAGCAAAAGAACGGATTGCTCCAGGGGGTCCTTTGGTCCTAAGGCCTTCTGACCATTTGGTCTTGGGGTGACATCCAGAACAGTAATTAGTGACATACAAAATAATTAAGAATATTCATTCCTCAGGGGCCAACTGAAAGCAGTTTTGTCCTGGGCTACATGGGGCCAGTGGCCCGTGGTCCCTCGAGGCCCCCGCCCATCATAGCTCCACCTTGACTCCCTTTATGAAAGGCAGACCTGTGGGCATCCTCTTTTTATACTCCAGGTACTCCTCTCCAAAGAAGTGAATCAGTGATATTTCTTCTTCCTCTGTCCGGTCACGGAAGAATCGCCATACTGTCAAGGCATAAACGACACCGCAGATGGGGTTACACAGCATCACCTGAGTCCCAATACTCCAGTAAAACCACCCCACGTAGGAAGGGTGCCGGAACCATGCGTATACTCCGCTTGTCACCAGAGTGTGGGTGTCTGACTTTTCATTCTGCACCACGTGGTTGAAGTTGGAGCCAGCTGTGAACATGGCAGCCTTCCTCAGGCACTCTCCAAAGACCACCATCAGCAGCCCCATGGTGCTGAGCCAGGTGATCTGCTTCAGTTCTGGCCAAAAGATATTTTCAAGTGTGAATTCTATCCAAGAAGAAAGAGCAGCCACTGTGTACTCCAGACTGTGATTCAGGAGAAAGGAATCCAATGACAGGCTTTTGGGATTATTGACAGCTGTCACTAAGTATTCAGAATAGTGGAATAATGACAGTGAGCACACATACCTTGAAGCTAGGGTTCATATCCAGGTCAGAGACTAGAAGGCTCAAGGGACTGAGAGTGTAGGGGAGACACAACACTGGCCATAGGATGCATTCGATGTGACCTAACAGACACCGGAGCTGGAAAAGGCTTAGGAAGTCCAGCTGGAGCCCTGCCCCTTCCCTTCACCAAGGACCTACCCCTCATCCAGGAAGGGCCTGTTGCCTTACTCAATGTTGTCCCAATAGTAGCAAGTGTGGGTGAAGGCAGCTCTGGGGAGGGTGGCGGGTACCTGTTTCTGCAACAGAATCAACCAATGGGTGAAGTTTACAAGGTCTGAAACCTGGGGATCTAGGTGGAAGCCAGAAGGCTTCATTTCCACAGAACCCTAAACAGCCTTCTGCCAGTCGAGACCAGACATGACTGAGGAAAGGCCACTACTGAGCCTGTACTCTGTCTATCGTTGCCTCAACACCATCATTCCCAAGTACTTCTTACCAGCCAAAGTGATTCCAGGAAGACTGGCTAAAACTTAGTAGCACACCGCAGCCAAACACAAAGCCAAGGAAACAAGCACGGATGGCTATCTGAAATGGACCCAAAAGAAGCTCAGTCACTGGCTGTCTCAGAGCCCAGACCCAGGCTGCCACTCTTCCTGAGATAAGCAGGCCACCAGTGAGACAGACAGCCCACTCACTCAGAGGTTAAGGGGGTGAAGCGGGGCCACCTGGATTCAAATCCTGCACCTGCCCCCTCTGGCTGTGGCCTCGAGCAACCAATGTGGTCTCTGGACCTCAGTTTTCTCCTTTACACCAAAGGGACCTTTACACTAGGACCTGCCATGTAGGACTGCAGTGAGATTATCCACCTAAGAGTAACTGGCACACACATTTTGGCTCTAGTCACTATTACTATCACCGCTACTATTATTCCGGACTCCTGGGAAAGAGCTTAAACCCAGCTGAGACCCGCGCGGGTGGCCGGGCGCGGAGGTAGGTCTTGGACGCCCCACTCCGGGAACTCTCTGGGCCCAGTCCCTTCAGGGGCCAGTGCCCCCGACCTGGCAGCAGGAAGACTCCCCACCTCGCATTACATAAAAGAGCCCGTGGGCTCGCTCCCTGCGGCAGGTGTGAATGGCAGGAGCTGCAGTAGGACACCCACGGCCGGCGAGGAGGGGCCCTCGGGCGACCTGAACGCGCCGCCGAGGAAATCGTCCGTGGGAGGCAGGCCTGGCCCCGGGCCCCACCCAGACCACCGCCCCCCCGGCCCCCCGCCCCGGCCCGGCCCGGCCCCCCCTGCCGCACCTGGTAGCGCGGCGGCCGGTGGAGCAGCAGCAGCAGCGCGTTGAGCCCGGCCACGTAGAGCGCCAGCCCGGTGCGGCCCTGCAGGCCGGCGCGCGTGAGCAGCGGCAGCGCGAGCACCGAGGCGCCCAGCAGGAAGGTGCGAGGCTGAGGCGCGCCTCGGAGCCCGCGGAGCCCGCGCCGCGCAGCCCGCCATGGCGCAGGGCGGCCGACGAGCCGGCGGCGGTCGAGCGGGCGGCGGCGCCGACAGCAGCCGGGGAACCCGCCGGCCGCGCCTGCGCACTGAAGCCTGGCTGTTCAAGTGACCAGAAGAGACACCGTCCCAAGTCGTTCTCAAGAATCACTCTGGAGTGAAGAGAAGACAGCAGCCCTCCTGGATGGCAGGAGGAGCAGTGGAGTAGTGGCCGCAGCAGGACAGTCCAAAAGCGGGTGCTGCCAGCCAAAGCCGGAAGAACACGATAAAGGCAGCTCTTCAGAGGTCGCTGACTGTGGATGTCTCATTGGAGCCGTTCCACAGGACGGCTCTGAAGCTTGGAGCCAGCCTCTGCTCCGGCATCACTTCTCCAGGTCCTGTATGCAGTGCCCTGCTGCCCCTAACCACACCAACACGCCGTAGACAGGGGCTGTGGTTAGTTTGGGCAGCAACCCATCAGTGCTGGCTGCACAAGCTCCAGAACAAGCCTTCCACAGAGGCTCTGGGTGTTAATGAGCAAGCCAAAGCTTTTAAGAAAAAAACAAATCTACCCAATTGAAAGGCTTGATAGATACTTGTTTGCTAATTTAAAATGAGGCTTTCTTTCTGAGGGCAACTTACCTGAACAAGGCAACAAGGGCAGCCTCAGAGCCATGGCTCTCAGAATCCTGGATCACGGTTGTTCCTTCATCACCTGGTGCTCCCACAACTTGCCTGGGGGTTGAGGCCAACACAGGCTCTGGAGAGATACTCCAAGGCCCTGGTGGCCCAGAATCCATGGCAGCAGCCTCTTCCTTTTGTGTCCTGTGCTTATGGGAAGCTGGCAGCAGTATCTTGCTGGACCTCACAGCAAGAGGAGGTCGCTTGTTGCTTTTGTTTCATTTCCTTTATGGAATACTATTCTATTATCGATTTATTCAGCTGGTCAGTTAGGTTATGTGGTTTGGACACATCCTAGTTCCGCAACAGTGAGAGTCCAGGCCCCAGTCTGTTACTGGAGAATCATCCTCCAGGGTACTGGATTTGAGGCTTAAGGAAATTAGTATCATGTCACATTGGTCCTACTGGGGTAAGCCAGAGGACAGCGTAGCTGCCATTTGAGAACTCAGCCTGGGCTTTGTGAGCCGGCAGCTTCTTCACTCCCCTTGGTTCTCAGGGACAGTCTCCCAATGGGGTGATGATTCTCTGCCTGTGCAGGTAACTCAGGACCTCAAAGCCCAGCTTCCCTCCTGAAACTGCAGCAGGACTGCAGAGCAGCTGAGCAGCCCATGGTATCTGAACACAAAACATCTGCTGGATGGCTTTTCTTCCTAGCAGCAAGGGCATCCTGCCACACTGTTGGACATAACTGTTAGGAGCCACAGCAAAAATATTGATACAGGCACCTTTGGATTTTATGACTGCCAGCCAGCAATTCACATTCATATGGTAATTGGACTCATGCTGTCTAGCTGGGCCCATTTTCAGGACTCAGGTTACTCATGTCACTCTTGTAATGGGAGAGTTCCCATTGGTTGGGAAAGGATGGTAGGAGGGTGTTCCGGGGGAAGGGGAAACCCCCCCGGCTCAGGTAGAACACACACGTGGCGGACCCACCTGTTAGGGGACGCACACGGCCTCTCTCTAAATAAAACTTTGTCTCAGTTTGACTGGCTTGTGTTTTTGTGCCCAACCGGGTTGCAAGATTGCAAGCCCGCGTGCACTGACAACTCAGCAGGGAATCGCTCAGCAGGGGTGCCGCAGGCAGTGCTCGGCAGCAGGAGCGGGACTCAGCCGGCCCGGGGCCGGGCAGTTTGTGGCATTTTGGTGGCCCTGTACCGGGAACGCCCAAAATTTAAAGGTGAGTAATATCGCTCGCCCCTAAGGAAAGGCGACAGAATGGGTATTTCTGTTTTGATTTATTCTGCTCTTATTTCAGGCTCTCTAGCCTTACAATTTTTTCAGACGAGTTGGGATAAATGGTTAACTCAAGGTTTGAAGTTATTCGGCCCTGAGAGAGAGAAAATTGACATAATCATTTTCCTCCTCTCCGTTTCTGTTTCATTCTGTTTTGGCTTTCTTCTATCCTATCTTATTGGGTTACGTTACCTTTATAGTAGATTAGAATCTAGTAAAAAACAAACCGAAAAACTGTTAAGTAAATTGTTAGAGGTCCAAGCCATGGCAGAAAACATATTAGGTCAAGCAAAACAAAAGGTCTCTCAAGCTAGTCAGATAGAAGAAAATTTGAACAAGGCAAGCTCAGGGAAAAAACGGTCGTCAGATAGGGAGGCTGCTACTAACTCCGTTCCACCACCAGAGGGCATAGTTCAACCAACAGCTTTACCTGCCTCCATAGATGATGAACGGAATCCTGAGGCGGGACCCCAAAAACTAGCATGCCCTGTAGTTGAGCAGGGAGAAGAAAAAGAACGAGTTTACCGTGCCTTAGATTTCAAAATAATAAAGCAATTAAAGGAAGCTGTAGCAGCCTACGGCCCGGCCGCTCCCTTCACAGTCAGTATGGTCGAATCTATTACCGGCTGGAACTTAACACCAGCAGATTGGGCTAACGTGTGTAATTCTGTGCTAAATAGAGGACAGTATTTATTATGGAAAATTGCCAATGAGGAATTTTGCAAGGAGACAGCTAGGCGAAATGCAGAAGCAGGTTACCCTGAACGAGACCTGAAAATGTTACTGGGAAAAGAGGAATTTCAAGAGCAAATGCAACAGCTCAGATATGATCCTGGCGTATATGCTCAGGTCGCTATAAATGCAATTAAGGCATGGAAAACTTTAAAGGGACAAGGGGATTTTCAAGGTCAACTATCTAAGATAATACAAGGAGTTAATGAGCCCTACGCTGACTTTGTAGCTAGACTTATTGAAGCAGCCTCTGAGACATTTGAAAATACAGAACAGGCAATGCCATTTATAAAACAGCTGGCTTACGATCAAGCAAATCGTTGCTGCAAAGAGGTCATTAGACCATGGAAACAGGAAGATTTAAACACATATATTAAATTATGTAGAGACATTAATGAACAAGGACAAGTCATGGCAGCTGAAGTAAAACAGGCTTTAAGTACCAAGCCAAAAACATGCTATAATTGCAATCAAGAAGGGCATTTTAAAAGAAATTGCCCCATAGGAGGAGGGTTTAACAAAGCTAGGTATCAAAAGAGTAGAATCCCGGGTATTTGCCCACGATGCCATAGAGGGAGACATTGGGCTAATGAATGCCATTCTCAAACCACCATAGAGGGTATTCCGTTATCAAAAA
Organism: Urocitellus parryii; assembly: GCF_045843805.1. Taxonomy (NCBI): domain Eukaryota; kingdom Metazoa; phylum Chordata; class Mammalia; order Rodentia; family Sciuridae; genus Urocitellus; species Urocitellus parryii. The sequence goes on from NC_135532.1 coordinate 303,803, forward strand.
ATGGACAAAGACCAAGTGTCTACCCACGATATCGTGGAGAAAGGCATCAGGCCCTGTTGTCAAAAAACGAATTGGAGGGCCCAATGCCCCGGGGCCCAAAACCACAAATATACGGGGCAATGGAGGAACCCAGCAGCACCATCAAGGTGGTGCCCAGGACGCATTATCCATCAGATCCCTCATCAGACAGACTAGAGGGAGCGCAGGGTTGGACATCTGTGCCTCTGCCAGAGCAGTATTAACTCCAGAGATGGGAGTTCAAATCATTCCCACAGGAGTAAAAGGACCTCTTCCCCAGGGAACAGTAGGCTTATTATTAGGACGCAGTTCTTCTACACTTAAAGGACTTATGATAAGTCCTGGGGTAATTGATCCCGATTATGAGGGAGAAATAAAAATTATAGCTAGTTCTCCAAGAGGTATATCAGTAATTTCATCAGGAGATAGAATAGCACAGTTATTAATAATACCAAGCCTACATGATAAATTTTCCAGTTGTAATGTAGAAAGAGGTTCCAAGGGATTAGGCTCCACAGGTGTAGATTGGGCTATGCTATCTTTAAATTTAGATTCTCGCCCTATGCTAAAATTAAATATTCAAGGGCATGATTTTAATGGACTGCTGGACACAGGCGCTGACCTCAGCATCATATCTCGCCAGGAATGGCCTAAACATTGGCCATTACAGCAAGCGACCCAAACGCTTAGAGGCCTAGGAGTGGCAACTAATCCCCATAGAAGTGCAATGGTATTAGATTGGAGGGATCCTGAAGGATGTGAAGGAACTATACAGCCCTATGTATTGGACCATCTCCCCATAAATTTATGGGGACGAGACGTCCTAGATCAATTAGGATTGACATTAACAAATAACGTCAATCCTAACGCGCCCACTACTAGGGCAAAACAAGGCTTTAGAAAAGAAAAGAGATTAAGAAATCAAGAACAAGATATAACAGCACCAATTCAAGTAGATCAAGAGATAGATAAACATGGATTGGGTTTTCAAAAAGGGCCACTGAGACAATCAAAATTACTTGGAAATCAGAAAGACCAGTGTGGGTTCCTCAGTGGCCCCTAACTAAAGAAAAGATACAAGTAGCCCATGATCTGGTCAAACAGCAATTAGCGGAAGGACATATACAACCTTCCGTATCTCCCCATAATACTCCCATTTTTGTTATTAAAAAGAAATCTGGTAAATGGAGATTATTACAAGATTTAAGAGCCATTAATAATGAGATGGTTATTATGGGACCTGCTCAATCAGGGATTCCCCAACTGTCTGCTTTACCAAAAACGTGGCATGTTCTAGCTATAGATATTAAAGATTGTTTCTTCTCAATTCCAATTCACCCCGAGGATAGTCCACATTTTGCATTTACTATCCCTGCACTGAATCATGAAGGTCCTGATCAGAGATATGAATGGAAAGTACTCCCTCAAGGGATGGCTAACAGCCCAACTTTGTGCCAAATTTATGTTGATAAAGCAATCCAGCCACTTAGAAATCAAAACCCTGAACTACAGATATTTCACTATATGGATGATGTGTTAATGGCACATAAAGATAAAAACACATTGCTAGAATGTTATGCCACGCTTACAAACTTATTAAAAAATTATAATCTAGAGATAGCAATAGATAAAGTACAATTAAATCTTCCAATTAATTATTTAGGAGTTCTATTATCCTCAACCATGGTCCGTCCACCAAAAATTCAAATACGAGTAGATCAACTCAAATCACTTAATGACTTTCAAAAGTTATTGGGAGATATAAATTGGATAAGGCCTTATCTAGGCATACCAACAGGAGAATTAGGACCTTTATTTGATATTTTAAAAGGTCCATCAGATCCAAATTCACCCCGCATGTTAACGCCTGAAGCTAGAAAGGCATTAAAAATCATTGAAACATATATGGAAAATATGCATTTGGATAGAATTGATATAAGTTTGCCTTTATTATTTATTGTATTACCGACAAAAAATATTCCTACAGGGGTATTTTGGCAAGAAGGTCCATTATTATGGATACATTTATCTTATTCTCCTAATACTATTCTTACTAGATATCCTGAGGCTGTAGGGCAATTAATACTCAAAGGAATAAAAGCAGCAAAAGGAGTGTTTGGGATTTCTCCCAATAAAATTATTACTCCATATACTATGGATCAAATTGATGAGTTAGCTAATGAGTTAAATACTTGGGCAATAATCATGTGTAAATCTAGTGTTGCATTTGATAATCACTTGCCATCTAATCCTTTGTTGTCCTTTTGGTCTAAGCATCCTGTAGTTTTTCCAAAAATGACAAGAAAAACCCCTATCATAAATGCTCCAAATATATTCACTGATGGGTCAAATAATGGTACAGCAGCAGTAGTTACTCCTGATCAAACTTTTACATTTTTAGTACCCAAACAATCAGCTCAAAAGGTAGAGCTCAATGCAGTATTGCAAGCTTTTATGATGTTCAAAGATTCTACATTTAATTTATTTTCTGATAGTCAGTATGTAGTTAATGCTATCGTATCTCTTGAAGATGCTGGTAGGATTTCTCCTTCCTCTACTGTTTTCTCTTTGTTTTCTGCTATACAAAGTCTAATCTGGGATAGAAAGGATCCATTCTTTATAGGACATATCAGAGCACATACAGGATTGCCTGGAGCCCTTAGTTTGGGTAATGAACTAGCAGATAAATCTACACATGACATACATATTTTCTCCACAATAGAAGAAGCTATAAATTTTCATAAAAGGTTCCATGTCAATGCTAATACTTTACAAAAACGTTTTAAAATAACTAAAGAACAAGCCAGACATATAATAAAACAATGTCAAAATTGTGTGACATTTTTGCCACAAGTTAATCTTGGAGTCAATCCTAGAGGACTGATACCTAACCATATTTGGCAGATGGACGTCACACACTTGCCAGAATTTGGAAAATTAAAATATTTACATGTTACAGTTGATACTTCTTCTGGATTTTTGATGGGCTCCCTTCATCCTGGAGAAAAAACTAAAGATGTTATAGCTCATTGCTTACAAAATTTTGCCACTGTGGGTGTTCCTAAACAGTTAAAAACCGATAACGGTCCTGGTTACATCTCCAAGTCTTTTAAACAATTTTGCTCATCATTTGGCATTACTCATATAACAGGAATCCCATACAACCCACAGGGACAAGGCATAGTTGAAAGAGCTCATCAAACTATAAAAATGTACTTATTAAAGCAAAGGGAGGGAATTAGTAAGGGGTATATATCCCCCAAAGATAAACTTAAAATAACCCTTTTTACTCTAAACTTTCTAAATTTGGATTCATCAGGACTTAGTGCTGCGGAAAGACATATGTATCCGAGAAATGTACATAAGCCTAAGGTACTTTGGAAAGATATTCTAACAGGACAATGGAAAGGTCCGGACCCAGTAATAGTCTGGAGTCGGGGCTCCGTCTGTGTTTTTCCACAGGAGGAACAGCAACCAATTTGGATTCCAGAGAGATTAACTAAAACAATTTCTACAGAAAAAGAAGATGATTTGACTCAAATCCATAACAGCTGATATCCAGAGTTCCAGCCTGGCTATTCTTGCATCTGCGACAGTGATTTACCACGGTGCCTTTTTCAATATCTATTTTATTATTTGCATTTTTCCCACATCATAAAGTTCTATTTTATTTTATTTTACCTTATTTTTTAAGCTCATACAAACCTAGGTTAATGTTTTTCTGATCAGTTTTATTTTTTTGACTGTGTTTTATTTATTTATTTATTTTTAACTGTAAAGTTTTTAAACATTGCAATGGAGATTTCACCTAGCTATAGCTACAAGGCCTTTATTTACTATTGTCTTATATGTTCTATGTTATGTATGCTGTTTTGTGTTGTATGTCTGTATGTGTGTATGTCCATATTTCATTTATAAGGAGCGCTCATGTATATATAGATACAAGTATTCAAAAAAAAAAAATTTAGTCACGTGACTTATATGGTTTAATTTACTTTAGGTAAACAGCTGTTATTAAATTTTGTTTTTAAAGGTGGTTAACAGATATGTTTGTTTACTTTCACCTTTCCTTTTCATTATATTTCATAATTCTGTTCAGGATAATGTCTCTTTAGCAACATGGCCATAATTCCCATCTCCATCCCAGTGCCGGTGAAGACTAAGACCAAACTACAACTTTTATGATAGCTATCACTATAAACTGTATAAATTGATACATCAATCAAAATAACTCAATAAGACTGCTCAATCAAGGACTTAATTTACTTTGGGAGGAAATGGACATATTGATAGACTCCTCCAATTTGAACTGCTCAATCAAGGACTTAATTTACCTTGGGAGGAAATGGACATATTGATAGACTCCTCCACTTTGAACTGCTTACACAACTTGCCTGGACTATGTATCACCTGTATGCATTGTGCTCTATTTGTTGATACAGCGAACTGGTAGTGCTATATCTTAGCCGATGTGTCACCAGTGTTTCCAAAGGAGCCGTCAATTGGCTTGGTGTCGTGGCAATTCTGCGTCTTTCTCCCTTCTGCTAGTGATGGTCTGATTTTGGGGGCCAACAGAGGTGAGGCAAGAACCTCACCCCCCCACTGGCACCAAGGTTAAATTTGGGGGCCAACAGAGGTGAGGCAAGAACCTCACCCCCCCACTGGTGCATAGGCCTATTACACAGGTATGGCTATATACTGGACCGGTAGTCAGTGACGGGTATGATTCGGTTACAGTGGTATCAACCTAAGCCAGGAGACTGACGCAATAAGGTCAGTTTTCCCATGACGGGTAAGAACCATATGTGAATTGGACATACCTAACAGGCACGGTCCCTAGCCACATTTGCCTGTTGTTTATTTAAACAGAAGGGGGCAGATGTTAGGAGCCACAGCAAAAATATTGATACAGGCACCTTTGGATTTTATGACTGCCAGCCAGCAATTCACATTCATATGGTAATTGGACTCATGCTGTCTAGCTGGGCCCATTTTCAGGACTCAGGTTACTCATGTCACTCTTGTAATGGGAGAGTTCCCATTGGTTGGAAAAGGATGGTAGGAGGGTGTTCCGGGGGAAGGGGAAACCCCCCGGCTCAGGTAGAACACACACGTGGCAGACCCACCTGTTAGGGGACGCACACGGCCTCTCTCTAAATAAAACTTTGTCTCAGTTTGACTGGCTTGTGTTTTTGTGCCCAACCGGGTTGCAAGATTGCAAGCCCGCGTGCACTGACAACTCAGCAGGGAATCGCTCAGCAGGGGTGCCGCAGGCAGTGCTCGGCAGCAGGAGCGGGACTCAGCCGGCCCGGGGCCGGGCAGTTTGCGGCACATAACAGTGGTACACACACCCACAGTGGCCTTGCAGAGACAGTCTGTGGACACAGGTCACTGGTCACCCTCCAGATTTGCATAAGGATAAAAACCAGTTCAGAAAAGCATTCTCTGGCTGATTATCTGATTATCTGTCTAAACGTATCGAATTAACTGAATAATGCTCAGTTTTGTAAATCATATGCAAACTGCATATCAACCAGGGAAATGGTCATTGGTTTCAATTCTGATGTCAAATTCAGCAAAGTACTCTGTAAACACAGAGTGTTCTAGGGGATACATGTTCTCACATTCCTTTAGTCTCTCAGGCCAGTACTTGCCAGAAGCAGGAGATAGAGGAGCCCTGCTGAAAGCCCTACCCTGCAGCAAAGACTCAGGTCCAGAGCTCTGAGGAGAACAGGTTGAGCACGTCAGGGGTGGGGCTGGTGCCAAGAGGGCCGAGGAGTGGAGCACTGCTGTGGAAGCCCAGGCTGGCTGACCACAGAGCTCAAGGGGCCCTAAGACACACAGTGAAGTTCCTGGTGCTGTGTGAGTGTGTGAGGAAATGGCCACTTCTGGATACATGAGTTTAAGCTGCTAGCCAGCATCAGGGGTTACTCACAGCCTGTTTATACCGAGATGTGTCACTGCTTGTTAAAATATAGTGCTAGGGACAGCTTTGTAAAAGGACAGCAACACACCGTTTAAAAAAGCAAGAAATAATTTAAACTGGATAGACACAAAGCACATAGAGACAACACAAACACACACACACAACACCCCCCTGGCACACAGAAACAAGCGCACAATACCCTGCCCTATACCCGTACAAATATCATACATGAAGTTGCCTCTCAGTTAAGTAAGGCCTGGCAAATTCTGCACGTGCTAAGCAACGGAGGCCCTGACGGTGTGGGAGGAAGTCAGTTTATGAGCAGCGGATCCCCCCAGTCACTGGCCTCTCGGAATTTGTATTCTGTTGGGCAAGCTACTTGGGGTGGGATGGCAGGCCCCCAGGGGTCCTGATTAGAGAAACCAGTGGTTAAACTGCTGAAAGGGTATGGGTTCAACAGGGCAGAGGACTTTGGTTTTGCTGAATGTGAGGTACAAATTGGGGGTGGTACCTGGAGCATCTGAAATAAAAGGGGACTCTGAGCTGTATGGAAAAGAGAGAAAAGACCAGCTGGAACTCTCTGAGGGAAGCTAGAAGAGGAGAGAGACAACAATGGGGCTTGAGGGTGTGCTAATGGGTGCTGCTGTCCCTCTCCTGTAAGCCTTGGTGACATCTGCCCCAGGGCTGGTGTGTGCAGGGCAGGTCTCCCTGAGGCTGTGCGTAGACCTCCAGGCACAGAGCATAGTGCTCCTTGGGAACTAGCTCTCTGAGTCGTAGAGAAGGAGCCAACATGGGTGAGGGCCCCAGCACTGCAGATGGAAGGGAGCAGATAGTGCCCATCAGTGAAGGTGGCTAGGGTCCAGAGCAGCTCTGTGGCCAGCTGAATTCTGTCCTTGGCCAGGTAAGAAGTGTATGATTGTGTGCTCCTGGTAGGAATTACCATGCAGAGAGAGAAGAACACCAGAGGAAGAGGTGCAGCTTGTGGTTGGTGCCACGGTGTGAGCCTCTTCTGACTGGCTGCACCCTCTGTGCCCTGTGACAGGGAAGTTTCACCTTTCCTGGGTTTCACAGCCATCTTACCATGTGCTTCTTAGACAGCATCTTGTCTCAGCATTCTGGGCGACTGTCCTTCAGCCTCCACCACTAGAGTCCATGAAGAGTAGGGCCACCTGGGACCAAGCCTTCAACACGTAGCCTGGGAGACACAACTCCAAACCACAGAGTAATCGTATTTATTAGTTGAGGATGATTGATGGCTTTGCTATAACTTGATTTGATGAGGACCTGGGGAAGTGCCAGAAGAGGAGCACTAGGCAGGAGAAGCACCATGGTGGCTGCTTAACGTGTGCCAGGGACATATGGACAGAGGGTCTTTCAGTCTAGCTGAAGTTTCTCCTGGGGATTCAAGCGCCTGCTATTCTGTAGAACCCCCTTGGTGGGCACTATTTCTTTGTGGGTTCCTGGATATTTCTTTCTCTGAGGTCTTTTCTGGGTGAGGGTGGCCGGCCTTGGCATTTCAATTTTGTGGAAGTGCTCAGGCAGACATGTGGAACATCAAAATGTTGTCCCAGGGATGTCTCTGACATTGGATCTGGGCACCAACAGGCCTTGGAAGAGTTCCCTGTGCTGCTTGTGTTCCCCTCTGAGGCAAGCTGGGTGGCAGGACTACTTCTGATGGGAAGACTATTGTCCACTTCTTGACCACAGGGGGTCGTGTAACAGTCTCCTTGTGAGCAGGAGGGAGACAAAGAGCGATGTTAAAAAGAAATAGCAGTGTTCCCCCTATCTACCTGTGGATTACCTGAACACTAGTTTGGTCCTTAAAAAAGTGTTTATCAAGTGTTACTGTGTTTTAGGACATCATAGTTATGTTGAGTGGAGAGACAAACTCTCTGCTGCAGAACATTAAGCATGACCACACCTGGGCAGGAGGGGCCGTGTCATGGGACGTATGTGCCTACTGGCTTCAGCACCAGCAGCTCTGTGTTGTCTTGTTTTCACTGGGTATCAGCCTGCCTCTCAGAGTCACCCACTTTAGCCTCATGCTTTGTTTTTTGGGCTAAGCTAGCCCAGCCTCCAGCTGAGGACCACACCTAGCAGTTGCAGAGCTCTAGTGCTGGATCCTGCTACAGCTGGCTGAATCTGTGCACTTCCAGAAAATTCCTTCACATTTAGGACTCTTCCTATTTGGCAACCACAGAAATCCAAGAGTACTGCACAGCCCAAAGAAGGGAAACTGCTTTTACAGAGCTCTCCTGGTCCAGACAAGAGTCCTGAGCGGGACCTTGTGCACACTCTCAGGCTTTGGCTGGCCCAGTAGCAAGCAAAGGTGGGGCAACACAACCTTGATGAAAGTGGTCCAAAAGAAAGTTCAGAGGGACAAAGGGCAGAGGTCACTCCCTAATGGGAAGACTGTATTCTGCTTCTTGACCACGTGGGGGCGATGTGACAGTCTTTATGAACTGCTGGCTCTCTGGAAGTAGCAGGGCAAGAGAATGATGTTCTTTTTAAGTTTTTTAGTTGCCAATGGATTTTTTACTTTATTTGTTTATTAATATGTGTTGCTGAGGATGGAACCCAGGGCCTCACACATGCCAGGCATGTGTACCACTGAGCCACAGTCCCAGTAGGAGAATGATGTTCTTTTTAAAAAGTTTTTTTAGTTTTTTAGTTGTAGTGAAGTGGTGAGAAACTAATGTGACTCCATTTTTGAGAAACCAGCCTCTACCTCAGAGCAAAGCTTGTCCAAGGAAGGGGGCGTGACCCTTGTCCTTGAAAAAACCCACAGAGCACTCCTAAGCACATACCCTGCTGAGTTGTTTGTCTGTAAATAACAGGAGAGTTCTGAGGTGCCAGGTGTCCCTGACTCAGTCAGGCTAGGTGAGGACCCATAGCAACCCCCTAGCAACCACCAATCAGCATGAGACAGGGAAAATACCTGGGATGCCAGATGACCCCCAAGTAGTTTATGGTGGTTGATAACGTGTTGGAAACCATGTAGTTTAGCAAGTACACCCCTTGTGGCTTAAACCAGTCAGTTCAAAGGAATCCCCCTCTTGTACTAACCTATCACCCCTACCCAACTTGTTCCTGCCAGTGAATGAGCTAATCAATGTTAAGAGTTGTTGTTTGATTTTCCTGTGGTATGGAATGATTTGCTGTGTGATGTTGTGAGGCATAGAGTATCCCCCCAAAACCTATAAAATCTCACTGAACAAAGGACCGGGACTCACTCCCTGGGACCGCTGCATCGGGAACGGTTGTGAGTCTAGGCTTGAGCTTGCAATAAAGACTCTTGTGTGGGCTGGGGATGTGGCTCAAGCGGTAGCACGCTCGCCTGGCATGCGTGCGGCCCGGGTTCGATCCTCAGCACCACATACGAAGATGTTGTGTCTGCCGAAAACTAAAAAAAATATATATATATTAAAAAAATTCTCTCTCTCTCTCACTCTCTCTTTAAAAATAAAATAAAAAATAATTTAAAAAAAAGACTCTTGTGTGCTTTCATTGGATTTGGCTCCTGGAGGTCTATTGGGGTCCCATGAATCTGGCATAACAGTGGCACCCCCTTTCTCCACAGAAAAGCCCTCTTCACCATGGCTGATTTTAGGACTGTCAGCAAAAGAGTCTCTGCAAAAGAGTCCAACGTAGATAAACTTCCTATTTTCGTGTCACCCTGTGGTGGCCACTGGTGGGGAAGATACCAGCACTCCAGGTGCTGGACATCCCTTACTAGTTTTTCACAAACGTATCCAGTACAGTAGTTTGTAGAAATGTGCAAACAAGGCCTCTGGCCTTGAGCTGGGCTTCACAGAGATGTCTACATTTTTAGGATAAGTTACAAAGGGGCTCCATGGTAACAGCTGGCAGTGGGAGGAAAGAGAGGGGAGAAGAAGCTCCCCCCTTCTCAGGTGTGGTCCTTGAAGAGTTAAGTTAACTTGCCCAGAACAGTGAAAGAAAAAGCTGCTTTTATGTGAACTTCTGCAGACTGTGAACTTCTGAGCCCCTCCCCTTACATGCTGAGTATAAAACTCTGAAACTTCCCGAACTTGGGGTTCAGGGGATTGATTGATTACAGCAAAAGCTGTGCCCTCTGAACCTGGCTGCAGCCAAATAAAACTGTTTCCTGCTGTCTTCAGTGCCTTGCCTCATTTGTCCCTACAACAGTAGATGGACACAATACCTTCATTTTTATTTATTTACTTTTATGTAGTGCTGAGTATTGAACCTAGTGCACACGTGCTAGGCAAGTACTCTACCCAGCCTAAGAGAATGATGTTCTTAGGAAAAAATAGTAGCGCTTCTAGTTTTGTGGCAGACCATTTAAAGTCCATCTTTGGGGCCTGATAAGTATAAGGAGACGAAGACTAGGTCTGCTAAGCATTCCTGGGAATCTCGTGTCACTGGGTGTAGGAACTACAGGCAGAGAGGTGGTGCCTCATAAGAGCAGCGCACAGGGGAACCTTGTGAGCTCAGGGCACAACCACTATGAGAGGCCTTCTCCTATCACATTTGCACAGATGTGGATGGTCAGGAAAAGGGGCGTGGGTATCCCCAGGAGTGTTCCAGGAGCTCCAGGGAGTTGCAGCGCAGGGGCGCCGGTGGGAAAGTGATGCCAGGAGTTTGGGGGAGCAGCAGCTGGCATGGGGTTACCAGGAGGGTGGGCAAGATGCAGCTTGTGGGTGTGTCAGGAACAGGGTGGAGCTGCAGCCTGCAGGCGTGGTGGTGGTGGCAGTGGTGTGCCAGGAGCTTCGGAGAGCTCCAGGTTGTGTGGGGTTTCCAGGAGCTTGGGAGAGCTGCAGTGCATCAGGGTGCCAGGAGTGTGAGTGAGCACTGGGCAAAAGGGTCTGAGGCTCTGGGATGTACTGCAGCGTGCACAGACCCAGTGCTCCTCCAAGGGGCAGATGGAGGTGTCTCCAGCACTGCCTCGCAGTTCAGGTGAGGAACTCTTTGAGGTTGGATGACAAAAGGGCCAAAGTTCATATCCTGGTCTACTGAACCCCAGAATCTGAGATTTAAGCCTCAGGCATTAAAAACCACCCCACCTGTTCAAAGAACAGCAAAGGGCCTGCAATGGAGCTAATGGAACACTGCGAGTGTGTTGTAAAGGGTTTACGCCTCAAAGGCTGAAATGTACTCCCCCTTATCACCATTCAAGAAGATTCTACTTAAAGCCATAGCTTGAGTTAACTCAAGGAAGAAGAATAGGACCCTGTGGTCTTGCCAAAGGGCAGTGCTCTGCCTTCTTCTTGTGTGACTCCAGGCATACACAGGAAGCTCTGTTGTGTGAATACAGAAAGGTGTGCATGAATCTTGCAGCTCAGGTCTTTGAGGCACTGATTTCTGGCTAGATGTTTATTGTTGAATAGTTTATATTATCTTCACTGGGGATAGAGAAAGTACACAGGTCCAAGGACTCTCAGGAAACCTGCAGTTGCTCACCAAGACTCACTGGGGAGTTATCTCTCAGATTAGGTATTCTGGAGCAGGTGGTAGTTCCATGGTGTGGAAGATTTTCAATCTGATTTATTTAGATACTTGTTGAAAGAATAGTGACAGGGCTTTTAAGGGAATTACACAAATCCATCATAGCTCAAATATGGTAACCCAGCACAAGTATTAATACCTAGAGAAAAACACCTAATTCAGTGTTACTGTGCATAATTTGTTTTCAGCTATCAGCCTAAGAAGCAGAAAAAATAGCTCTGCTGCATCACTCTGTGGAGGTCACAGGGCACCCAGCTCCGGCTGGTGTCTCATCACGGTCACAGCTGTCCTGATGAAACCAGCAAACACAGAGACCAGCAGGGCCCCCAGTTTCCCCTCCTGCCTCCCTCCCTCTCTTCCCAGTAGTGCTCTGCATCCTCTCTTCTTCCTGCCATGTCAATGTTTAGGTTCCCAGCTGGACCTGCTCTTGAAGAACTTCAGTTTCAGTTCCTGCTAGATCAAAATACTCTTTGAGGGGGGATAGTAGGGGATAGGAAAGGTAGCAGAATACAAGAGTCACTAATATGCCATTAGGTAAAAATGTGAGTGTGTAACAGATGTGATTCTGCAATTTGTATTTGGGGTAAAAATGGGAGTTCATAACCCAATTGAGTCAAATGTATGAAAGATGATATATCATGAGCTTTGTAATGTTTTGAACAACCAATAAAAAAATATAAAAAAAAATACTCTTTGAAACATCATTTCCTGGGGCAAGAACAGAAAACTATACTGCCTTAAGAGGGCCCATGGAGAGGGTGCGTACGGAGCCATGACAGTCCTCTGTCTCAGCATTTCTACCCAGGATGCCTGCCCTTCAGAGAACGTGCTTTGGGGGTCTTCTGGAAATGCAGGGCTGCAGCCCCTAACAGCCCCCGCTCCCTTCTGTCCTGCGGCTTTGCCTGTCTGGATAGTCCCTCCAGAAGGAAGCAGACAGTAGGTGATCTTTTGTGTCTGGGTGAAACGTGTCTGGAGCAACCTGAGGACTTGTTCACTGGCCACGTTGGGCTAAGTCAGCCCAACATCACCAGCTCCCTCACCCGCAGCCCTACACGTATCAGGGATTCCTTCCTGTTCACAGTGGCACCTACTCCCATTTCCACAGCTGAGGGACACTGGGACACAGGCACATTTTGGTTGTTTTTTGCTTCTACAAACATAGAGAGATACATTTTTTTTTTCTTTCTCAGTGTCTGCCAGTCTGGAAACCACCGTGCTGTCTTCCAGAGCCGAGGAAGTGTTGCCCCTTCCTACCAGCTGTGTAGGGTGTGGGGCTCTGTTTTCTCCCCCTACACAGCTGCAGTCTGCCTTCCCATTCCAGCCACCTAATGGGTCTCGAGTGGCATCTCGTTGTGATTTGGATTTCCAGTGACCTAAGAACATTGAACATCTTCTCCTGTGCTATCAGCCATTTGTTTATCTTCTGTGGAGAAATGTATATTCAAATGATCAGATTATTTTTTAGTATTAAAATTTTATTTTTTTCTAAAATCTTTTCTAAAGTGTGTCAAAGTCCTTTTGTACTGAATTAGCCAAGAGAACCGTGTTGGCTTGTTGGTGCTGGGTGACAGGGTCTTAGGATGTCACCCAAACCCAACGTTTTGACTTCATTTGGCTGTGGTGATGAAGTAAACTCACTGTCACCAAGCACATGACAGCCACATCGGCAAATGCTGCCCACCAAGCCTGGCCTCAGGCTGAGCATCTTCATAAGTGGGAAAGGGGGATGTGTGAGCTCGGGCTTGTGTCCAGGATCCTGGAGGACCCAGGTGCTGGCCTCCCAGAGAGCCCTTCACTCCTTGGTTTCTCCTTTGTGGTGGGTTTTATTTCTGTTTCTGCCCTTGTGGGTCCTGGGAGTCAGGCACTAAAGTAGAGGGGCCTGCTCCTGTGACCCAAGGCTCTGATAGTTCTGAGATGGCAGGGGGTTTGACTGGACAATCTTACAGAAATGTTACCCTCTCAGTAGTAACTATCACCACATAACATAGTACTTGCTCACTTTGGAGTTAGGGATAAAAGAAGGATGATTTGAAGAGGAAGAGAAGGGTGGAAAATTGAAATCCCACCTTCAAATATTTGGGATATTTGCAAACTCGTATTTAAACCGTACCCAGGCACAGAGGAGAGCTGGCACTGCTGCCTTGGCACCCAGGAATGTGCAGTTCAGTTGGGAGCCACTGCCAAGCAAGGAGGTCCCCAGCGCTGCAGAAAAAGCGGGTTGTTCTGGCCTGTCTTCGAGGACTGTGAAGCCAAAGTGTGGTAGACCCCATCTGCACAGGGTCAGCCAAGCAGTCAGCAGTGATGGGCGTCTGATCTTCCAAGTTTGTTAGGACTGTTTCCTAGCTTTCCGGTCCTTTCCTTTCCTACACTTGTAGTTTTCAAATAACTTGATTTCATTTCTCATAGCAGAAAAAGAGGGCCCTGAGGCGTTGAGATAAGGGTCAGGCCAGGGAGGCTGCCTACCCTCCCTAGCACAGAAGGCCGGTAGTGAGAAGGGCATCTTCTGACCAGAGCTGGAGGCGGAGACGAGCTGGCTGCACCTGTCTGCCTTTCCACACAGATTTCCCTGTGGCAGATCTGTCCACGTTCCTGGCATGGTGTTGTTAAATTCAGTCCACATTTCCTACCCTTTCCATCCTTCCCCCACCCTACCTCCTTCAATTCCACTGCTCTTATTGCACTCAGCATGATGTTCTCCATGTCCATTTACCAGCAAATTCCATGATTTAATTCTTCTTTAGGGCTGATATGCCATTGTGTATATATACCACGTTTTCTTAATTCATTTATCTGCTGATGGGCATCTTGGTTGGTTCCACAAATTGGCTTCTGTGAATTGTGCTACTATAAACATTGATGTGGCTGTATTGCTGCAGTATGCCGACTTTAGTTCTTTTGAATAAATACCAAGGAGTGAGATAGCTGGATCATTCAGGGTTCCATTCCTAGCTTTTGGAGGAGTCTCCAGCCTGATTTCCAAAGTGGGTTGTATTAATTTGCAGATTCACCAACAAAGTATGAGTAAACTTTTCCCTCCACATCTTTACCAGCATTTATTATCATTTATATTCTTGATAATTGCCATTCCCATTGGAGTGAAATGAAATCTCAGGGTAGGGTTTAATTTGTATTTCCCTGATTGCTACAGACATTGAACATTTTTTCATATATTTGTGGGCCATTTGTATTTCTTCTTTAGAGAACTATCTGTATAATTCTTTTGTGCATTTATTGATTGGGTAATTTGGGTTTTGTTGTTAAGCTTTTTGAGTTTTTTATGTATTCTGGATATTAATCCCCTGTCAGAGGAGTAGCTGACAACAATTTTTCTCCCATTCTGTAGGCTCTCTTTTTCATGCTTTTACTCATTTTCTCTCTTGTTCAGAAGATTTTTTATTTAATACCATTCATTTATTGATTTTTGATTTTATTTGTTGAGTTTTAGGGTCTTATTAAAGAAGTTAGTGCCTACACCAGTATTATGGAGTGTTGACCCTATCTTTTCTTCTAGCACTTCCAAAGTTTCTGATCTAATTCCTAAGTCTTTGATCCACTTTGGTTTGACTTTTGTGCAGAATAAGAGGGATCAATTTTTTTTTAAATACAGCTATCCAGTTTTCTCAATGCCATTTGTTAGAAAGGCCTCTTTTCTCCAATGTATATTTTTATACCTTTGTCAATTATCAGATGGCTGTAAGTATGTGGGTTTCTCTTTGTCTTCTATTCTATTCCATTGGTATTTGTGCCTACTTTAATATCAATACCATGTTGTTTTTGTTACTGTAACTCTGTAATATAATTTGAGATCAGTATTGTGATGCCTCCTGCATTGCTCTTCTTCTTCAGAATTGATTGGCTATTCTGGGTCTCTAGTCTTTCCAAATGAATTTTAGGGATTTCTTTTCTAGTTCTATGAATAATGTCATTAGTGTTTCAAAGGGGATTTCATTGAATCTGTATGTCTTTGGTAGTATGGCCACTTTGGCAATATTAATTCTGCCAAGAACATGGGAGGTCTTTCCATCTTCTAAAGTCTTCAATTTCTTTCTTCAATGTTCTATAGTTTTCATTGTAGAGGTCTTTCTCCTCTGTAGAGTAATTCCTAAGGTTTAGTTGTTGTTGTTGTTTGAGGTTATTTTGAATGGGATAGTTTTCCTGATTTCTCTCTCAACAGAATCACTGTTGGAGTATAGGAAAACTATTGATTTATGAATGTTGATCTTGTATCCTGATAATTTGCTGAATTCATTTATTAGCTCTACAAGTCTTTGATGGAGTTTTTTGGGGTCTTCTAGATACAGGACCACGTCATCAGAAACTAGAGATAATTTGACATCTTTTCCTTTTGTATCCCTTTAATTTCCTTTCTTAGGGTACAGCTTTGAGAACTATATTGAATAGACATGGTAGCAGAGGACATATTTATCTTGCTCCTGATTTTAGAGGAAATACTTTTAGCTTTTCAATATGATGTTGGCTATGGATTTGTCATATATAACCTTTATAATGTTGAAGTAGGTTCTTTCTAATCCTACTTTCTCCAGAATTTTTAACATGTATGGGTGCTGAAATTTATCAAAGACCTTTTCTGCATCTATTGAGATGTCATATTATTCTTGTCCTTAATTCTATTTATGTGAGGAATTTCATTTGTTAATTTTCATATGTTGAACCCACATTATATCCCTGAGATGAAAGCCACTTGATCATGATGAATTATCTTCTTGATGTGTTTTTTTATTGGTTGCTCAAAACATTACAGAGCTCTTGACATATCATATTTCATACATTTGATTCAAGTGGGTTATGAACTCCCATTTTTACCACATGCACAGATTGCAGGATCACATTGGTTATACATCCACGTTTATACATACTGCCATACTAGTGTCTGTTGTATTCTGCTGCCTTTCCTATCTCCTTCCTATCCCCCCTCCCCACCCCTCCCCTCCCATCTTCTCTCTCTACCCCATCTACTGAAATTCATTTCTCTCTCTTGTTTTTTTTTCCCTTCCCCCTCACATCCTCTTATATGTAGTTTAGTATAACAATGAGGGTCTCCTTCCATTTCCATGCAATTCCCCTTCTCTCTCCCATTTCTTGATGTGTTTTTGAATGTGGTTTGATGATATTTTATTAAGGATTCTTGCATCTGTGTTCATCAGGGATAGTAGTCTGTAGTTTTCTTTCCTTGATGTGTCCTTGTCTGGTTTGGGTATCAGGGTTATGTTGGTTCATGGAATGTATTTGGGAGTGTTCCCTCCCTTTCAATTTCATGGAATAGTTAGAGAAAGACTGGGGTAAGTTCTTTAAAGATCTGGTAAAACTTACCTGAGAATCCATCTGGTCCTGGGCTTTTCCTTATTGAAAGATTTTATTTGCCATTTCAATGTCATTGTTTGATATTGGTTTGTTTATGCTTTCTATATCTTCTGGGTTCAATTTGGGCAGATTATATGTATATAAAAATTTGTCAACATTTCTTGATTTTCTAGTTTATTGAAGTATAAATTTTCAAAATAGTTTCTAATAATCCTTTGAATTTCAGAATTGTCTCTTTTCATATATAATTTTGTTTATTTAATCTCCTCTCTCTTTCTTTTGGTTACTTTGGCTAAGGGTTTATTGATCTTATTTGTCTTTTCAAAGAACCAACTCTTTCTTGCATTGATCCTGTGTATTTTTAAATTCTCAATTTCATTAATTTCTGCTCTTGCCTTAATTATTTCTTGTCTTCTACTGATTTTGGAATTAGTTTGTTCTTCCTTTTCTGAAGTTTTGAGGAAGAGCATGTGCTTATTTATTTGAGATACCTATGATTTTTTAAATGTAGGCACTCTATGATATGAATTTTCCTCTTAGAACTGCTTTAATACTATTTCAGAGATTTTGATATGTTGTATACCTTTTCTCGTTTGTTTCTAAGAATTTCTTCTTTCACTGCTTCTATGATTCATTCTTCATTTAAAAGTTTATTGTTCAGTTGGGCACAGTGGTGCAAGCCTGTAATCTCAGCAACTCAGGAGGCTGAGGCAGGAGAATCATGAGTACAAAGCCAGCCTCAACAATTTAACAAGGCCCTAAGCAACTCAGTGAGACCCTTTTTCTAAAGAAAATACAAAAAAGGGCTGAGGATGTGGCTCAGTGGTTAAGTGTCCCTGGGTTCAATCCTCAGTACCAAAAAATAAAATAAAATAAAGTGGGGCTGGGGATGTGGCTCAAGCTGTAGCGCGCTCGCCTGGCATGGGTGCAGCCCGGGTTCAATCCTCAGCACCACATACCAACAAAGATGTTGTGTCCGCTGAAAACTAAAATAAATAAATAAATAAATATTAAAATTCTCTCTCTCTCTCTTTAAAAAAAAGTGTATTATTCAGTCTCCATGTGGTGTTTTATGTGGTTTATGTGATTTCTAGTTTCACTCCATTATTATCTGATGGGATGCATAGGATTGTATCATTTTTTTGAATTTACTAAGACTTAGGTTGAGACCGAGAATTGGTTTATTGAGCTGCTGAGAGAAAATTCAGTGGTTTGGGGGTGAAATATTCTATGGATGTCTATTAAGTCTATTTGATTATAGTATTGTTTAGTTTGGAATTATCTTTTTAAACATTTTTTTGTAGTTCATTTTATTTTTTTATTTTTATGTGGTGCTGAGGATTGAACCCAGTGTCTCACATGTGCTAGGCAAGTGCTCTGTCCCTGAGCTATAGCCCCAGCCCTGGAATTATCTTTGATGACTGTCTGTTTGGATGATCTCTCTATTGGTGATAAGCGTGTGCTGAATTCTCCCTGTATTATTGTGTTGGTGTTTATCTGGGATTTGATATCAAGAAGCATTTTTTATGTAATCACATCCACTGACTTCGGAGCTATATATTTACTATCATTATGTCTTCTAGTTGGATTGTTCCCATTACTAGTATGTAGTAGACCTATTTGTCTCTTCTGGTTAATTTTTGCTTGAAATCTACTTTGTTGGATACGAAAACAGCTGTCCTGCTTTTGTATGAACTCCACTGTGGAATATGTTTTTTCATCCTTTTACTTTCAGCCTATGGGTGGCCTTGCCCATGAGATGGATTTCTCGCAAACAGCATACAGTTGCATCTTGTTTATTGATCCACTGTACTAATCTGTGTCTTTTTTTATTTGTTTATTTACTTTTTTTAACCTTTATTTTATTTATTTTTACATGGTGCTGAGGATCTTACCCAGGCTAGGCAAGCGCTCTACTGCTGAGCCATTACCCCAGCCCCCTTTATTTACTTGTATGTGGTGCTGAGGATCGAACCCAGTGCTTTACACATGCAAGGCAGGCACTCTACCACAGAGCTACAGCCCCAGCCCCTAATCTGTGTCTTTTGACTGGAGAGTTGAGACCATTTACATTCAGTATTGTTACGGGTAGGTATTTGCAATTTTCTGCCATTTTAGTTTGCTGCTATATTTAATTCTATCTTGATTTTCATTTAGTTTGTTGCTCTTTTAGTGATATTCATCTATTGGGGAGCTTTGGGGTTTGTTTTTGGGTTCTTCTGTATGCAGTATATCTCAGTGTTTTTTGTAATGCTGGTTTGGTGGTCATGGGTTCTTTTAGTTTATCCTTGTCATGGAAAGTTTTTATTTCTCTATTGATTTTAAAAGATGGTTTTGCTTGATATAGCAATCCTGGGTGGCAATTGTTTTCTTTTAGAGCTTGATCTCATTTCAGTCCCTATTTGATTTTATATTCTGAATCGAGAAGTCAGAAGTGACCTTATTGATTTGCCTCAAAATGTGACCTGACATTTTTCTCTTGCAGTTTTTCATATTCTTTCCTTACTTTTTATGTTAGGCATTTTGATTATGATGTGTATTAGAGAGGATCTGTTCTACTTTTGTCTGTTGGAAGTACTATGGGCTTCCTGCAGGCAGTGTCCATCTATCTCTCAGGTAGGAATGTTTTCTGTTACTGTTTCACTGACAATGTCTCAAGGTGTTTAGCCTGCATCTCCAAGTTCTCTTCTATCCTGGTGACGCTCAGCTTTGTTCTCTGGATGCTGTCCTAGAATTCTGTATTCTAATCACAGACTTTTTTTCCTTTATCAAATGCCAAGTATTCAAATTTTTATACCCTGTCGTCAAGTCCTGAAGTTCTGTCTACAAGGCCTGGGATTGAGCCCAGAGGAATTTTACCACCGAGTCACAACCCCAGTCCTCTTTAATTTTTTTTTTTAATTTTGAGACAAGGTCCCACTAAGTTGCTGAGGCTGGCCTTGAACTTGCAATCCTCCTGCCTCAACCTCCTGAGCTACTGGGATTGTAGGCATACACGTCCATGCCCAGCCTGATGTTCTATTTTCTATGCTAGCTAATCTGTTGATGATGATTTCAAGTGAATTTTCTACTTGATTCATTCTGTCTTTCATTTCCAGGAGTTCTGATGTTTCTTCTCATCATCTCTATTTCTTTATTGAAATGGTCTTTCATCTCCTGTAATGGCTATCTTAATTTATTCCTTAGATCTTCTTTTAGTTCATTGAACATTTTAATAATCAGTTATGTAGAGCCTTTCTCTGGAATTTCACTTCCATATCTAGGGATTTCTTTACTGGGTGTGGGGAGCCACCCATGAAGCTACTTGAGTGGTCTTTTACTCGGTACTGAAGCATAGGGGCCTTGGACCTCCCCTTGGGAATGACCCCAGCATTCCGGTGCAAAGGCTGCCCAAGGCATGAGATCTCTGCCCTTGCTCTACTGGTGGCACAGCTCTCAGCTCGGGAATTGGGCATGACCCGTTGGGCCTAGGCAGCCCATCTCCTACTTTATTTGGCAAAAGAACATTCTGTAGAAATTTTTTTTTTTTTTTGAGAGAGAGAGAGAGAGAGAGAGAGAGAGGGAATTTTAATATTTATTTTTTAGTTTTCGGCAGACACAACATCTTTGTTGGTATGTGGTGCTGAGGATCGAACCTGGGCCGCACACACGCCAGGTGAGCGGGCTACCGCTTGAGCCACATCCCCAGCCCTGTAGAAAATTTTTGATGTTTCTCCCATACAAATAAACCAAATGCAGGCTCTCGCTCTCTCTCTTTCCAGTGTGGAAGCAGAGTCTCTAAGGTCAAACAGTCATCCCACCCCCGCTTCCTAAAATGGTGTAGTGTGTTTTTTTTTGCCACCTTCTTTTCTTAGCTTTATGTCACAGCCAGCTCACTCCACGCAGAGGAAATCTAAATTCCACCACCTATGCAGGACGTTAGCGAGGCTTGGGGGTTGTGAATTTTGAGGGGAGATTTGTTTCCTCATGTTTTCAGAGGTCTTGGACTTGTGCATCAGTTGAAATGGATTCCCTTTCCTCTTTAATACACATGCCATTTTGTGTGTCATTGTCTTTTTCTGTTTTTGATGTGTGAGTAGACGTCAGGAGTGGGACCTGAGCCGCCTCTGGTTGCTCCTCCTTGGGGCCTGGCTATTGGTTTGGGATTCTTGTCTCCCAAGTTCTATGTGTTGAAGCACCGATGAGACTCGGTTGGGGCTAAATCAGGTGTGGGTGAGGTTTACTGCCAGTTGGTGTTGTTCAGCAACAGAGCTCTACTCTGTGAACTGCAAGTGTCTCAATCACTTTCTAGCCCTTCTGAGAGGAAGTGGGGAGCCAGGAAGAGCACTCATGTTAGTAACAGACGTACAGCCTTAGTGTCTGGACTCTACTTTGATATCTACAGCACTGACTTCCACCTGTATAGGAATAGTGGGGTCAGCATTTAACATCAGCACCAACGATAAACAACTGGGACTTAGATCAGGCATTAAACAGCAGGTGTCTCCTGCATCGACCACTCCATTAACAATCACAACCATGTGTGTGGACTAGGAATTACATAAACTATGTGATTCTATCATATAGTGCGATTACGGACTCTTACAGATTCTTAGGATGGGAAAAAGTTTGAGATATTTAAAAAGTGAGCACAGGAGAGCTGGGGGAGAGCAGGTGTGGCTCTAAAGAGGGGGGAGTAAAACCAATAACTAGTCCACCTCTTCTCCCAACTCAGGGCCACACCCTTATCTGACCCCCATGACCCTGAGGCTGCATTGCTGTTCTCCGAAGCTGATGTTCCTGATTCTACCGGGTGCCAACAGGATTGCTCTCTGCATCCTCCCACCCTGACCACAGTAGGTGTATGGGGACCACACCAGCACTACCAACACCAGCACAAGTGCTGGAAGCCCGTCCTTCTCCCTCACCCGTCTTCAGGGATCTCACTGTAAATGCATGAGTTCTGAGTTGCAGAGGCATTGGACGGCCCTCTCAATGTGCATCGACAACTGAGTGCATTTCATTCTCGGTAGTTAGGGATGGTTTAACATGTAATTTCTCTTACAATGTGTGAAATATTTTCATGATTCCAAAGCCAGATATGCCAAATGCTTCTGCTTCCAAGTGATCTGGTTTCATCATCTTAACCCTGTTTCCTATTGACAGTTCTCCTAATCTTAGTTACTTCTTTCATCTTAAAACTATAAGTATATAGAATATGCATATATATCTTTATATATATAGGTGTGTGTATCTGCATCTATATCTGTATCTATATCTATATACATATGTACACACATTTCCATGTTCTCTGTTTTAGGCATATTTTACACATTTTTCTCTACTTCCTTTTTTCATTAAGCAAGATATATTAGTCAGTTTTTTCTTTAATTAAATACCTGAATCAGGCTACTTTATAGAGAAAAGAGGTTTGTTTTGGTGCACAGTTCTGGTCCAAAGTTGGGGAGCCACATCTGATGATGGCCATGTCACTGGTGGAACCCCAAGGCAGTGCAGTGCAGTGCTTCACGAGGTGAGAGGGCACGTGTGTGTGTGTGTGTGTGTGTGTGTGTGTGTGTGTAGTTTCTGGTCTGTCTCTTCTTATAGAGTCACCAGGAGTCAGTCATAGGGCTTCCACTTCATGACCTCGTACAACCCCAACAGCCTCCCAAGGCCCCTCTGCACACCACAGTTGGATTAAGTCAACACCTCCTGGTGGGGATGAGGTTTTAGCACAGGAAGCCTTATGAGACACTGAAATCAGACTAAACCGCATGAGAACATTCTGGAGGAACCTTCATGGGGTGCCTGGGATGTTCATACTGCTCTTCATATCTGTGGGAAACACCTACTCATTTACTCCGGCTGGCTCTCTGCTGATGGGCCTTGGAGCAGTTCCAATTTTGCTATTACAACAATGCTGCAGCTAACATCTTCGGCAATTTGTTTTTTGTATCTTTGCCAGGTGTCTTTGGAATTGGGGTTGTGGGCTACAGGGTAAGTGAACATGTGTCTTTGTTAGATATTGTCCAGTCCCTCCAGGACCCTGCCCTTCAGTGCAGGCCAGCATAGTGATTAGCCCCTCCCTCAGAGTGCTGTGGACACCTGGGATTACTGCCAGTCTCAGAGTTGAGGCCCCACAGTGGAGAGCAAGTTTAATTTGCAGTTCTGTTGTAAGTGTAGTTGATGGTCTTTATAGGTTTCAGAGCAGTTCACAATTCTGCTGTGAGTTTTGTTCAAACCACTTGCCCATTTTTATAGGGCATGATTTTTAGAAATTCTTTGTATGTCACTATAGTAACATTGTCTGTGGTGTAAATTGTAATTATTTCCTCAGTTTATATTTGCTTTTTCTTTACTTTGCTTTTTTTGTGTCATGAAATGTCTTTTTAATTTAGTCAAATTTATCAAAAAATTCCCCTCAATAACTTCTTGATTTTAAATTATGGTTAGTAAAACTTTCCTACTCCCAAGTTATGGAATTATTTCCCCATCTTTCTTTGGTAATTGTAGAGTTGCTTTTATATTTAAATTTCCAATCCACTGGGAATTCATCTAGAGTGTTTGTGGTAGACTGAATACTCATCCTCAGGTCGTATTACCGCCCCAACTCCAAGGTGCCAGTCTTCCAGAGGGGACTCTGGTCTATAGGGGTGGCCTTGTAGGAGGAGGAAGGGAGAGAGATGCACAAGAGGCACTGTCCACAAGTAGGGAAGAGGCTCTGCCCCGGAATTACCTCTGCTCCAGAGCTGAGCCCTACCAGAAGCTGGACCTCGGATCCCAGCCCCCAGAGCCGTGAGAAACAGACCTTACTCTCAAGGCTGCCAAGCTGTGGTGTCTGCTGGGGCATCTCGAGTGACAGACAGTGAGGACAGATCCAGTCCCATCTTTTGCAATATAAACATCCCAGTGACCAACACCATGCTTCCTTTAGATATAAACCAAAGTTTAGGTGTTAGGCAAAGTAAAAAAAAATGTAGAGGTGAAACGATTGGGTTATGAGAGCCTTAACCTCCTCAGTGTATTAATACAGTTGGATGGACTGACTGGGTGGCAGGAGGGGTGTGACTGAAGGAAGTGGGTCTCTGGGCGGTGACGTTGGTCCAAGGGAGGGGAATAGTCTCTTCCTCTACTTCCTGGTGCCATGTCCTGAGCACGTTCCTCCATCAAGCCCTTCTGCCATCATGTTCTGCTTCACTTGGGCCCAGAGAAAGAGTCAGTCATTTATGGACTGAGACCTCCTAAATAAACTTCCTCCTAAGTGGTTCTTGTAAGGTCTTTTGGTCACAGAGACAACAGAGCTGAGCAAAATTATACTGCAGCAGTTTGAGGTGTTTTGTTAAAGCAGCTCAACTAGACACTGCCGTGCCCTAGTATGTCACCCTGGGAATGCCACCCAGAGCAGCTGTGGTGGTGTGCCAACCCTCGGGATAGACTTACGCTGCTGCAGAGGGAATTGCCGGGGCCCCTCCCCGGCACTTGATGTCAGAACAGGCTTAGTCCCATTGCCCTGCTGCCATCTGTCTGCCACCTGAGGACCCCCAGCCTAGGGTCCCGAGCAGACTGCACACACTGGCTTTGATCTTGGCCTCGCCACCTCCAGAACGGCAGAAATGATCTCTGCCCATGCTCCATGCCCCTCTGAGGCAGACACCCCTTGTGCCGAGTTCTAGTTTCCAGGTGTGGTGAGCCTTTCTGGATGTTCTACTCTGCCCTGCTGCTAGTTCTAGTTTCCAGGTATGGTGAACCTTTCTGGATATTCTACTCTGCCTTACTGATGGTTCTAGTTTCCAGGTGCGGTGAGCCTTTCTGGATGTTCTACTCTGCCCTACTGCTAGTTCTAGTTTCCAGGTGTAGTGAGCCTTTCTGGGTGTTCTACCCTGCCCTGCTGCTAGTTCTAGTTTCCAGGTGTGGTGAGCCTTTCTGGGTGTTCTACTCTGCCCTGCTGCTAGTTCTAGTTTCCAGGTGTGGTGAGCCTTTCTGGGTGTTCTACTCTGCCCTGCTGCTAGTTCTAGTTTCCAGGTGTGGTGAACCTTTCTGGGTGTTCTACTCTGCCCTGCTGCTAGTTCTAGTTTCCAGGTGTGGTGAGCCTTTCTGAGTGTTCTACTCTGCCCTGCTGCTAGTTCTAGTTTCCAGGTGTGGTGAGCCTTTCTGGATGTTCTACTCTGCCCTACTGCTAGTTCTAGTTTCCAGGTGTGGTGAGCCTTTCTGGATGTTCTACTCTGCCCTACTGCTAGTTCTAGTTTCCAGGTGTGGTGAGCCTTTCTGGGTGTTCTACTCTGCCCTACTGCTAGTTCTAGTTTCCAGGTGTGGTGAGCCTTTCTGGATGTTCTACTCTGCCCTGCTGCTAGTTCTAGTTTCCAGGTGTGGTGAGCCTTTCTGGATGTTCTACTCTGCCCTACTGCTAGTTCTAGTTTCCAGGTGTGGTGAGCCTTTCTGGGTGTTCTACTCTGCCCTACTGCTAGTTCTAGTTTCCAGGTGTGGTGAGCCTTTCTGGATGTTCTACTCTGCCCTACTGCTAGTTCTAGTTTCCAGGTGTGGTGAGCCTTTCTGGGTGTTCTACTCTGACCTACTGCTAGTTCTAGTTTCCAGGTGTGGTGAGCCTTTCTGGGTGTTCTACTCTGCCCTGCTGCTAGATCTAGTTTCCAGGTGTGGTGAACCTTTCTGGATGTTCTACTCTGCCCTACTGATGGTTCCAGTTTCCAGGTGCGGTGAGCCTTTCTGGGTGTTCTACTCTGCCCTGCTGCTAGTTCTAGTTTCCAGGTGTGGTTAGCCTTTCTGGGGGTTCTACTCTGCCCTGCTGCTAGTTCTAGTTTCCAGGTGTAGTGAACCTTTCTGAGTGTTATACTCTGCCCTACTGCTAGTTCTAGTTTCCAGGTGTGGTGAGCCTTTCTGGATGTTCTACCCTGCCCTGCTGCTAGTTCTAGTTTCCAGGTGTGGTGAGCCTTTCTGGGTGTTCTACTCTGCCCTGCTGCTAGTTCTAGTTTCCAGGTGTGGTGAGCCTTTCTGGGTGTTCTACTCTGCCCTACTGCTAGTTCTAGTTTCCAGGTGTGGTGAGCCTTTCTGGATGTTCTACTCTGCCCTACTGCTAGTTCTAGTTTCCAGGTGTGGTGAGCCTTTCTGGATGTTCTACTCTGCCCTACTGCTAGTTCTAGTTTCCAGGTGTGGTGAGCCTTTCTGGGTGTTCTACTCTGCCCTACTGCTAGTTCTAGTTTCCAGGTGTGGTGAGCCTTTCTGGGTGTTCTACTCTGCCCTACTGCTAGTTCTAGTTTCCAGGTGTGGTGAGCCTTTCTGGATGTTCTACTCTGCCCTACTGCTAGTTCTAGTTTCCAGGTGTGGTGAAAATTTCTGGATGTTCTACTCTGCCCTACTGCTAGCTCTAGTTTCCAGGTGTGGTGAGCCTTTCTGGGTGTTCTACTCTGCCCTACTGATGGTTCTAGTTTCCAGGTGTGGTGAGCCTTTCTGGGTGTTCTACTCTGCCCTGCTGCTAGTTCTAGTTCCCAGGTGTGGTGAGCCTTTCTGGATGTTCTACTCTGCCCTGCTGCTAGTTCTAGTTTCCAGGTGTGGTGAGCCTTTCTGGGTGTTCTACTCTGCCCTGCTGCTAGTTCTAGTTCCCAGGTGTGGTGAGCCTTTCTGGATGTTCTACTCTGCCCTACTGCTAGTTGTAGTTTCCAGGTGTGGTGAGCCTTTCTGGGTGTTCTACTCTGCCCTGCTGCTAGTTGTAGTTTCCAGGTGTGGTGAGCCTTTCTGGGTGTTCTACTCTGCCCTACTGATGGTTCTAGTTTCCAGGTGTGGTGAGCCTTTCTGGATGTTCTACTCTGCCCTACTGCTAGTTCTAGTTTCCAGGTGCGGTAAGCCTTTCTGGGTGTTCTACTCTGCCCTACTGCTAGTTCTAGTTTCCAGGTGTGGTGAGCCTTTCTGGGTGTTCTACTCTGCCCTGCTGCTAGTTCTAGTTCCCAGGTGTGGTGAGCCTTTCTGGATGTTCTACTCTGCCCTACTGCTAGTTGTAGTTTCCAGGTGTGGTGAGCCTTTCTGGGTGTTCTACTCTGCCCTACTGCTAGTTCTAGTTTCCAGGTGTGGTGAGCCTTTCTGGGTGTTCTACTCTGCCCTACTGCTAGTTCTACTTTCCAGGTGTGGTGAGCCTTTCTGGATGTTCTACTCTGCCCTGCTGCTAGTTCTAGTTTCCAGGTGTGGTGAGCCTTTCGGGATGTTCTACTCTGCACTACTGCTAGTTCTAGTTTCCAGGTGTGGTGAGCCTTTCTGGGTGTTCTACTCTGCCCTACTGCTAGTTCTAGTTTCCAGGTGTGGTGAACCTTTCTGGATGTTCTACTCTGCCCTACTGCTAGTTCTAGTTTCCAGGTGTGGTGAGCCTTTCTGGGTGTTCTACCCTGCCCTGCTGCTAGTTCTAGTTTCCAGGTGTGGTGAGCCTTTCTGGATGTTCTACTCTGCCCTACTGCTAGTTCTAGTTTCCAGGTGTGGTGAGCCTTTCTGGATGTTCTACTCTGCCCTACTGCTAGTTCTAGTTTCGAGGTGTGGTGAACCTTTCTGGATGTTCTACTCTGTATTACTGCTAGTTCTAGTTTCCAGGTGTGGTGAGCCTTTCTGGGTGTTCTACTCTGCCCTGCTGCTAGTTCTAGTTCCCAGGTGTGGTGAGCCTTTCGGGATGTTCTACTCTGCCCTACTGATGGTTCTAGTTTCCAGGTGTGGTGAGCCTTTCTGGGTGTTCTACTCTGCCCTGCTGCTAGTTCTAGTTTCCAGGTGTGGTGAGCCTTTCTGGGTGTTCTACTCTGCCCTACTGCTGGTTCTAGTTTCCAGGTGTGGTGAGCCTTTCTGGATGTTCTACTCTGCCCTACTGATGGTTCTAGTTTCCAGGTGCGGTGAGCCTTTCTGGGTGTTCTACTCTGCCCTGCTGCTAGTTCTAGTTTCCAGGTGTGGTGAGCCTTTCTGGGTGTTCGACTCTGCCCTACTGCTAGTTCTAGTTTCCAGGTGTGGTGAGCCTTTCTGGGTGTTCTACTCTGCCTTACTGCTAGTTCTAATTTCCAGGTGTGGTGAGCCTTTCTGGGTGTTCTACTCTGCCCTACTGCTAGTTCTATTTTCCAGGTGTGGTGAGCCTTTCTGGATGTTCTAGTCTGCCCTACTGCTAGTTCTAGTTTCCAGGTGTGGTGAGCCTTTCTGGGTGTTCTACTCTGCCCTACTGCTAGTTCTAGTTTCCAGGTGTGGTGAGCCTTTCTGGATGTTCTACTCTGCCCTACTGCTAGTTCTAGTTTCCAGGTGTGGTGGCCTTTCTGGGTGTTCTACTCTGCCCAACTGCTAGTTCTAGTTTCCAGGTGTGGTGAGCCTTTCTGGGTGTTCTACTCTGCCCTACTGCTAGTTCTAGTTTCCAGGTGTGGTGAGCCTTTCTGGATGTTCTACTCTGCCCTGCTGCTAGTTCTAGTTTCCAGGTGTGGTGAGCCTTTCTGGATATTATACTCTGCCCTACTGCTAGTTCTAGTTTCCAGGTGTGGTGAACCTTTCTGGGTGTTCTACTCTGCCCTGCTGCTAGTTCTAGTTTCCAGGTGTGGTGAACCTTTCTGGATATTCTACTCTGCCCTACTGATGGTTCTAGTTTCCAGGTGTGGTGAGCCTTTCTGGATGTTCTACTCTGCCCTGCTGCTAGTTCAAGTTTCCAGGTGTGGTGAGCCTTTCTGGATGTTCTACTCTGCCCTACTGCTAGTTCTAGTTTCCAGGTGTGGTGAGCCTTTCTGGATGTTCTACTCTGCCCTACTGCTAGTTCTAGTTTCCAGGTGTGGTGAGCCTTTCTGGATGTTCTACTCTGCCCTGCTGCTAGTTCTAGTTTCCAGGTGTGGTGAGCCTTTCTGGATGTTCTACTCTGCCCTGCTGCTAGTTCTAGTTTCCAGGTGTGGTGAGCCTTTCTGGATGTTCTACTTTGCCCTACTGCTAGTTCTAGTTTCCAGGTGTGGTGAGTCTTTCTGGATGTTCTACTCTGCCCTACTGCTAGTTCTAGTTTCCAGGTGTGGTGAACCTTTCTGGATGTTCTACTCTGCCCTACTGCTAGTTCTAGTTTCCAGGTGTGGTGAGCCTTTCTGGATGTTCTACTCTGCCCTACTGCTAGTTCTAGTTTCCAGGTGTGGTGAGCCTTTCTGGATGTTCTACTCTGCCCTGCTGCTAGTTCTAGTTTCCAGGTGTGGTGAGCCTTTCTGGGTGTTCTACTCTCCCCTACTGCTAGTTCTCCTTTCCAGGTGTGGTGAGCCTTTCTGAATGTTCTACTCTGCCCTGCTGCTAGTTCTAGTTTCCAGGTGTGGTGAGCCTTTCTGAATGTTCTACTCTGCCCTGCTGCTAGTTCTAGTTTCCAGGTGTGGTGAGCCTTTCTGGATGTTCTACTCTGCCCTGCTGCTAGTTCTAGTTTCCAGGTGTGGTGAGCCTTTCTGGATGTTCGACTCTGCCCTGCTGCTAGTTCTAGTTTCCAGGTGTGGTGAGCCTTTCTGGATGTTCTACTCTGCACTGCTGCTAGTTCTAGTTTCCAGGTGTGGTGAGCCTTTCTGGGTGTTCTACTCTGCCCTACTGCTAGTTCTAGTTTCCAGGTGTGGTGAGCCTTTCTGGATGTTCTACTCTGCCCTGCTGCTAGTTCTAGTTTCCAGGTGTGGTGAGCCTTTCTGGGTGTTCTACTCTGCCCTACTGCTAGTTCTACTTTCCAGGTGCGGTGAGCCTTTCTGGATGTTCTACTCTGCCCTGCTGCTAGTTCTAGTTTCCAGGTGTGGTGAGCCTTTCTGGATGTTCTACTCTGCCCTACTGCTAGTTCTAGTTTCCAGGTGTGGTGAGCCTTTCTGGATGTTCTACTCTGCCCTACTGCTAGTTCTAGTTTCCAGGTGTGGTGAACCTTTCTGGATGTTCTACTCTGCCTTACTGCTAGTTCTAGTTTCCAGGTGTGGTGAGCCTTTCTGGGTGTTCTACTCTGCCCTGCTGCTAGTTCTAGTTCCCAGGTGTGGTGAGCCTTTCTGCATGTTCTACTCTGCCCTACTGATGGTTCTAGTTTCCAGGTGTGGTGAGCCTTTCTGGGTGTTCTACCCTGCCCTGCTGCTAGTTCTAGTTTCCAGGTGTGGTGAGCCTTTCTGGGTGTTCTACCCTGCCCTGCTGCTAGTTCTAGTTTCCAGGTGTGGTGAGCCTTTCTGGGTGTTCTACTCTGCCCTACTGCTAGTTCTTGTTTCCAGGTGTGGTGAGCCTTTCTGGATGTTCTATTCTGCCCTACTGATGGTTCTAGTTTCCAGGTGCGGTGAGCCTTTCTGGGTGTTCTACTCTGCCCTGCTGCTAGTTCTAGTTTCCAGGTGTGGTGAGCCTTTCTGGGTGTTCTACTCTGCCCTACTGCTAGTTCTACTTTCCAGGTGCGGTGAACCTTTCTGGATGTTCTACTCTGCCCTGCTGCTAGTTCTAGTTTCCAGGTGTGGTGAGCCTTTCTGGATGTTCTACTCTGCCCTACTGCTAGTTCTAGTTTCCAGGTGTGGTGAGCCTTTCTGGGTGTTCTACTCTGTCCTGCTGCTAGTTCTACTTTCCAGGTGTGGTGAGCCTTTCTGGATGTTCTACTCTGCCCTGCTGCTAGTTCTAGTTTCCAGGTGTGGTGAGCCTTTCTGGATGTTCTACTCTGCCCTACTGCTAGTTCTAGTTTGCAGGTGTGGTGAGCCTTTCTGGATGTTCTACTCTGCCCTGCTGCTAGTTCTAGTTTCCAGGTGTGGTGAGCCTTTCTGGATGTTCTACTGTGCCCTGCTGCTAGTTCTAGTTTCCAGGTGCGGTAAGCCTTTCTGGGTGTTCTACTCTGCCCTACTGCTAGTTCTAGTTTCCAGGTGTGGTGAGCCTTTCTGGATGTTCTACTCTGCCCTGCTGCTAGTTCTAGTTTCCAGGTGTGGTGAGCCTTTCTGGGTGTTCTACTCTGCCCTACTGCTAGTTCTACTTTCCAGGTGCGGTGAGCCTTTCTGGATGTTCTACTCTGCCCTGCTGCTAGTTCTAGTTTTCAGGTGTGGTGAGCCTTTCTGGATGTTCTACTCTGCCCTACTGCTAGTTCTAGTTTCCAGGTGTGGTGAGCCTTTCTGGATGTTCTACTCTGCCCTACTGCTAGTTCTAGTTTCGAGGTGTGGTGAACCTTTCTGGATGTTCTACTCTGCCTTACTGCTAGTTCTAGTTTCCAGGTGTGGTGAGCCTTTCTGGGTGTTCTACTCTGCCCTGCTGCTAGTTCTAGTTCCCAGGTGTGGTGAGCCTTTCTGGATGTTCTACTCTGCCCTACTGATGGTTCTAGTTTCCAGGTGTGGTGAGCCTTTCTGGGTGTTCTACTCTGCCCTGCTGCTAGTTCTAGTTTCCAGGTGTGGTGAGCCTTTCTGGGTGTTCTACCCTGCCCTGCTGCTAGTTCTAGTTTCCAGGTGTGGTGAGCCTTTCTGGGTGTTCTACTCTGCCCTACTGCTAGTTCTAGTTTCCAGGTGTGGTGAGCCTTTCTGGGTGTTCTACTCTGCCCTGCTGCTAGTTCTAGTTCCCAGGTGTGGTGAGCCTTTCTGGATGTTCTACTCTGCCCTACTGCTAGTTCTAGTTTCCAGGTGTGGTGAGCCTTTCTGGATGTTCTACTCTGCCCTGCTGCTAGTTCTAGTTTCCAGGTGTGGTGAGCCTTTCTGGATGTTCTACCCTGCCCTGCTGCTAGTTCTAGTTTCCAGGTGTGGTGAGCCTTTCTGGGTGTTCTACTCTGCCCTACTGCTAGTTCTAGTTTCCAGGTGTGGTGAGCCTTTCTGGATGTTCTACTCTGCCCTACTGATGGTTCTAGTTTCCAGGTGCGGTGAGCCTTTCTGGGTGTTCTACTCTGCCCTGCTGCTAGTTCTAGTTTCCAGGTGTGGTGAGCCTTTCTGGGTGTTCTACTCTGCCCTACTGCTAGTTCTACTTTCCA
The DNA here is from genome assembly GCF_045843805.1 of Urocitellus parryii. NCBI lineage: Eukaryota > Metazoa > Chordata > Mammalia > Rodentia > Sciuridae > Urocitellus > Urocitellus parryii. The sequence continues at coordinate 335,452 of NC_135532.1, forward strand.
GGTGCGGTGAGCCTTTCTGGATGTTCTACTCTGCCCTACTGCTAGTTCTAGTTTCCAGGTGTGGTGAGCCTTTCTGGATGTTCTACTCTGCCCTACAGCTAGTTCTAGTTTCCAGGTGTGGTGAGTCTTTCTGGATGTTCTACTCTGCCCTACTGCTAGTTCTAGTTTCCAGGTGTGGTGAACCTTTCTGGATGTTCTACTCTGCCCTACTGCTAGTTCTAGTTTCCAGGTGTGGTGAGCCTTTCTGGATGTTCTACTCTGCCCTACTGCTAGTTCTAGTTTCCAGGTGTGGTGAGCCTTTCTGGATGTTCTACTCTGCCCTGCTGCTAGTTCTAGTTTCCAGGTGTGGTGAGCCTTTCTGGGTGTTCTACTCTGCCCTACTGCTAGTTCTAGTTTCCAGGTGTGGTGAGCCTTTCTGGGTGTTCTACTCTGCCTTACTGCTAGTTCTAGTTTCCAGGTGTGGTGAGCCTTTCTGGGTGTTCTACTCTGCCCTACTGCTAGTTCTAGTTTCCAGGTCTGGTGAGCCTTTCTGGATGTTCTAATCTGCCCTACTGCTAGTTCTAGTTTCCAGGAGTGGTGAGCCTTTCTGGGTGTTCTACTCTGCCCTACTGCTAGTTCTAGTTTCCAGGTGTGGTGAGCCTTTCTGGATGTTCGACTCTGCCTGCTGCTAGTTCTAGTTTCCAGGTGTGGTGAGCCTTTCTGGGTGTTCTACTCTCCCCTACTGCTAGTTCTAGTTTCCAGGTGTGGTGAGCCTTTCTGGATGTTCTACTCTGCCCTACTGATGGTTCTAGTTTCCAGGTGCGGTGAGCCTTTCTGGGTGTTCTACTCTGCCCTGCTGCTAGTTCTAGTTTCCAGGTGTGGTGAGCCTTTCTGGGTGTTCTACTCTGCCCTACTGCTAGTTCTACTTTCGAGGTGCGGTGAGCCTTTCTGGATGTTCTACTCTGCCCTGCTGCTAGTTCTAGTTTCCAGGTGTGGTGAGCCTTTCTGGATGTTCTACTCTGCCCTACTGCTAGTTCTAGTTTCCAGGTGTGGTGAGCCTTTCTGGGTGTTCTACTCTGCCCTGCTGCTAGTTCTAGTTTCCAGGTGTGGTGAGCCTTTCTGGATGTTCTACTCTGCCCTGCTGCTAGTTCTAGTTTCCAGGTGTGGTGAGCCTTTCTGGATGTTCTACTCTGCCCTACTGCTAGTTCTAGTTTCCAGGTGTGGTGAGCCTTTCTGGATGTTCTACTCTGCCCTGTTGCTAGTTCTTGTTTCCAGGTGTGGTGAGCCTTTCTGGATGTTCTACTCTGCCCTGCTGCTAGTTCTAGTTTCCAGGTGCGGTGAGCCTTTCTGGGTGTTCTACTCTGCCCTACTGCTAGTTCTAGTTTCCAGGTGTGGTGAGCCTTTCTGGATGTTCTACTCTGCCCTGCTGCTAGTTCTAGTTTCCAGGTGTGGTGAGCCTTTCTGGGTGTTCTACTCTGCCCTACTGCTAGTTCTACTTTCCAGGTGCGGTGAGCCTTTCTGGATGTTCTACTCTGCCCTGCTGCTAGTTCTAGTTTCCAGGTGTGGTGAGCCTTTCTGGATGTTCTACTCTGCCCTACTGCTAGTTCTAGTTTCCAGGTGTGGTGAGCCTTTCTGGATGTTCTACTCTGCCCTACTGCTAGTTCTAGTTTCCAGGTGTGGTGAACCTTTCTGGATGTTGTACTCTGCTTAATGCTAGTTCTAGTTTCCAGGTGTGGTGAGCCTTTCTGGGTGTTCTACTCTGCCCTGCTGCTAGTTCTAGTTTCCAGGTGTGGTGAGCCTTTCTGGATGTTCTACTCTGCCCTGCTGCTAGATCTAGTTTCCAGGTGTGGTGAACCTTTCTGGATGTTCTACTCTGCCCTACTGATGGTTCTAGTTTCCAGGTGCAGTGAGCCTTTTTGGATGTTCTACTCTGCCCTGCTGCTAGTTCTAGTTTCCAGGTGTGGTGAGCCTTTCTGGGTGTTCTACTCTGCCCTTCTGCTAGTTCTAGTTTCCAGGTGTGGTGAACCTTTCTGGGTGTTCTACTCTGCCCTACTGCTAGTTCTAGTTTCCAGGTGTGGTGAGCCTTTCTGGATGTTCTACTCTGCCCTACTGCTAGTTCTAGTTTCGAGGTGTGGTGAACCTTTCTGGATGTTCTACTCTGCCTTACTGCTAGTTCTAGTTTCCAGGTGTGGTGAGCCTTTCTGGGTGTTCTACTCTGCCCTGCTGCTAGTTCTAGTTCCCAGGTGTGGTGAGCCTTTCTGGATGTTCTACTCTGCCCTACTGATGGTTCTAGTTTCCAGGTGTGGTGAGCCTTTCTGGGTGTTCTACTCTGCCCTGCTGCTAGTTCTAGTTTCCAGGTGTGGTGAGCCTTTCTGGGTGTTCTACCCTGCCCTGCTGCTAGTTCTAGTTTCCAGGTGTGGTGAGCCTTTCTGGGTGTTCTACTCTGCCCTACTGCTAGTTCTAGTTTCCAGGTGTGGTGAGCCTTTCTGGGTGTTCTACTCTGCCCTGCTGCTAGTTCTAGTTCCCAGGTGTGGTGAGCCTTTCTGGATGTTCTACTCTGCCCTACTGCTAGTTCTAGTTTCCAGGTGTGGTGAGCCTTTCTGGATGTTCTACTCTGCCCTGCTGCTAGTTCTAGTTTCCAGGTGTGGTGAGCCTTTCTGGATGTTCTACCCTGCCCTGCTGCTAGTTCTAGTTTCCAGGTGTGGTGAGCCTTTCTGGGTGTTCTACTCTGCCCTACTGCTAGTTCTAGTTTCCAGGTGTGGTGAGCCTTTCTGGATGTTCTACTCTGCCCTACTGATGGTTCTAGTTTCCAGGTGCGGTGAGCCTTTCTGGGTGTTCTACTCTGCCCTGCTGCTAGTTCTAGTTTCCAGGTGCGGTGAGCCTTTCTGGATGTTCTACTCTGCCCTACTGCTAGTTCTAGTTTCCAGGTGTGGTGAGCCTTTCTGGATGTTCTACTCTGCCCTACAGCTAGTTCTAGTTTCCAGGTGTGGTGAGTCTTTCTGGATGTTCTACTCTGCCCTACTGCTAGTTCTAGTTTCCAGGTGTGGTGAACCTTTCTGGATGTTCTACTCTGCCCTACTGCTAGTTCTAGTTTCCAGGTGTGGTGAGCCTTTCTGGATGTTCTACTCTGCCCTGCTGCTAGTTCTAGTTTCCAGGTGTGGTGAGCCTTTCTGGGTGTTCTACTCTGCCCTACTGCTAGTTCTAGTTTCCAGGTGTGGTGAGCCTTTCTGGGTGTTCTACTCTGCCTTACTGCTAGTTCTAGTTTCCAGGTGTGGTGAGCCTTTCTGGGTGTTCTACTCTGCCCTACTGCTAGTTCTAGTTTCCAGGTCTGGTGAGCCTTTCTGGATGTTCTAATCTGCCCTACTGCTAGTTCTAGTTTCCAGGAGTGGTGAGCCTTTCTGGGTGTTCTACTCTGCCCTACTGCTAGTTCTAGTTTCCAGGTGTGGTGAGCCTTTCTGGATGTTCGACTCTGCCTGCTGCTAGTTCTAGTTTCCAGGTGTGGTGAGCCTTTCTGGGTGTTCTACTCTCCCCTACTGCTAGTTCTAGTTTCCAGGTGTGGTGAGCCTTTCTGGATGTTCTACTCTGCCCTACTGATGGTTCTAGTTTCCAGGTGCGGTGAGCCTTTCTGGGTGTTCTACTCTGCCCTGCTGCTAGTTCTAGTTTCCAGGTGTGGTGAGCCTTTCTGGGTGTTCTACTCTGCCCTACTGCTAGTTCTACTTTCCAGGTGCGGTGAGCCTTTCTGGATGTTCTACTCTGCCCTGCTGCTAGTTCTAGTTTCCAGGTGTGGTGAGCCTTTCTGGATGTTCTACTCTGCCCTACTGCTAGTTCTAGTTTCCAGGTGTGGTGAGCCTTTCTGGGTGTTCTACTCTGCCCTGCTGCTAGTTCTAGTTTCCAGGTGTGGTGAGCCTTTCTGGATGTTCTACTCTGCCCTGCTGCTAGTTCTAGTTTCCAGGTGTGGTGAGCCTTTCTGGATGTTCTACTCTGCCCTACTGCTAGTTCTAGTTTCCAGGTGTGGTGAGCCTTTCTGGATGTTCTACTCTGCCCTGTTGCTAGTTCTTGTTTCCAGGTGTGGTGAGCCTTTCTGGATGTTCTACTCTGCCCTGCTGCTAGTTCTAGTTTCCAGGTGCGGTGAGCCTTTCTGGGTGTTCTACTCTGCCCTACTGCTAGTTCTAGTTTCCAGGTGTGGTGAGCCTTTCTGGATGTTCTACTCTGCCCTGCTGCTAGTTCTAGTTTCCAGGTGTGGTGAGCCTTTCTGGGTGTTCTACTCTGCCCTACTGCTAGTTCTACTTTCCAGGTGCGGTGAGCCTTTCTGGATGTTCTACTCTGCCCTGCTGCTAGTTCTAGTTTCCAGGTGTGGTGAGCCTTTCTGGATGTTCTACTCTGCCCTACTGCTAGTTCTAGTTTCCAGGTGTGGTGAGCCTTTCTGGATGTTCTACTCTGCCCTACTGCTAGTTCTAGTTTCCAGGTGTGGTGAACCTTTCTGGATGTTGTACTCTGCTTACTGCTAGTTCTAGTTTCCAGGTGCGGTGAGACTTTCTGGGTGTTCTACTCTGCCCTGCTGCTAGTTCTAGTTTCCAGGTGTGGTGAGCCTTTCTGGATGTTCTACTCTGCCCTGCTGCTAGATCTAGTTTCCAGGTGTGGTGAACCTTTCTGGATGTTCTACTCTGCCCTACTGATGGTTCTAGTTTCCAGGTGCAGTGAGCCTTTTTGGATGTTCTACTCTGCCCTGCTGCTAGTTCTAGTTTCCAGGTGTGGTGAGCCTTTCTGGGTGTTCTACTCTGCCCTTCTGCTAGTTCTAGTTTCCAGGTGTGGTGAACCTTTCTGGGTGTTCTACTCTGCCCTACTGCTAGTTCTAGTTTCCAGGTGTGGTGAGCCTTTCTGGGTGTTCTACTCTGCCCTACTGCTAGTTCTAGTTTCCAGGTGTGGTGAACCTTTCTGGATGTTCTACTCTGCCCTACTGATGGTTCTAGTTTCCAGGTGTGGTGAGCCTTTCTGGGTGTTCTACTCTGCCCTGTTGCTAGTTCTAGTTTCCAGGTGTGGTGAGCCTTTCTGGATGTTCTACTCTGCCCTACTGCTAGTTCTAGTTTCCAGGTGTGGTGAACATTTCTGGATGTTCTACTCTGCCCTACTGCTAGTTCTAGTTTCCAGGTGTGGTGAGCCTTTCTGTGTGTTTTACTCTGCCCTGCTGCTAGTTCTAGTTTCCAGGTTTGGTGAGCCTTTCTGGGTGTTCTACTCTGCCCTACTGCTAGTTCTAGTTTCCAGGTGTGGTGAGCCTTTCTGGGTGTTCTACTCTGCCCTGCTGCTAGTTCTAGTTTCCAGGTGTGGTGAACCTTTCTGGGTGTTCTACTCTGCCCTACTGCTAGTTCTAGTTTCCAGGTGTGGTGAGCCTTTCTGGGTGTTCTACTCTGCCCTACTGCTAGTTCTAGTTTCCAGGTGTGGTGAGCCTTTCTGGGTGTTCTACTCTGCCCTGCTGCTAGTTCTAGTTTCCAGGTGTGGTGAGCCTTTCTGGATGTTCTACTCTGCCCTGCTGCTAGTTCTAATTTCCAGGTGTGGTGAGCCTTTCTGGATGTTCTACTCTGCCCTACTGCTAGTTCTAGTTTCCAGGTGTGGTGAGCCTTTCTGGATGTTCTACTCTGCCCTACTGCTAGTTCTAGTTTCCAGGTGTGGTGAGCCTTTCTGGGTGTTCTACTCTGCCCTACTGCTAGTTCTAGTTTCCAGGTGTGGTGAGCCTTTCTGGATGTTCTACTCTGCCCTACTGATGGTTCTAGTTTCCAGGTGCGGTGAGACTTTCTGGGTGTTCTACTCTGCCCTGCTGCTAGTTCTAGTTTCCAGGTGTGGTGAGCCTTTCTGGGTGTTCTACTCTGCCCTACTGCTAGTTCTACTTTCCAGGTGCGGTGAGCCTTTCTGGATGTTCTACTCTGCCCTGCTGCTAGTTCTAGTTTCCAGGTGTGGTGAGCCTTTCTGGATGTTCTACTCTGCCCTACTGCTAGTTCTAGTTTCCAGGTGTGGTGAGCCTTTCTGGATGTTCTACTCTGCCCTACTGCTAGTTCTAGTTTCCAGGTGTGGTGAGCCTTTCTGAATGTTCTACTCTGCCCTACTGCTAGTTCTAGTTTCCAGGTGTGGTGAGCCTTTCTGGGTGTTCTACTCTGACCTACTGCTAGTTCTAGTTTCCAGGTGCGGTGAGCCTTTCTGGGTGTTCTACTCTGCCCTACTGCTAGTTCTAGTTTCCAGGTGTGGTGAGCCTTTCTGGATGTTCTACTCTGCCCTGCTGCTAGTTCTAGTTTCCAGGTGTGGTGAGCCTTTCTGGGTGTTCTACTCTGCCCTACTGCTAGTTCTACTTTCCAGGTGCGGTGAGCCTTTCTGGATGTTCTACTCTGCCCTGCTGCTAGTTCTAGTTTCCAGGTGTGGTGAGCCTTTCTGGATGTTCTACTCTGCCCTACTGCTAGTTCTAGTTTCCAGGTGTGGTGAGCCTTTCTGGATGTTCTACTCTGCCCTACTGCTAGTTCTAGTTTCCAGGTGTGGTGAACCTTTCTGGATGTTGTACTCTGCTTAATGCTAGTTCTAGTTTCCAGGTGTGGTGAGCCTTTCTGGGTGTTCTACTCTGCCCTGCTGCTAGTTCTAGTTTCCAGGTGTGGTGAGCCTTTCTGGATGTTCTACTCTGCCCTGCTGCTAGATCTAGTTTCCAGGTGTGGTGAACCTTTCTGGATGTTCTACTCTGCCCTACTGATGGTTCTAGTTTCCAGGTGCAGTGAGCCTTTTTGGATGTTCTACTCTGCCCTGCTGCTAGTTCTAGTTTCCAGGTGTGGTGAGCCTTTCTGGGTGTTCTACTCTGCCCTTCTGCTAGTTCTAGTTTCCAGGTGTGGTGAACCTTTCTGGGTGTTCTACTCTGCCCTACTGCTAGTTCTAGTTTCCAGGTGTGGTGAGCCTTTCTGGATGTTCTACTCTGCCCTACTGCTAGTTCTAGTTTCGAGGTGTGGTGAACCTTTCTGGATGTTCTACTCTGCCTTACTGCTAGTTCTAGTTTCCAGGTGTGGTGAGCCTTTCTGGGTGTTCTACTCTGCCCTGCTGCTAGTTCTAGTTCCCAGGTGTGGTGAGCCTTTCTGGATGTTCTACTCTGCCCTACTGATGGTTCTAGTTTCCAGGTGTGGTGAGCCTTTCTGGGTGTTCTACTCTGCCCTGCTGCTAGTTCTAGTTTCCAGGTGTGGTGAGCCTTTCTGGGTGTTCTACCCTGCCCTGCTGCTAGTTCTAGTTTCCAGGTGTGGTGAGCCTTTCTGGGTGTTCTACTCTGCCCTACTGCTAGTTCTAGTTTCCAGGTGTGGTGAGCCTTTCTGGGTGTTCTACTCTGCCCTGCTGCTAGTTCTAGTTCCCAGGTGTGGTGAGCCTTTCTGGATGTTCTACTCTGCCCTACTGCTAGTTCTAGTTTCCAGGTGTGGTGAGCCTTTCTGGATGTTCTACTCTGCCCTGCTGCTAGTTCTAGTTTCCAAGTGTGGTGAGCCTTTCTGGATGTTCTACCCTGCCCTGCTGCTACTTCTAGTTTCCAGGTGTGGTGAGCCTTTCTGGGTGTTCTACTCTGCCCTACTGCTAGTTCTAGTTTCCAGGTGTGGTGAGCCTTTCTGGATGTTCTACTCTGCCCTACTGATGGTTCTAGTTTCCAGGTGCGGTGAGCCTTTCTGGGTGTTCTACTCTGCCCTGCTGCTAGTTCTAGTTTCCAGGTGTGGTGAGCCTTTCTGGGTGTTCTACTCTGCCCTACTGCTAGTTCTACTTTCCAGGTGCGGTGAGCCTTTCTGGATGTTCTACTCTGCCCTACTGCTAGTTCTAGTTTCCAGGTGTGGTGAGCCTTTCTGGATGTTCTACTCTGCCCTACAGCTAGTTCTAGTTTCCAGGTGTGGTGAGTCTTTCTGGATGTTCTACTCTGCCCTACTGCTAGTTCTAGTTTCCAGGTGTGGTGAACCTTTCTGGATGTTCTACTCTGCCCTACTGCTAGTTCTAGTTTCCAGGTGTGGTGAGCCTTTCTGGATGTTCTACTCTGCCCTACTGCTAGTTCTAGTTTCCAGGTGTGGTGAGCCTTTCTGGATGTTCTACTCTGCCCTGCTGCTAGTTCTAGTTTCCAGGTGTGGTGAGCCTTTCTGGGTGTTCTACTCTGCCCTACTGCTAGTTCTAGTTTCCAGGTGTGGTGAGCCTTTCTGGGTGTTCTACTCTGCCTTACTGCTAGTTCTAGTTTCCAGGTGTGGTGAGCCTTTCTGGGTGTTCTACTCTGCCCTACTGCTAGTTCTAGTTTCCAGGTCTGGTGAGCCTTTCTGGATGTTCTAATCTGCCCTACTGCTAGTTCTAGTTTCCAGGAGTGGTGAGCCTTTCTGGGTGTTCTACTCTGCCCTACTGCTAGTTCTAGTTTCCAGGTGTGGTGAGCCTTTCTGGATGTTCGACTCTGCCTGCTGCTAGTTCTAGTTTCCAGGTGTGGTGAGCCTTTCTGGGTGTTCTACTCTCCCCTACTGCTAGTTCTAGTTTCCAGGTGTGGTGAGCCTTTCTGGATGTTCTACTCTGCCCTACTGATGGTTCTAGTTTCCAGGTGCGGTGAGCCTTTCTGGGTGTTCTACTCTGCCCTGCTGCTAGTTCTAGTTTCCAGGTGTGGTGAGCCTTTCTGGGTGTTCTACTCTGCCCTACTGCTAGTTCTACTTTCCAGGTGCGGTGAGCCTTTCTGGATGTTCTACTCTGCCCTGCTGCTAGTTCTAGTTTCCAGGTGTGGTGAGCCTTTCTGGATGTTCTACTCTGCCCTACTGCTAGTTCTAGTTTCCAGGTGTGGTGAGCCTTTCTGGGTGTTCTACTCTGCCCTGCTGCTAGTTCTAGTTTCCAGGTGTGGTGAGCCTTTCTGGATGTTCTACTCTGCCCTGCTGCTAGTTCTAGTTTCCAGGTGTGGTGAGCCTTTCTGGATGTTCTACTCTGCCCTACTGCTAGTTCTAGTTTCCAGGTGTGGTGAGCCTTTCTGGATGTTCTACTCTGCCCTGTTGCTAGTTCTTGTTTCCAGGTGTGGTGAGCCTTTCTGGATGTTCTACTCTGCCCTGCTGCTAGTTCTAGTTTCCAGGTGCGGTGAGCCTTTCTGGGTGTTCTACTCTGCCCTACTGCTAGTTCTAGTTTCCAGGTGTGGTGAGCCTTTCTGGATGTTCTACTCTGCCCTGCTGCTAGTTCTAGTTTCCAGGTGTGGTGAGCCTTTCTGGGTGTTCTACTCTGCCCTACTGCTAGTTCTACTTTCCAGGTGCGGTGAGCCTTTCTGGATGTTCTACTCTGCCCTGCTGCTAGTTCTAGTTTCCAGGTGTGGTGAGCCTTTCTGGATGTTCTACTCTGCCCTACTGCTAGTTCTAGTTTCCAGGTGTGGTGAGCCTTTCTGGATGTTCTACTCTGCCCTACTGCTAGTTCTAGTTTCCAGGTGTGGTGAACCTTTCTGGATGTTGTACTCTGCTTACTGCTAGTTCTAGTTTCCAGGTGCGGTGAGACTTTCTGGGTGTTCTACTCTGCCCTGCTGCTAGTTCTAGTTTCCAGGTGTGGTGAGCCTTTCTGGATGTTCTACTCTGCCCTGCTGCTAGATCTAGTTTCCAGGTGTGGTGAACCTTTCTGGATGTTCTACTCTGCCCTACTGATGGTTCTAGTTTCCAGGTGCAGTGAGCCTTTTTGGATGTTCTACTCTGCCCTGCTGCTAGTTCTAGTTTCCAGGTGTGGTGAGCCTTTCTGGGTGTTCTACTCTGCCCTTCTGCTAGTTCTAGTTTCCAGGTGTGGTGAACCTTTCTGGGTGTTCTACTCTGCCCTACTGCTAGTTCTAGTTTCCAGGTGTGGTGAGCCTTTCTGGGTGTTCTACTCTGCCCTACTGCTAGTTCTAGTTTCCAGGTGTGGTGAACCTTTCTGGATGTTCTACTCTGCCCTACTGATGGTTCTAGTTTCCAGGTGTGGTGAGCCTTTCTGGGTGTTCTACTCTGCCCTGTTGCTAGTTCTAGTTTCCAGGTGTGGTGAGCCTTTCTGGATGTTCTACTCTGCCCTACTGCTAGTTCTAGTTTCCAGGTGTGGTGAACATTTCTGGATGTTCTACTCTGCCCTACTGCTAGTTCTAGTTTCCAGGTGTGGTGAGCCTTTCTGTGTGTTTTACTCTGCCCTGCTGCTAGTTCTAGTTTCCAGGTTTGGTGAGCCTTTCTGGGTGTTCTACTCTGCCCTACTGCTAGTTCTAGTTTCCAGGTGTGGTGAGCCTTTCTGGGTGTTCTACTCTGCCCTGCTGCTAGTTCTAGTTTCCAGGTGTGGTGAACCTTTCTGGGTGTTCTACTCTGCCCTACTGCTAGTTCTAGTTTCCAGGTGTGGTGAGCCTTTCTGGGTGTTCTACTCTGCCCTACTGCTAGTTCTAGTTTCCAGGTGTGGTGAGCCTTTCTGGGTGTTCTACTCTGCCCTGCTGCTAGTTCTAGTTTCCAGGTGTGGTGAGCCTTTCTGGATGTTCTACTCTGCCCTGCTGCTAGTTCTAATTTCCAGGTGTGGTGAGCCTTTCTGGATGTTCTACTCTGCCCTACTGCTAGTTCTAGTTTCCAGGTGTGGTGAGCCTTTCTGGATGTTCTACTCTGCCCTACTGCTAGTTCTAGTTTCCAGGTGTGGTGAGCCTTTCTGGGTGTTCTACTCTGCCCTACTGCTAGTTCTAGTTTCCAGGTGTGGTGAGCCTTTCTGGATGTTCTACTCTGCCCTACTGATGGTTCTAGTTTCCAGGTGCGGTGAGACTTTCTGGGTGTTCTACTCTGCCCTGCTGCTAGTTCTAGTTTCCAGGTGTGGTGAGCCTTTCTGGGTGTTCTACTCTGCCCTACTGCTAGTTCTACTTTCCAGGTGCGGTGAGCCTTTCTGGATGTTCTACTCTGCCCTGCTGCTAGTTCTAGTTTCCAGGTGTGGTGAGCCTTTCTGGATGTTCTACTCTGCCCTACTGCTAGTTCTAGTTTCAAGGTGTGGTGAGCCTTTCTGGATGTTCTACTCTGCCCTACTGCTAGTTCTAGTTTCCAGGTGTGGTGAGCCTTTCTGAATGTTCTACTCTGCCCTACTGCTAGTTCTAGTTTCCAGGTGTGGTGAGCCTTTCTGGGTGTTCTACTCTGACCTACTGCTAGTTCTAGTTTCCAGGTGCGGTGAGCCTTTCTGGGTGTTCTACTCTGCCCTACTGCTAGTTCTAGTTTCCAGGTGTGGTGAGCCTTTCTGGATGTTCTACTCTGCCCTGCTGCTAGTTCTAGTTTCCAGGTGTGGTGAGCCTTTCTGGGTGTTCTACTCTGCCCTACTGCTAGTTCTACTTTCCAGGTGCGGTGAGCCTTTCTGGATGTTCTACTCTGCCCTGCTGCTAGTTCTAGTTTCCAGGTGTGGTGAGCCTTTCTGGATGTTCTACTCTGCCCTACTGCTAGTTCTAGTTTCCAGGTGTGGTGAGCCTTTCTGGATGTTCTACTCTGCCCTACTGCTAGTTCTAGTTTCCAGGTGTGGTGAACCTTTCTGGATGTTGTACTCTGCTTAATGCTAGTTCTAGTTTCCAGGTGTGGTGAGCCTTTCTGGGTGTTCTACTCTGCCCTGCTGCTAGTTCTAGTTTCCAGGTGTGGTGAGCCTTTCTGGATGTTCTACTCTGCCCTGCTGCTAGATCTAGTTTCCAGGTGTGGTGAACCTTTCTGGATGTTCTACTCTGCCCTACTGATGGTTCTAGTTTCCAGGTGCAGTGAGCCTTTTTGGATGTTCTACTCTGCCCTGCTGCTAGTTCTAGTTTCCAGGTGTGGTGAGCCTTTCTGGGTATTCTACTCTGCCCTTCTGCTAGTTCTAGTTTCCAGGTGTGGTGAACCTTTCTGGGTGTTCTACTCTGCCCTACTGCTAGTTCTAGTTTCCAGGTGTGGTGAGCCTTTCTGGATGTTCTACTCTGCCCTACTGCTAGTTCTAGTTTCGAGGTGTGGTGAACCTTTCTGGATGTTCTACTCTGCCTTACTGCTAGTTCTAGTTTCCAGGTGTGGTGAGCCTTTCTGGGTGTTCTACTCTGCCCTGCTGCTAGTTCTAGTTCCCAGGTGTGGTGAGCCTTTCTGGATGTTCTACTCTGCCCTACTGATGGTTCTAGTTTCCAGGTGTGGTGAGCCTTTCTGGGTGTTCTACTCTGCCCTGCTGCTAGTTCTAGTTTCCAGGTGTGGTGAGCCTTTCTGGGTGTTCTACCCTGCCCTGCTGCTAGTTCTAGTTTCCAGGTGTGGTGAGCCTTTCTGGGTGTTCTACTCTGCCCTACTGCTAGTTCTAGTTTCCAGGTGTGGTGAGCCTTTCTGGGTGTTCTACTCTGCCCTGCTGCTAGTTCTAGTTCCCAGGTGTGGTGAGCCTTTCTGGATGTTCTACTCTGCCCTACTGCTAGTTCTAGTTTCCAGGTGTGGTGAGCCTTTCTGGATGTTCTACTCTGCCCTGCTGCTAGTTCTAGTTTCCAAGTGTGGTGAGCCTTTCTGGATGTTCTACCCTGCCCTGCTGCTAGTTCTAGTTTCCAGGTGTGGTGAGCCTTTCTGGGTGTTCTACTCTGCCCTACTGCTAGTTCTAGTTTCCAGGTGTGGTGAGCCTTTCTGGATGTTCTACTCTGCCCTACTGATGGTTCTAGTTTCCAGGTGCGGTGAGCCTTTCTGGGTGTTCTACTCTGCCCTGCTGCTAGTTCTAGTTTCCAGGTGTGGTGAGCCTTTCTGGGTGTTCTACTCTGCCCTACTGCTAGTTCTACTTTCCAGGTGCGGTGAGCCTTTCTGGATGTTCTACTCTGCCCTACTGCTAGTTCTAGTTTCCAGGTGTGGTGAGCCTTTCTGGATGTTCTACTCTGCCCTACAGCTAGTTCTAGTTTCCAGGTGTGGTGAGTCTTTCTGGATGTTCTACTCTGCCCTACTGCTAGTTCTAGTTTCCAGGTGTGGTGAACCTTTCTGGATGTTCTACTCTGCCCTACTGCTAGTTCTAGTTTCCAGGTGTGGTGAGCCTTTCTGGATGTTCTACTCTGCCCTACTGCTAGTTCTAGTTTCCAGGTGTGGTGAGCCTTTCTGGATGTTCTACTCTGCCCTGCTGCTAGTTCTAGTTTCCAGGTGTGGTGAGCCTTTCTGGGTGTTCTACTCTGCCCTACTGCTAGTTCTAGTTTCCAGGTGTGGTGAGCCTTTCTGGGTGTTCTACTCTGCCTTACTGCTAGTTCTAGTTTCCAGGTGTGGTGAGCCTTTCTGGGTGTTCTACTCTGCCCTACTGCTAGTTCTAGTTTCCAGGTCTGGTGAGCCTTTCTGGATGTTCTAATCTGCCCTACTGCTAGTTCTAGTTTCCAGGAGTGGTGAGCCTTTCTGGGTGTTCTACTCTGCCCTACTGCTAGTTCTAGTTTCCAGGTGTGGTGAGCCTTTCTGGATGTTCGACTCTGCCTGCTGCTAGTTCTAGTTTCCAGGTGTGGTGAGCCTTTCTGGGTGTTCTACTCTCCCCTACTGCTAGTTCTAGTTTCCAGGTGTGGTGAGCCTTTCTGGATGTTCTACTCTGCCCTACTGATGGTTCTAGTTTCCAGGTGCGGTGAGCCTTTCTGGGTGTTCTACTCTGCCCTGCTGCTAGTTCTAGTTTCCAGGTGTGGTGAGCCTTTCTGGGTGTTCTACTCTGCCCTACTGCTAGTTATACTTTCCAGGTGCGGTGAGCCTTTCTGGATGTTCTACTCTGCCCTGCTGCTAGTTCTAGTTTCCAGGTGTGGTGAGCCTTTCTGGATGTTCTACTCTGCCCTACTGCTAGTTCTAGTTTCCAGGTGTGGTGAGCCTTTCTGGGTGTTCTACTCTGCCCTGCTGCTAGTTCTAGTTTCCAGGTGTGGTGAGCCTTTCTGGATGTTCTACTCTGCCCTGCTGCTAGTTCTAGTTTCCAGGTGTGGTGAGCCTTTCTGGATGTTCTACTCTGCCCTACTGCTAGTTCTAGTTTCCAGGTGTGGTGAGCCTTTCTGGATGTTCTACTCTGCCCTGTTGCTAGTTCTTGTTTCCAGGTGTGGTGAGCCTTTCTGGATGTTCTACTCTGCCCTGCTGCTAGTTCTAGTTTCCAGGTGCGGTGAGCCTTTCTGGGTGTTCTACTCTGCCCTACTGCTAGTTCTAGTTTCCAGGTGTGGTGAGCCTTTCTGGATGTTCTACTCTGCCCTGCTGCTAGTTCTAGTTTCCAGGTGTGGTGAGCCTTTCTGGGTGTTCTACTCTGCCCTACTGCTAGTTCTACTTTCCAGGTGCGGTGAGCCTTTCTGGATGTTCTACTCTGCCCTGCTGCTAGTTCTAGTTTCCAGATGTGGTGAGCCTTTCTGGATGTTCTACTCTGCCCTACTGCTAGTTCTAGTTTCCAGGTGTGGTGAGCCTTTCTGGATGTTCTACTCTGCCCTACTGCTAGTTCTAGTTTCCAGGTGTGGTGAACCTTTCTGGATGTTGTACTCTGCTTACTGCTAGTTCTAGTTTCCAGGTGTGGTGAGCCTTTCTGGGTGTTCTACTCTGCCCTGCTGCTAGTTCTAGTTTCCAGGTGTGGTGAGCCTTTCTGGATGTTCTACTCTGCCCTGCTGCTAGATCTAGTTTCCAGGTGTGGTGAACCTTTCTGGATGTTCTACTCTGCCCTACTGATGGTTCTAGTTTCCAGGTGCAGTGAGCCTTTTTGGATGTTCTACTCTGCCCTGCTGCTAGTTCTAGTTTCCAGGTGTGGTGAGCCTTTCTGGGTGTTCTACTCTGCCCTTCTGCTAGTTCTAGTTTCCAGGTGTGGTGAACCTTTCTGGGTGTTCTACTCTGCCCTACTGCTAGTTCTAGTTTCCAGGTGTGGTGAGCCTTTCTGGGTGTTCTACTCTGCCCTACTGCTAGTTCTAGTTTCCAGGTGTGGTGAACCTTTCTGGATGTTCTACTCTGCCCTACTGATGGTTCTAGTTTCCAGGTGTGGTGAGCCTTTCTGGGTGTTCTACTCTGCCCTGTTGCTAGTTCTAGTTTCCAGGTGTGGTGAGCCTTTCTGGATGTTCTACTCTGCCCTACTGCTAGTTCTAGTTTCCAGGTGTGGTGAACATTTCTGGATGTTCTACTCTGCCCTACTGCTAGTTCTAGTTTCCAGGTGTGGTGAGCCTTTCTGTGTGTTTTACTCTGCCCTGCTGCTAGTTCTAGTTTCCAGGTTTGGTGAGCCTTTCTGGGTGTTCTACTCTGCCCTACTGCTAGTTCTAGTTTCCAGGTGTGGTGAGCCTTTCTGGGTGTTCTACTCTGCCCTGCTGCTAGTTCTAGTTTCCAGGTGTGGTGAACCTTTCTGGGTGTTCTACTCTGCCCTACTGCTAGTTCTAGTTTCCAGGTGTGGTGAGCCTTTCTGGGTGTTCTACTCTGCCCTACTGCTAGTTCTAGTTTCCAGGTGTGGTGAGCCTTTCTGGGTGTTCTACTCTGCCCTGCTGCTAGTTCTAGTTTCCAGGTGTGGTGAGCCTTTCTGGATGTTCTACTCTGCCCTGCTGCTAGTTCTAATTTCCAGGTGTGGTGAGCCTTTCTGGATGTTCTACTCTGCCCTACTGCTAGTTCTAGTTTCCAGGTGTGGTGAGCCTTTCTGGATGTTCTACTCTGCCCTACTGCTAGTTCTAGTTTCCAGGTGTGGTGAGCCTTTCTGGGTGTTCTACTCTGCCCTACTGCTAGTTCTAGTTTCCAGGTGTGGTGAGCCTTTCTGGATGTTCTACTCTGCCCTACTGATGGTTCTAGTTTCCAGGTGCGGTGAGACTTTCTGGGTGTTCTACTCTGCCCTGCTGCTAGTTCTAGTTTCCAGGTGTGGTGAGCCTTTCTGGGTGTTCTACTCTGCCCTACTGCTAGTTCTACTTTCCAGGTGCGGTGAGCCTTTCTGGATGTTCTACTCTGCCCTGCTGCTAGTTCTAGTTTCCAGGTGTGGTGAGCCTTTCTGGATGTTCTACTCTGCCCTACTGCTAGTTCTAGTTTCCAGGTGTGGTGAGCCTTTCTGGATGTTCTACTCTGCCCTACTGCTAGTTCTAGTTTCCAGGTGTGGTGAGCCTTTCTGAATGTTCTACTCTGCCCTACTGCTAGTTCTAGTTTCCAGGTGTGGTGAGCCTTTCTGGGTGTTCTACTCTGCCCTGCTGCTAGTTCTAGTTCCCAGGTGTGGTGAGCCTTTCTGGATGTTCTACTCTGCCCTACTGATGGTTCTAGTTTCCAGGTGTGTTGAGCCTTTCTGGGTGTTCTACTCTGCCCTGCTGCTAGTTCTAGTTTCCAGGTGTGGTGAGGCTTTGTGGATGTTCTACTCTGCCCTACTGCTAGTTCTAGTTTCCAGGTGTGGTGAGCCTTTCTGGATGTTCTACTCTGCCCTACTGATGGTTCTAGTTTCCAGGTGCGGTGAGCCTTTCTGGGTGTTCTACTGTGCCCTGCTGCTAGTTCTAGTTTCCAGGTGTGGTGAGCCTTTCTGGGTGTTCTACTCTGCCCTACTGCTAGTTCTACTTTACAGGTGCGGTGAGCCTTTCTGGATGTTCTACTCTGCCCTGCCCCTAGTTCTAGTTTCCAGGTGTGGTGAGCCTTTCTGGGTGTTCTACTCTGCCCTGCTGCTAGTTCTAGTTCCCAGGTGTGGTGAGCCTTTCTGGATGTTCTACTCTGCCCTACTGATGGTTCTAGTTTCCAGGTGTGGTGAGCCTTTCTGGGTGTTCTACTCTGCCCTGCTGCTAGTTCTAGTTTCCAGGTGTGGTGAGCCTTTCTGGGTGTTCTACTCTGCCCTGCTGCTAGTTCTAGTTTCCAGGTGTGGTGAGCCTTTCTGGGTGTTCTACTCTGACTTACTGCTAGTTCTAGTTTCCAGGTGTGGTGAGCCTTTCTGGGTGTTCTACTCTGCCCTACTGCTAGTTCTAGTTTCCAGGTGTGGTGAGGCTTTGTGGATGTTCTACTCTGCCCTACTGCTAGTTCTAGTTTCCAGGTGTGGTGAGCCTTTCTGGATGTTCTACTCTGCCCTGCTGCTAGTTCTAGTTTCCAGGTGTGGTGAGCCTTTCTGGATGTTCTACTCTGCCCTGCTGCTAGTTCTAGTTTCCAGGTGTGGTGAGCCTTTCTGGATGTTCTACTCTGCCCTACTGCTAGTTCTAGTTTCCAGGTGTGGTGAGCCTTTCTGGGTGTTCTACTCTGCCCTGCTGCTAGTTCTAGTTTCCAGGTGTGGTGAGCCTTTCTGGATGTTCTACTCTGCCCTGCTGCTAGTTCTAGTTTTCAGGTGTGGTGAGCCTTTCTGGATGTTCTACTCTGCCCTACTGCTAGTTCTAGTTTCCAGGTGTGGTGAGCCTTTCTGGGTGTTCTACTCTGCCCTGCTGCTAGTCTAGTTTCCAGGTGTGGTGAGCCTTTCTGGATGTTCTACTCTGCCCTGCTGCTAGTTCTAGTTTTCAGGTGTGGTGAGCCTTTCTGGATGTTCTACTCTGCCCTACTGCTAGTTCTAGTTTCCAGGTGTGGTGAGCCTTTCTGGGTGTTCTACTCTGCCCTGCTGCTAGTTCTAGTTTCCAGGTATGGTGAACCTTTCTGGATATTCTACTCTGCCCTACTGATCGTTCTAGTTTCCAGGTGCGGTGAGCCTTTCTGGGTGTTCTACTCTGCCCTACTGCTAGTTCTAGTTTCCAGGTGTGGTGAGCCTTTCTGGGTGTTCTACTCTGCCCTACTGCTAGTTCTAGTTTCCAGGTGTGGTGAGCCTTTCTGGGTGTTCTACTCTTCCTTACTGCTAGTTCTAGTTTCCAGGTGTGGTGAGCCTTTCTGGATGTTCTACTCTGCCCTACTGCTAGTTCTAGTTTCCAGGTATGGTGAGCCTTTCTGGGTGTTCTACTCTGCCCTGCTGCTAGTTCTAGTTTCCAGGTGTGGTGAGCCTTTCTGGGTGTTCTACTCTGCCCTGCTGCTAGTTCTAGTTTCCAGGTATGGTGAACCTTTCTGGATATTCTACTCTGCCCTACTGATGGTTCTAGTTTCCAGGTGCGGTGAGCCTTTCTGGATGTTCTACTCTGCCCTACTGCTAGTTCTAGTTTCCAGGTGTTTTGAGTCTTTCTGGATGTTCTACTCTGCCCTGCTGCTAGTTCTAGTTTCCAGGTGTGGTGAGCCTTTCTGGGTGTTCTACTCTGCCCTACTGCTAGTTCTAGTTTCCAGGTGTGGTGAACCTTTCTGGATGTTCTACTCTGCCTTACTGCTAGTTCTAGTTTCCAGGTGTGGTGAGCCTTTCTGGGTGTTCTACTCTGCCCTGCTGCTAGTTCTAGTTCCCAGGTGTGGTGAGCCTTTCTGGATGTTCTACTCTGCCCTACTGATGGTTCTAGTTTCCAGGTGTGGTGAGCCTTTCTGGGTGTTCTACTCTGCCCTGCTGCTAGTTCTAGTTTCCAGGTGTGGTGAGCCTTTCTGGGTGTTCTACTCTGCCCTACTGCTAGTTCTAGTTTCCAGGTATGGTGAGCCTTTCTGGATGTTCTACTCTGCCCTACTGCTAGTTCTAGTTTCCAGGTGTGGTGAGCCTTTCTGGGTGTTCTACTCTGCCCTGCTGCTAGTTCTAGTTTCCAGGTGTAGTGAGCCTTTCTGGGTGTTCTACTCTGCCCTGCTGCTAGTTCTAGTTTCCAGGTGTGGTGAGCCTTTCTGGGTGTTCTACTCTGCCCTACTGCTAGTTCTAGTTTGCAGGTGTGGTGAGCCTTTCTGGATGTTCTACTCTTCCCTGCTGCTAGTTCTAGTTTCCAGGTGTGGTGAGCCTTTCTGGATGTTCTACTCTGCCCTACTGCTAGTTCTAGTTTCCAGGTGTGGTGAGTCTTTCTGGGTGTTCTACTCTGCCCTACTGCTAGTTCTAGTTTCCAGGTGTGGTGAGCCTTTCTGAATGTTCTACTCTGCCCTACTGCTAGTTCTAGTTTCCAGGTGTGGTGAGCCTTTCTGGGTGTTCTACTCTGCCCTGCTGCTAGTTCTAGTTTCCAGGTGTGGTGAGCCTTTCTGGATGTTCTACTCTGCCCTACTGCTAGTTCTCGTTTCCAGGTGTGGTGAGCCTTTCTGGGTGTTCTACTCTGCCCTACTGCTAGTTCTCGTTTCCAGGTGTGGTGAGCCTTTCTGAATGTTCTACTCTGCCCTGCTGCTAGTTCTAGTTTCCAGGTGTGGTGAGCCTTTCTGGATGTTCTACTCTGCCCTACTGCTAGTTCTAGTTTCCAGGTGTGGTGAGCCTTTCTGGGTGTTCTACTCTGCCCTACTGCTAGTTCTAGTTTCCAGGTGTGGTGAGCCTTTCTGGGTGTTCTACTCTGCCCTGCTGCTGGGTATGGCTGTTTGTGCTTTCTCTCTCCTTCCTTCCTTCCTTCCTTTCTTTCTTTCTTTCTTTCTTTCTTTCTTTCTTTCTTTCTCTTTTTCTTTCTTTCCTTCTTTCCTTTCTTTTCTCCTTTCTTTCTTTCTTTCTTTCTTTCTTTCCTTCTTTCCTTTCTTCCCTCCTTCCTTCCTTCTTTCTTTCTTTCGTTCTTTCTTTCTTTCTTTCTTTCTTTCTTTCTCTCTTTCTTTTTTTCTTTCTTCCTTTCTTTCTTTCCTTATTTCTTTCTTTCTTTCTTTCTATTTTCTTGGTTTTCCATGGACCTTTTTTTCATCTATTTGTTTGTGGTGCTGTGGGGGGGGCCAACATAGCATGTGACCAGCTTTGCCCCCCCTCTTGATGGGTGTGGCCCTGTCGGTCACCCTGATATCTGGATGTTTAGGTAACCAAAGTTAGTAGCCCCCATCCATCTTTAGGGTTGAGAAAACCCAAACGTGTCCCCGTGCAAATGTGTCCTCGTGCCTCCCTACATACCCAGGGGTCGAGCTACACTCACCTGTTCCTTGGTGATATTACCCCTTGCCATGTTGAGGATAGAAAGTTCCATGGAAACACCCTTTGTGTGTCCCTTCTCTTACTCTGCCCTGGGGTGTGGCCTACCTAGATGTCGGTCAACCTGCTGATAGCAGACATCATGGCGCTGGATTCAGCCCCTTGAAACCTGTCCCCTGGCCTCATTTGAATGGCTTCTCTTCAATAAAAGGGGTCAGCACCTGCGTGCAGGTTCTCTTTCTGCGGACCCTTAAGGTCAGAGGAGCCGCCACAGCACCCCCAAAGAAAAAGGTACCTCTGTCTCCTGTGTGGTTATTTCTTGCAGTCCAGTTCCCTGGAGTGACCCTGAGTGTTTAAGCCGCTGTAACACAATAGTGCTGAGAACCCAACCCAGTGCCTTGCATGCTAGGCAAGGGCTCTACCACTGGGCCCCAGCCCCAGCCCCTGGGCATTTCTTTTTTTTTTTTTTTTTTTTTAAAGAGAGAGTGAGAGAGGAGAGAGAGAGAGAGAGAGAGAGAGAGAGAGAGAGAGAGAGAACTTTTTTAATATTTATTTTTTAGTTCTCGGCCGACACAACATCTTTGTTGGTATGTGGTGCTGAGGATCGAACCCGGGCCGCACGCATGCCAGACGAGCGCGCTACCGCTTGAGCCACATCCCCAGCCCTGGGCATTTCTTATTAAGATTCTCCCTGGGTCTTTTTTTTTTTTTTTAATATTTATTTATATTTATTTTTACTATTCCCCTATCTACAGTTAATAGACATGATGTTGTGAAATAAGATGTGATTCAAATTTTCTGTATTTTAATGCTCAGCTCATATTCCATTTCTTTTTTTTTTTTTCTTTTTTTTTTTTATTGGTCGTTCATAACATTACATAGTTCTTAATACATCATATTACACGGTTTGATTCAAGTGGATTATGAACTCCCCCTTTTACCCCGTATACAAATTGCTGTATCACATCAGTTACCCTTCCATTGATTGACATATTGCCTTTCTAGTGTCTGATGTATTCTGCTGTCTGTCCTATTCTCTACTATCCCCCCTCCCCTCCCCTTCCCTCCCCTCCCCCCTCCCCTTTTCTCTCTCTACCCCTTTTACTGTAAATCATTTCTTCCATTTGTATTATCTTGTCTTACCCCTCCATTCCTCTTATATGACATTTTGTATAACCCTGAGGATCGCCTTCCATTTCCATGCACTTTCCCTTCTCACTCCCTTTCCCTCCCACCTCTCATCCCTGTTTAATGTAAATATTCTTCTCAAGCTCTTCGTCCCTACCCTGTCCTTGTTAACTCCCCTTATATCAAAGGAGTCATTTGGTATTTGTTTTTTAAAGATTGACTAGCTTCACTTAGCATAATCTGCTCTAATGCCATCCATTTCCCTCCAAATTCTATGATTTTGTCATTTTTTAATGCAGAATAATACTCCATTGTATATAAATGCCACATTTTTTTATCCATTCATCTATTGAAGGGCATCTAGGCTGGTTCCACAGTCTTGCTATCGTGAATTGAGCTGCTATGAACATCGATGTAGCAGTGTCCCTGTAGCATGCTCTTGTTAGGGCTTTAGGGAATAGACCGAGAAGGGGAATAGCTGGGTCAAATGGTGGTTCCATTCCCAGCTTTCCGAGAAATCTCCATACTGCTTTCCAAATTGGCTGCACCAATTTGCAGTCCCACCAGCAATGAACAAGAGTGCCCTTTTCACCGCATCCTCTCCAGCACTTATTGTTGTTTGACTTCCTAATGGCTGCCAGACTTACTGGAGTGAGATGGTATCTTAGGGTAGTTTTGATTTGCATTTCTCTGACTACTAGCGATGGTGAGCATTTTTTCATGTACTTGTTGATTGATTGTATGTCCTCCTCTGAGAAGTGTCTGTTCAGGTCCTTGGCCCATTTATTGATTGGGTTATTTGTTATCTTATTGTCTAATTTTTTGAGTTCTTTGTATATTCTGGTTATTAGGGCTCTATCTGAAGTGTGTGGAGTAAAGATTTGTTCCCAGGATGTAGGCTCCCTGTTTATCTCTCTTATTGTTTCTTTTGCTGAGAAAAAACTTTTTAGTTTGAGTAAGTCCCATTTGTTGATTCTATTTGTTAACTCTAGCGCTATGGGTGTCCTATTGAGGAATTTGGAGCCCGATCCCACAGCGTGTAGATCATAACCAACTTTTTCTTCTATCAGATGCCGTGTCTCTGATTTAATATCAAGCTCCTTGATCCATTTTGAGTTAACTTTTGTGCACGGCGAGAGATAGGGATTCAGATTCATTTTGGTGCAAATGGATTTCCAGTTTTCCCAGCACCATTTGTTGAAGATGCTATCCTTCCTCCATTGCATGCTTTTAGCCCCTTTATCAAATATAAGATAGTTGTAGTTTTGTGGATTGGTTACTGTGTCCTCTATTCTGTACCATTGGTCCACCCGCCTGTTTTGGTACCAGTACCATG
The DNA here is from genome assembly GCF_045843805.1 of Urocitellus parryii. Classification (NCBI taxonomy): domain Eukaryota; kingdom Metazoa; phylum Chordata; class Mammalia; order Rodentia; family Sciuridae; genus Urocitellus; species Urocitellus parryii. The sequence continues at coordinate 357,638 of NC_135532.1, forward strand.
CTGTTTTTGTTACTATTGCTCTGTAGTATAGTTTGAAGTCTGGTATCGCTATACCGCCTGATTCACACTTCCTGCTTAGTATTGTTTTTGCTATTCTGGGTCTTTTATTATTCCATATGAATTTCATGATTCTTTTATCGATTTCTACAAGATATGCTGTTGGGATTTTGATTGGCATTGCATTGAACTTATAGAGAACTTTTGGTAATATCGCCATTTTGATGATGTTAGTTCTGCCTATCCATGAGCAGGGTATGTTTTTCCATCTTCTAAGGTCTTCTTCTATGTCTTTCTTTAGGGTTCTGTAATTTTCATTGTATAAATCTTTCACCTCTTTTGTTAGGTTGATTCCCAAGTATTTTATTTTTGGGGGGGATATTGTGAATGGAGTAGTTGTCCTCATTTCCGTTTCAGAGGATTTGTCGCTGATATACAGGAATGCCTTTGATTTATGCGTGTTGATCTTATATCCTGCCACTTTGCTGAATTCATTTATTAGCTCTAATAGCTTCTTTGTAGACCCTTTTGGGTCTGCTAGGTATAGAATCATATCATCTGCAAATAGTGATAATTTAAGTTCTTCTTTTCCTATTTTTATGCCTTTAATTTCTTTTGTCTGTCTAATTGCTCTAGCCAGTGTTTCGAGGACTATGTTGAACAGAAGTGGTGAGAGAGGGCATCCCTGTCTTGTACCAGATCTTAGAGGGAATGCCTTCAATTTTTCTCCATTCAGAATGATGCTGGCCTGTGGCTTATCATAGATTGCTTTTACAATGTTGAGGTATGATCCTGTTATCCCTAATTTTTCTAGCGTTTTGAACATAAAGGGATGCTGTACTTTGTCGAATGCTTTTTCTGCATCTATTGAGATGATCATATGGTTCTTATTTTTAAGTCTGTTGATGTGGTGAATAACATTTATTGATTTCCGTATATTAAACCAGCCTTGCATCCCAGGGATGAATCCTACTTGATCATGATGTATAATTTTTTTGATATGTATTTGAATCCGATTCGCCAGAATTTTATTGAGGATTTTTGCGTCAAGGTTCATTAGAGATATTGGTCTGTAGTTTTCCTTCTTTGACGTGTCTTTGTCTGGTTTCGGAATCAGGGTGATGTTGGCCTCGTAGAATGAATTTGGAAGTTCTCCCTCTTTTTCTATTTCCTGAAATAGCTTGAAAAGTATTGGTGTTAGTTCCTCTTTAAAGGTTTTGTAAAACTCTGCTGTATACCCATCCGGTCCTGGGCTTTTCTTAGTTGGTAGTCTTTTGATGGTTTCTTCTATTTCCTCTATTGTTATTGGTCTGTTTAGGTTGTCTATATCCTCCTGGCTCAATCTGGGCAGATCATAGGACTCAAGGAATTTATCTATGCCTTCAGTATCTTCTATTTTATTGGAGTATAAGGATTCAAAGTAATTTCTGATTATCTTCTGTATTTCTGAAGTGTCTGTTGTGATATTGCCTTTTTCATCCCGTATGCTAGTAATTTGGGTTCTCTCTCTTCTTCTCTTCGTTAGCATGGCTAAGGGTCTGTCAATTTTATTTATTTTTTCAAAGAACCAGCTTTTAGTTTTGTCAATTTTTTCAATTGTTTCTTTTGTTTCAATTTCATTAATTTCAGCTCTGATTTTAATTATTTCTTGCCTTCTACTTCTTTTGCTGTTGTTTTGCTCTTCTTTTTCTAGGATTTTGAGATGAAGTATGAGATCATTTATTTGTTGGTTTTTTCTTTTTTTGAGGAATGAACTCCAAGCAATGAATTTTCCTCTTAGAACTGCTTTCAATGTGTCCCATAGATTCCGATATGTTGTGTCTGTGTTTTCATTTAACTCTAGGAATTTTTTAATTTCCTCCTTGATGTCTTCTAAAACCCATTGATCACTCAGCAACCTATTGTTCATTCTCCAGGTGATGCTTGATTTTTCCTTTCTTCTTTTATCATTGATTTTCAGTTTCATTCCATTATGATCAGATAAGATGCATGGTATTATCTCTACCCCTTTGTATTGTCTAAGAGTTGCCCTGTGACATAGTATATGGTCTATTTTTGAGAAGGTTCCATGTGCTGCTGAGAAAAAAGTGTAGCTACTTGATGTTGGGTGGTATAGTCTATATATGTCAATTAAGTCTAGGTTGTTAATTGTGTTATTGAGTTCTATAGTTTCCTTATTTAACTTTTGTTTGGAAGATCTGTCCAGTGGTGAGAGAGGTGTGTTGAAGTCTCCCATGATTATTGTATGTTGGTCTATTAGACTCTTGAACTTGAGAAGAGTTTGCTTGATGAACACAGCTGCACCATTATTTGGGGCATATATATTTATGATTGTTATGTCTTGTTGGTGTATGGTTCCCTTGAGCAGTATGAAGTGTCCTTCTATATCCCTTTTGATTAGCTTTGGCTTGAAATCTATTTTATTAGATATGAGTATGGACACTCCTGCTTGTTTCCGCGGTCCATATGAGTGATATGATTTTTCCCAACCTTTCACCTTCAGTCTATGTATATCTTTTCCTATCAAATGCGTCTCCTGTAGACAGCATATTGTTGGGTCTTGTTTTTTGATCCATTCTACTAGCCTGTGTCTCTTAATTGGTGAGTTTAAGCCATTAACATTTAGGGTTATTATTGAGATATGGTTTGTTCTTCTATCCATATTTGTTTATTGATGTTACTAAACCTGATTTGTTATCCTCTTTGACTACTTTCCCCCCTTTACTGTCCTACCTCCCATTGTTGGTTTTCAAAGTTATTTTCCATTTCCTCTTCCTGTAATGTTTTGCCAAGGATTTTTTGAAGAGATGGTTTTCTAGCTGCGAATTCTTTTAACTTTTGTTTATCGTGGAAGGTTTTAATTTCATCTTCTAATCTGAAGCTTAATTTCGCCGGATACACAATTCTTGGTTGGAACCCATTTTCTTTCAGTGTTTGAAATATGTTATTCCAGGATCTTCTAGCTTTCAGAGTCTGTGTTGAGAGATCAGCTGTTATCCTGATTGGTTTACCCCTAAATGTAATCTGCTTTCTTTCTCTTGCAGCTTTTAAAATTCTCTCCTTATTCTGTATGTTGGACATTTTCATTATAATGTGTCTAGGTGTGGACCTCTTAAGATTTTGCACATTCGGCGTCCTGTAGGCTTCTAGGATTTGGGATTCTGTCTCATTCTTCAAGTCTGGGAAGTTTTCTCGTATTATTTCACTGAAAAGACTTTTTATTCCTTTGGTTTGGAGCTCTGTGCCTTCCTGTATCCCAATGACTCTTAAATTTGGTCTTTTGATATTATCCCATAATTCTTGGATGTTCTGCTCATGGTTTCTTAGCAGACTTGCTGAGCTGTCTATGTTCTTTTCCAGTTGAAATACTTTGTCTTCATTGTCTGATGTTCTCTCTTCTAAGTGATCTACTCTGCTGGTAGTATTCTCAATTGAGTTTTTAAGTTGGTTTATAGCTTCCTGCATTTCTAGAATTTCTATTTGTTTGTTTTTTATTACCTCTATCTCCCTGTGAAATTGATCTTTTACTTCCTGGATTTGTTTGTCAATGTGATCTTTCATTGTCTGATTTTGCTGTCTCATGTCTTCCTTGAGACTCCAGATCATCTGAAGCATATAAATCCTGATGTCTTTATCTGACATTCCATCTGTTGCAGCTATTACCTCTTCTAAAGTTGAGTTGACCTGCATTGCTTGTGGTCCTTTCTTTCCTTGTCTTTTCATACTGCTGACGTTTCTTTCTGCTTGGTGCCACTGTTGTGTTTTTGAAATTTACCCCCTATTTATTTATGTTGCTCTTGTATAGTTGGGAAGTCTCCCTTGCAGGGCGGGTATTGGCTGTGCTCCTCCTCTAATTATGGTGGTCTGTCTACCCCGCTGATCGGTCGCAGGTCTGCCCCCGCTGCGGGCACGGGTGGTGGCTTTGCTCTGCCCCCTCTCCAATTGTGGTAACTTAACTACCACGCCCTGGGATCGTTGGTCCTGATCTGGATGTGGGTGGCGGCTCAGCTGGGCCCCCCGCTCCAATTGGTGTGACGAGTCTACCGCGCTGGCAGACCTCTAGGCCGGTGGGTCGCAGTTCTGCACAGCCCCCACTCCCAATGGGGGTACCTAACTACCTCTCCAACGGGTTGCTGAGCCCCCTCCGGACCCGGGCGGCGACCCTGCTCCACCCCCACTCCAACCAGTGTGACGCGACTGCCTCGGTGTTACGTGTCCACCCCGCTGGCAAGCTACCTGGCCTGTCTTGCCAGTTGGCGGCAGGTCTGCCTGCCCTGCTTGCTCGGATGGCAGCTCCGCACAGCCCCTACTCCAAATGAGGTTACTTGGCTGCTGCGCCGCGGAATCGCTGGTCCTATTCTATGCGTGGGCGGCTGCTCTCTTCAGCCCCAGCTGCGTTTGGGGTGTCATGGCACCACGCCAGCGGGTCACTTGGACTGCTCTGGGCGCAGGAGGAAGATCCACTCTGTCCCTACAACACCCCGCCGGACCCTGATTGAGAAGCAGTCACCGCCGGTTCCCTAGCCTTGGGCCAAAGCAGCTTAGGTAGCCGGAACCCCGCCTCTCCGATCTGATACACTCTCCGCTGGGAGCTGGCTCCAGGGAGCGACGCCACGGGTTTCCCAGCCCCAGGCCAAAACTGTTCCGGGAGTCAGAACCCAGTCGCCCCAAGCTCAGCGCACGCTCCACTTGGAGCTGGCCTCCGCCGGCAGTCTCCGCAGTTTCCTCAGACCTGGGCCAGGTTAGCCCCGGGAACCCGAAACCAGCTGCTCAGTGCCCGGCGCTCGCCTTGCCAGGCACGAGCCTCTAGGAGTATTCTCCACAAGAACCCCCGCCCCGAGCCTGAGCAGAAAATCTGTCTGCTAGAAGCAGGCAAATACCAGCCTGTTATCACCTGTTCGTAGTTGAATGGGCTGAGATCAGTAGAACACGGGGATGATTACATCATCTCTCCGAAATGGCGGCTGCTGTTCTCCACTGTGGTCCGACCGGTGTCTGGAGCCAAACTGGGCCTCTTCTCTCCTCTGTTTCAAAGCCGGAACTCAGCGCTAAGGGCTCCGATGTACCACTGGCGGGAGCCCCCCCGGATCCGTATCTCTGTTCCCCCGCTCCGGCACCCTGCCGCTCCCCGGCGCGCGCCACAGACTCCAGCCGCGGGGCGATCGCCTGTCAGGCTATGCGACCCTCCGTGCGGGGAAATGGAGCTCTCAGAGCCGAACTTCGCACGATGGAAATCTGTCCACTAGATTCTGGAGCACCTCAATTTCACTTGAACTTCCCAAAGATATCCTTCAGCCGTTTTGCATCGTCTTTCTCCCACTTAGTGACGCGGCGCCCTGGGGTGATGCAGTCCCTTCGCCGCCATGTTAGATCCCCACCTCCATTTCTTTTTTTCCTCCCTGGGTCTTTAGTCCCTTTGCTACTGTTATCAACGGGTCTTCCTTTCATTTTGTTTTTTAAACTGGTATTTTTTTTGTGTATATATATATATACATACATTTTGTATAAGAAGGCTCTTTATAACCCAACACTTTACTAAAATACCTTATTATTTGTAATAGTTTTTCCAGTGACTCTTTTGGATTTTTCTAGATATTTAATAATTTTGTTTATAAATAGAAAAAAAGTCCAGTACCCATTTTTTCCATTTTCATGCCTATAAAAATTTGTTTGTTCAATTGCGTTGGCTAATAACTGCAATATGGTTTAGAGATTATAAGAAACAGAACCCACCTCCTCCAGCTACATAGAACATCTTTGTATTCATGTAGTTGTCTGATTAATCAGTTTTAGAGTTTTCTTCATGGATCTTGTGCATCTATTGTTGGACTTACACCTAAGTATTTTATTTTATTTTTTTGAGTGCTAATATAAATGGTTATTTTGTTTTAAATTTCAAGTTACACTTGTTCACTGATGGAATACAGAAAAAGAATTGACTTTTCTCCATTGACACGTATACTTCATCATTGCTATAATTGCTTATTGGTTCTAGAAATTTTTTGTTGATTCTTTGGGATTTTCAAAATAGACAATCAAGTTATCTCAAACAAAGTCAGTTTTATTTCCTCCTTTCAATTAATATACCTTTTATTTCCTTTTCTTGACTTATTGTGTTAGTCAGAATTTCCAGTGCCTTGTCTTGCTCCTATTTCTCGCTACCAAGTATGATGTTAGCTGTAAGTTTTTTGTAAACATTCATTATCAAGTTGAGGAGGTTCTCTTCTGTTTATTGAGAGTTTTTATCATAAATGGGTATTAGATTGTGTTAAATAATCACTATATCTCTTTTTAAAAATATTTATTTATTTTAGTTATAGTTGGACACAGTACTTTATTTTTATTTATTTAACGTGGTGCTGAGGATCGAACCCAGGGCCTCTCATGTGCTAAGTGAGCACTCTGCCACTGAGCCATAGCCACAGTCCTCACCGTGTCTCTTGATGTGCTCATGTGACCTTTCTGTTTTTCTAGCCGATTGATATATTACATTAATTGATTTTTGAATGAAGCCTTGCTTACCTGGAATAAGTTCCACTTGGTGATACTGTATAATTGTTTTTATATGATACAATACTCAATTTGCTAACATTTTTGGAAAATTTTTGTACCTATACTAATTAGAGATGTTAGTATGCATCTATATTCATGAGAGTAGTTTTCTTGTAATGTCTTTGTCTGATTTGGGTTATAAAGTAATTCTGGTCCCATAGAATGAAATAAAAAGCATTCCCTTTGCTTCTATCCTCTGAAACAGATTGTCAATAATTGGATAATTTCTTCCTTAAATATCTGATGGAATTTATCAGCAAAACTTCAGGGCCCAGAGCTTTCTGTTTGGGAATGTTATTAATTATTGACTCGATTTCTTTAATAGATACAGGTCCATTCAGAGTGTCTAAATTTTTGAGCTTTTTTTTTTTTTGTACTAGGAATTTGAACTCAGAGCACTCGACCTCTGAACCATATCCCCAGCCCTATTTTGTATCTTTGAAAAATATTTTTTTAGTTGTCAATAGACCTTTATTTTATTTATTTATATGTGGTGCTGACAATCAAACTTAAGGCCTCACATATGCTAGGCAAGCACTCTACCACTGAGCCACAACCCCAGCCCCCTATTTGTATTTTATTCAGAGACTAGGTCTCACTGAGTTGCTTAGTGACTTGCTTTTTGCTGAGGCTGGCTTTGAACTCACAATCCTCCTGCCTCAGCCTCCTGAGCCACTGGGATTACAGGCATGTGATTTTTGATAGTTACTCTTAAAGGAATTGGTTCATTTCATCTAGGTTATCAAACTCGCATGCATAGAGTTCATATGCATCAGTGTTCCTTTACTATCCTTTCATGTCCATGAGATCTGTAGTGATGTCTCCTGTTTCTGATATTAGTAATTTGTGTCCTCTGGCTTTTTTCTTAACCTGCCTAGAGATATTTTCAGAGAACTAGTTTTCAAAGAGCCAAGTTCTCTCACTTTTTTAAAAAAGTTGATTTCCTGTTTTCAGATTTGTTAATTTACTTTTATTATTCCTTCACTTCTTCTAACTTTGGATTTAATGTGTTCTTCTTTTCCTAGTTTCCTAAGGTGAAAACTCAGATTATTTATTTTAGGTCTCTCTTCTTTTCTAATGTATGCCTTCAGTGTTCTAAATTTCCTTCTAAGCACTGTTTTCGTGGCATCCCACAGGTTTTAAGAAGTTGCGTTTTTTTTTTTCTCAAAATATTTTAAAATTTTTCTGGATATTTCTTTCTTAATCCATGTGTTGTTTAGAAGTATAATTTTTCGTGTTCAGTGTTTGGGACTTTCCAGTTATCTTTCTGTACTTGTTTTCTACCCCTGTGGACTAGGAGCAGACTTTGCTTAATTTTTGTTCTGATCATGTGTTGTGATGTGTTTTGTGGCCTAGCATGTGGTCCATCTTGGTGAATGTTTCGCACGCACTTGAGAAGGTCAGTGTTACACCACTGTTAAATGGAGTAGTCTATAGAGGTCAATCCAGTTGACTGATGATATTATTGAATTCAAATATGTTCTTACTGATTTTCAACCTCCTGCAATTGTCCTTCTGACAGGGTGTTGAAGCCTACAACAATGATAGTGGATTCCTCTATTTCTTCTTGTGATTTTTACCAGTCTTTGCCTCCATTTTTAGTGTATACATGTCAAAGATCAGAGAATTAATCCTTTATCTTTGTGTACTTTCCTTCTTTATCCTTGATAACTTTCCTTTCTTTGAAGTCTGCTCTGCCAAAAATTAATACCCACTCTTTCTTTCTTTTGATTAGTGTTAACATTATATATTTTTCTCTGTTTACTTCTAATCTATGTATTTTTATAGTTAAGATGGGTTTCTCTTGACAATCTGTCTTTTAACTGGAGCATTTAGATCCTTGATGTTGATAAATAATCCAATCCATTATTTCTGCTATTATTTTGAACAGTTTCATCTGTTATATTAAGAATAAGATAAATGGAAGGTTTTATCTCACCTTCATTGATTTCTTCCCTGATGCTCTTCCTTTTTATATAGACCAAGCTTCTGACAAACACAATCTTTCTCTCTGAAGAAATGCTTTTAACCTTTTTTGCAAGGCAGGTCTGTTAATATCAAGCTCCTTCAAATTTTGTCTGAGAATGTCTGATTTCATTTTTATTTTTGAAGAATAATTTTACAGGGTACAGAATTCTAAGGGTTTTCCCCCCTTTTCACACTTTGACTTCACTCCATTCTCTTCTGGATTGAATGTTCTTTAGATTAACTCTTTCCTTTGTTCCTTGACAGGTAAGGTTTGTTTTTCTGTTTTGTTGTTTTGTTTGTTTGTTTTAACAGCCCTCTGGATCCTTTTGGCATCTTTTTCTGTACCCTTCATTCTCTGTGGATGGAAGTCCTCACTCAGGTGTCGTTTGGACAGTTTGCCCTCGCCCCTTCCCTGAGCTCCCTGGGTCTGAGCTTCAGTGTTTGACATTGGCGTGGGGAAGACTCTTACTCTCTTTGGCTCCAGTATTTCTCCTGCTCCTTTCTGTCTCCTTTTCCTTCTCGAGTTGTCCTCACAAACACACTGCACCTTTTATATTTGTGCCAGTCCTTGGATATTCTGATCTGGTTTTTCTTCTTCTGTATCTCTCCTCTTTGTTTTAGTTTTGAAGGTCATTGTGGTTCATGCTGAACTTAATCCTCCTATAGTGTCAAGATGGAGGCCTTTGGGGAAGTGGCTGAGTCACAAAAGGGGTTCAGGACCTTAGGCCTGAGGCCTCAGAGCTGCCTGCCCTCCAGCTCCTCCACTGCATGAGGAGTAGGGTACCATCTTGGAAGCAACCCTCACCAATGTGGACTCTGCAGGCACCTGGAGTTTGAATTTCCAGTCTCCAGAACAGTGAGCAACCGATTTCTGATACGGATCAGTTACCCAGGCTGAGGTGTCCTGTTATAGCAGCAGGAATGAACTGACACAGGCTTCTACTGATACATCCTCAGGTGTAGAGTTCTTCCCTGAGCAGTGTGTAGTGTGTTAGCAAGCCCTCAGAGGGGGAAGGCCAGGGAGCACCATGCAGGGGGAGGAGGACAAAGGTGACACCTGGGTGCAAGTCCACCTGATTGCCAGGTTGAGAAAATAGGAAGAGCAGCCCAGACTCCAGGACCTAGGCCTGCTGGGATGCAAGATAGGGACAGAGGCATGGCCGTAGGGATGGCTCTGGCGATCTTACTAGGAGCTGGGCACTGTGTCCTTTTTGTTGCATCAAATCCCTTGTGTGTCCAGGGACTCTCAGCCGGCAGCAAGATATCAAGCTACATAGCTGCCATCCCTGCTCTTCACAGATCAGAAGGGGATGTGTTTTCACCCCACTGGTTATCTGGGTGGCAGAGAGCTCTCTTGCTCTGCTTCCAGGCCCATGTTCCTCACCCTTCCCCGCCTACCCATGTTTCCCCTCACTCAGTGGCACCTTTGGCATCTGGTCCACTGTGGGAGGCTGACGAGCACGTGACTGAGTCTGACTCCCCTGCCGGGCAAGTGGCATCCAGGGGTCATGCTGCTTGATAGCGCCGTCTTCTAGGGTTCAAGTGACTGTGTCTTGTGCATGGGCGTCCTTCCTACAGCCCCACTCACCCGTTCCTTTGTGATATTACCCCTGGCCCTGTTTGGGATAGAATGTTCCATGGAAGTGCCCTGGGGTGTGGCCTACCTAGATGTCAGTGAACCTGCTGACAGCAGACATCATGAAGCTAGATCAGCCCCTGGAAACCTGACCTCTTGCCTCATTTGAATGGCTTCTCCTTGATAAAAGTGCCCTGCATGTGCTCTCTCTCTCTCTCTCTCTCTCTCTCTCTCTCTCTGCAGCCCTTAAGGTCAGAGGAGCCATCACAGCACCCCCAAATAAAAAGGTATCTCTGTCTCTTGTGGGGTTATTTCATGCAGACCAATTAGTCTGGTTCCCCTCGAGTGACCCCTGAGTGTTTTAGTTACAAGCAACCGGCAAATGCTGTCCCTGGGTGGGCAAAAGGTTTGAGTGTTTCTGTTGCCGGGACAAAAGTGGCAGTCCATGATCATGTGCTGCCCCCACCCCTTTTCCTAGGCCTGGGGGGGCAGTCCTGCCAGCTCCCACCTCCACAGGCCCTCTTTGGTCCTGCATCCACTGTGGTCCTCACCCACAACTGTCCCCTCTCCAGCTTCCTGGTGCCAAGACTGGTTCCTCACCCTGTGACTTCTCATTCTTGTCTTGACCCACTCTGTCCTCACTTTTTCTCTCCAGCAAGGTGCATGGTGTGCTCTTCACTCCTGCATTTGAGCTTATGATTCCCTAGCCGTGTGCTCGGTCACTAGCCAGAAGCCACCGCACTACTCCAGAAGCCGGGTTTGGCCCCAGCAATCACAGTCTCCAGGAATCAGACATGGGCCAGTGCTGTGAGCCAGAGCTCTGGCCACCAGGGCTCCTCCCTACCACCAGCCTCCATCATGGTCATGTCCAGCCTTCTCTGTTCTGCAGAATCTCAGGTGCAACTCTAGGCTCTCAATGCAAGCAGGGCTATCTCAAGCAATTCCCAGGGACACAAAAGAACCATGAAACAGCCACAGGAACATCTTTCTTTCTTTCTCCCTCCCTCCCTCCTTTCCTTTCTTCCTTTCTGGACTGAGGTTCAGATCCAGGTCCTTACTTGTGCTGGACAAGACCTCCACCACTGAGCTTCATCCCAGCCCAACCACAGGTATAGACTTGAAGATATTCAGAGAAGCCATGCTGACTGGCACATTATTGCCACCTCCACCTTCTCACGTCCCCTGGTGACAGCTCTTTACTCTGTGGTCCCTAGAGGCTGAGAACATGGCAGCAAGCAGAATGGGGCCAGCACCCCTGGAGTGGGAGAAGCAGGGGTTCAGATCAGGAACATGCCTGTCAGTTGTAGGGTGGGATGGATCAGTGGAACTTGGAGCTAGGAAGTGACTCCCCCTGGGGACATGTGGCCTGCAACTGCCCCTGGGGGCAGCATTCCCAAACAGCCTCCACATCTGCACCCAGTGAATGGCACAAGCCGGCTGTTAGTCCCCTCTGCACATGGGGTTCAATGAGGAGGGAACCCAGGGCGTTTCTGTCCTGAGATGCTTCAGTCCTGGGGGAAGATCAGGCACTTCAGAAACAAGGCGCAGCAGGAGTTTGGAGGCTCCTAACGGGTGGCGGGCGGGCGGCGCGTGAAAACTGTATTTCATGGAGGTGACCGTCAGGCCGGGCCACCTAGATGACAAGCACTGGGGGGCAGTGGCGCTCCAGACCCCCCCCCCCCTGCGCTGAGTCTCCTCTGGGTCTGCCACAGCCTGCCCTTGTGGCTGGGCCGCTGCCTGCCTGGCTCCTGGGATCCTGATGGGCTTTCTCCCAGGCACAGGGGGAGGCCTGCTGCCTTCAGAAAGGAGCGGCTTGGCCAGCAGCCCTGCTGGACTGTTGTGGAGTCATGTGACAGTTGCTATGGTGCCTAGGCAGGGAAGAGCCCTGGAGAGCCTGTGGAGAGCTCTAGACAAAGGACCGGGTAACAAAGAAGTCACAACCTCCTCCCACACCGTGGGCCATGGCTTCCAGATCATCAATAGCTTCGTGAGCTGCTGGGTCCCAGCTACCAAGGAAGAAGAGGTGAAGGAAGGGGGGGAAGAGCCTCTGCCCAGAGTCCTCCTTGGTGCCTGCTGCCTGCCTCCTCCTCTTCCCTCCCCTACTCCCTTGTCCCTCCCCCACCTCTTGCCCCTTCTCCCCTCCTCCTCCTGCTGGTTCCCCTGCTGTTCCCTCCTCCTCTCCCTCCCCCTCCTCCTTCTTTCTCCCTCCTCCCTCCCTCCCTTCAGTCCTCTCCCCTTTTAACTCCTGCCTTCCTTTAGGCTCTCCTCATCCCTGGCTGTCCAATCCTTGAATCGTGTTTTTTTTTTTTTTTAACTAGACAGCTCCAAAATATTTTAAAGTGTTGCTTAGGTAGCAGATTTCCATTAATATTTTTTCAATTGGTTCTAGGATCAGTCATGGAAAGTTGTAGTCATTCAAAGCTTTCCCCCTCAACTGCTTCATCTGGCCAAAATAAGCTTCTTCTGAGACAGAGGGCAAGAATGTCCAGGGCAGCGGCTGGTGGTCCATCCCGTGACCCTACAGACAGGATTTTGCATATACCATGATTAGAGAATTGGGTAAGGTGGAATGGCATTCAAAATATTGCACTTTCATACCCAAGGCTGTGGTCAGATTAAGGATGGGAGACTCGTTCACTTTTTTTTTTTTTTTTTTTTTTTTTTTTTTTTTTTTTTAGAGAGAGAGAGAGAGGAGAGAGAGAGAGAATTTTTAATATTTATTTTTTAGTTCTCGGCGGACACAACATCTTTGTTGGTATGTGGTGCTGGGGATCGAACCCGGGCCGCACGCATGCCAGGCGAGCGCACTACCGCTGAGCCACATCCCCAGCCCTCGTTCACTTTTGTATGAATTAAGACTAGGATGGGTGTTTTATCAGGAATGCTCCTCATTTCACGTGAACCACTGGCTGTGAGCCAGGCTGACTGACTGGAGGGGTAGGGGTGCAGGGCTGGTGAGAAGAGAGTGAGGGGCCGCCCTGTGGGGTGCCTGGGGTGGACAGTCTGCGTCTGTGAAGGCTGATAAGATTGTCGGAAGTTACAAAGTTTTCTGAGATTTTGAAAGGTGATTTATTTTAACCCAGAATTGTTGACAAGTATTGAAACTGGGCCTGAACGGTAGGACATGAATGTGAGAATTATCACCTAAAAATACATCCAGTACCTTAAGACACAAGGCTTAATTAAGATTTCCTGTCTGAGAAAATCTACATGTCATATTCAGAAGCATTCCATTATAATAATTGATTTCCTTGACCTGTTGTTGGTGAGAAATAGAGAAGCGCCGTGACCAGGAGACGCCCGGCAGACACCAGCCTGGTGGCCCAGGATTGGATCAGATGGGGGCTTGCTCCTGGACCTCCAGCCTCCTGCCTCAGCCTCACAGCAGAGAGGGTTCTCATATGCTCTGTGAGATCTTCTGAGGGTGGAGACTGTCCTGCCCCTGGTGCTTGCTGACTCAGGACCAAGTGGATGGACACTAGAGTCTTTCTGCCTTCCTCACGTTCAGACATGTGCACTGCCATGCTCAGAGACGTGGGAACTTCCTCCCTCCCACCTGGGCCTCAGGAATTCCTCCATCCACTCTTCACAGACCACCCACACTGCTCTCAATGCTGCTCTCCAGGGCCTGATGGTGGGCCTGGAAAAATCAGGCGTGCAGAAGCCCTGGCCCCAGCACCCCAGGCGCAGACGAGGCAGTTCTCAAGCAGCTCCTGCAGTCCCTCCTGCAGGCAGACCCCAAGGCTGAGGGAGACAGAGAGGCCTGGAGCAATCCCTCACACCTGGGAAGCTGCACAGGCTGTAACTCAGTGCCCCGTGTGAAGGCTGGCTCCCAACAACACACTTCTGTGCCAGGGTCCAATCCCTGATCCACTTTGCACTTTATGGCTTTTATATCGTGAGAGAGAGAATATCCAGTGGTCCATTTTCAAAACACAGTATTTAGCATTCAATGTAAAGTGACTTGGGATTTAGGAAGGGGGCACAGCAGGTTGGAAATTTACGAGCAGGTAACATGGGAGTGTGAAAATTCGGAGCCCATTGACAGACATAAGGGGAGAAGGAAGGGCCCCTCTGACCAACAGATAAACTGTGTAGGTGCAAAAGGCACTCAGTCCAAGGGACTTTCCCACCACAAGAGAAAAAAGGGAGGCAGAGACAACTAAAGACATATTTCTTTAAATAACCCTGTGGGAGACAGTAAAACCGAGGCATTGTGCACCCCAAAGTACTCAGCTAAACCCTGGTTGTGCCCAATCTGGGGGTCCCTGATCACTAGGCACCCAGTCTTGCAAGACCCCGGCTTTTTGCTGTTTCTGTGGCTCTCAGTCCATTTGGGGGGCTTGGAGAGGGCCCCTCCTCCCTGACCCCACTTCTCTTAGCCCTGGGCTTAGAGAATCCAGATAATGCGAAGCCACCTGCCTCCTTCACTAACAGATCTCCTCCTGAAGCACAGAGCCCTTGGCTTCTGGACCCCACCATCCTCATGTGGCCAGGGGGTCTCCTGGGGCTGGGTACCTGTCTCCAGGGTGCCTGCAGAGGGTGTCCCAGGGTGTCTGCGGAGCTCCTGGCCTGCAAGAGAGAGCACTTGGGTGGGAGGCCCTGACACAGCCCCTAGCTGTGACCAGTGAGGGAAACTCCAGGCTTGAATCTCCAGTTCTCTTTTGCTGGGAAGCTGGACCCACCTGAGCTCACCTGCAGAGAGGCTGCAGCTGGACCCCTGGCCAGGACAGGGCCTGGCTCCCATGCTGTGGGCCCAGGCTCCCCATCCTGACCGACTCATTCTCTACCCTCCCTTCTCTCCCTCTCCCCTCTCCCTCCCTATGTGATTCTGAGCCCAGGGCTGTGCCTGGAGGACTTCCTGGTGCACAGCCCAAAGGGGCACGTGGAGCCTTCCCTGTGGCCGGATCAGTGGGATGCAGCTGCACAGCAATAACCACGTCGAGCACAGTCCCAAGGAGCAGTGCAGGGGATTTCTGGCAACATACCCTTCCCTCAGAAAAAGGAGAAAATGCAACTCAAAAACTCACCCTTTGTCCAGTTGACAAGGAAAGCGAAATGCAGGGTTGAGGCGGGCGGGGTACAGTGTTCATCTGCCTTGGCCTCCTGCAAGGGTGGTCATCCCAAACGGGAGACTGCAGGGACGGTGCTGTGCCCCAGATGCTTCCGTGTCCCAGGATGGTGCTATGTCCCAGGTGGGGGCTGTCACTGGAACAGTTCCTTGTCCCAGGGGGGGCTGTCATGGGGGCAATTCTGTGTTCCAGGTGGGGCTGTCCCTGGGGTGACACCAGCCCTGTAGCTGTGGGCTCCACAGTTCCCAGCTCTGCTGCACAAGCTTCCTGACTCCCCCTGGACCCGCTCCCATCTTAGTCCTGACCTCTGACCTTCGTGGAGACCCTGCCAGTGAGGATTTCCCAACATTTCCTTGTTCTTTGCCAAATCCAGAGTTTCCTGTTCCTTCTCCTTGCTTCTGTCCAAGCCTGTGCTCTCCAACCCACTCCTGACACACTGGCCCCTCTCCAGGAAAAATGTGCAGGCTGACCACAAGCTGAGGAAGGTTGGCCAGAGCCAGTGCAGGCCCCCAGGCTGAGCACCTTCTCTATCACCAGGTACCCCGAGTTGTCACCGAATACGCAGGATAGGAGGCTGGGAGTGGGTCTCACATGTTCCACCTGCCAGGGCAGCTCTTCTGGAGCACATTAAGTACACTGGTGCTGTGCACAGTTAAGGAAAATGTCCAGAGCCCACAAAGCCTGAAGAATTGGCTGTCACACAGATGCCATGCTGAGGCATGTGGCACTTTGCCTGTGAACACAGGGAAGTAATCTGCTGGTCAGATCTACTTTTTAAAAAGGTGCTGCTTCAATTCAAAATAGCTAAACTATGGAACCAACCTGGGTGCCCTTCAACAGATGAATGGATAAAGAAAATGTGGTACATATACACAATGGAATATGACTCAGCCTTAAAGAAGAATGAAATTATGGCATTTGCTGGTAAATGATTGGAGCTGGAATATCATGCTAAGCCAAATAAGCCAATTCCAAAGAACCAAAGGCTGAATGTTTTCTCTGATATGCAGATGCTAATCTAGGGAAGAACAGAGTTACTTTGGATTAAACAGAGGGGAGTGAAGGAAGAGGAGGGGTTTGGGGCAGGAAGGATAGCAGAATGAATTGGACATTACTACCCTAAGTGATATATGACTGCAGGACCAGTGTGATCCTACATCATGTACAACCAGAAGGATGAGAAGTCATACTCCATTTATGTAGGATGTGTTAAAGTGCATTTCACTGTTGTGCAGAACTAATTAGAACAAATTTTTTAAATGAGAAAAAAAACAAGTGCTGCTGACTGGAGAAGAACCTGTGGAGACGCAGGGCGGCAGGCGCTAGGGCTGGATGGCGGTCTTCTCCTGTCCTGAGAGGCTCCACCAGGTGACGCTCAAGAGCAGCACACAGTGTACTGGGACCTGGGGTCCTGTGTCTTGCTCCGATGTTGGAGGATGTTGGGAATGCTACACTGGGTCTTCAGCCTGTCAGGCACAGCCCGAGTGACAACTGTGGCATGGAGCTGGCGCTGGGAACCCCAAGCACCTGCCTGGCCGCCCCCATCCAGCCCTGGATCAGAAGAAAATGAGAATGAGGTGCAGCCTGCAGCAGAGACTGGGAAGAGGGCCTGGGCAGGGGAGGGACACTGAAGGTGAGCAGGTCGCGGTTGCGGCCAAGGCAACGAGACAGCGAGTGTCAGAGGTCAGCAGTGGAGGCCTGGGAACCATGCTGTGGATCCCAGAGAGCTCAGAGCTGGGTGTGGGGCAGAGACTCCTATTGCCAGTTAACAGCTACTGGGGGCAGACCTGATGCTGCCCCACACCAAGCAGGTCCCAGGGGACAGACACAGGGGCTGCCATCCAAAGACTTCACAGTGACCACCAGGTCAGGCCACAGCTCCCTGCAGCAGCCTGGGACCCCAGAGTGACAGCTTCATTCTAGCTTGGCTTGAGGTCTGGCGGAGGGGGGTGGTCTGTCTGCCTATGGCCAAGCCTTCATCTGTCCACCCTAAATCACACAGCAGCACACCCTGCCTCTGGACCCCATCTTCTTTCCACTCAGGAGAAGTCCACAGGGAAACCATGGCAGCTCCTGGGGATGGACTCTGAAACACAGTGTCCAGGTCCCCTGTTGTAGGGGACAGACGAGGCAAAACACCAAACAGGATCAGGAAGTAGGTTTATTTAGCTATAGCCAGGTTCAGAGGGCAGAGCTTTCGCTGCAATCAATCAATCCCCTGAACCTCAAGTTCAGGTAGTTGCAGAACTTTATACCCAGCGTGGTGAGGCGAGGGGCTCAGAAGTTCACAGCCTGCAGAAGTTCTCATAAAAGCAGCTTTTTCTTTTCACTGTTCTGGGCAAGTTAACCCTTCAAGGACAGCTCCTGAGAAGGGGAGAGCTTCTTCTCCCCTTCCTCTCCTCCCCTGCCAGCTGTTACCATGGAGCCCAATAGGTAACTTCTCTTATCTTAAAAATGTAGATATCTATGTGAAGCCCAGCTCAAGGCCAGAGGCCTTGTTAAGGGCTGATCTCTTCCAGGCCAGTGGCCAAGTAAAATGGAGCAACAGAAAAATAGTTTAATTACATGGAACTCTTTTGTAGAGACTCTTTTGCTGATAGTCCTAAAATCAACTATGGTGAAGATTTCTGGAGAAGCTTAGTAAGATTTTCTGTGGAGAAGGGGGTGCCATTACATCCAAGGCTTTCAGAAGTATTAGAAATTCCTGTTGTTGCAGGGATTCAAACATGTTTTGAAGCAGCTCGGAAAGGCAGACTTCACTTCTGCCCATGGGTGCACCACTGAACCTGGTGAGCAAGCAGCCTGGGCGGCCATCCTCTTTGATCCCAAGACGGCACTGCTCCTGGCCCTGCTAGGAGGAGCTCAGGGTCATTATCACTGGATAATGCTAAAATTGGGGCGGGGAAAGGGAAGAGCTGGAGCTAAAATGGGTATGATTGGATCTTGCCTCCCAATCAAGGCTATTTTGAAAATGGACCGCCAACTTTATATTCTTCACAGAAGCAAATAGCAGAATACAGAACGGGGTCCACGAAGATGGAGCTGACCCTAGAGGAAAGAGTAGAGATAGAAGTCAACAGACAGCAAGGCAGGGCTGGGGCTGTAGCTCAGTCGCGGCACGCTCGTCTAGCCCACGTGAGGCACTGGGTTCCATCCCCAGCACCACATAAAAATAAAATAAAGATATTGTTTCCGCCTAAAACTAAATATTAAGAAAAAAAAATCACCTTTGTCCTCAGCATCTAAAGTGCAGGTGCAGGGCTGGGGATGTGGCTCAAGCGGTAGCGCACTCACCTGGCCTGCCTGCGGCCCGGGTTCGATCCTCAGCACCACATACCAACAAAGATGCTGTGTCCGCCAAAAACTAAAAAATTAAGATTAAAATTCTCTTCTCTCTCTCTCTCTCTCTCTCTCTCTCTCTTTAAAAAAAATAAATAAATGAAGTGCAGGTGCGGGCCTGGGCAAAGTGGTGCATGCCTATAATCCCAGTGGTCTGGGAGGCTGAGGCAAGAGGATCATGAGTTCAAAGCCAGCTTCAGCAATGGCAAGGCACTAAGCAACTCAGTGAGACAAAAAAAAAATTATATCTATGTATATACTTGCGCACTGGTGATGTGGCTTGGTGGTCTAGTGCCCCTGAGTTCAATCCCCTGAACCCAGATAACAGGAGAGGCCCTGGAAATAGGATCACTGAGCTCAAAGCTCCACCGAGAAGGTCAGGGTCAAAGGAGCCTTTCAGAACACATCTGACACGAGAGAGGGAGAAGCCTGCAGCAGGAGAGACCAGGTCGGTGATAGCAGAAGAGCTTAATGCCCGACTGACGGGGTTTCAGAGGACAGATGAGGAGTGAGCCACTCAAACACAACAGGAGACTTTCCCGGAGCAGAAAGATGCAACTCATCGACTAAAGCCCAGAGACTGAGTGGGCAGGGCTCACAGTAAGGGGCTCTCAGAGCACCCAGAGCAAGAGTCCCCTGGAATCCCCAAAAGAAGGGCTGTCTGGTGACCGCTGGGGACCTGATGGAAGGCCCCAGGCAGTTACAAAGCAGTGACACCAGAGAACAGTGCAGAGATGCTTAACTTCTAGGGAAAAGTAGAATCGAAGGAGAAACGCACCCCAGTGCCAACAGAAGCCTTGAGTCTAACCAACAGTGGGCCAGGACAAGTGCCAGGAGGGGCAGGCAGGCCCCAGAGCCCTCAGTCCTCCTGGGAGGCAGCCTGTCGTCCAAGGAGACAGGTTGACAGTAAGGGTGGTGCTGGGGACCCAGTGCTGTGAACAGCCCACCCTGCCGTGGCCGTCACTGTCACTGCACACACCCAGCCTGACTCACAAGGGCTTCCTGCCTTTGTGACATGGCGCTGACAGGCCCCAGGGAACCTCCACAAATAGTGCATCCAGGGAGGGCTGTCACCCCAGTGAGGTACAGTCACTTCACGGAGGAACCGGCAGGGGGTTGTGCACAGATGGAGTGAGAATCAGAGAGGAGGCCAGAGGACAGTGCACAGGGAGGGGAGAGACCTGCAGGGGTGGGGAGAGCCGACCTTGCCTGCTGGGCCACAGGTTCGCTCCAGAGGCAGCCACTGCCCTCAGGAACAGGAGGATCTGCCAGCTTCCTTAGAGGCGCCATGACAACCAGGCAGCAGCACCCACCCAACCAGCAAGTCCCCAGGGAATGCACTTCCTGTCACAGTGAAGGACACTCAAGGACTCTGGCAGCAAGACTACCCGGTGTGCACAAGAACACCTAGGGCAGAAATTTGGAGAGCTTGCCACAGATAGGGTTTGGGGCCACGTGTGCAGGACCTGGGAGAATGCCCGCTCTCCTGGATTGTTTCCAACCAGACAAGGTAAAGAATCAAAATTGGCCCAGAAGTATCTGAAGAGGACTAATAGGTGGTGAGGCTAGTGCTGGTTCATAAATGCATGAACCAGTGGACAAATTAGGAAGCCCAGTCACACTCAGGTTCATGCAAGAATCTGGGGGTAAAGGGCATTGCAAATCTTAAGGAAAACATGACCTCAAATGGTCATGAAACCAGTGCATATCAAGTGGGAAAATTAATGTAGGAACACACCCCCATATTATACCAAAGTAAATCCTAGTTAAACAAAAAATTAGTGGAAGAAAAAGAAAGTAATAAATAAACACATAAAAGATTTAAAATATAATATGATACAAAGTACTTTCAAAATGATCCAGAAACTATAGAGTAAGATTAATAAGTAAGGTTACATGAAATTATAATATGTCATCAATAAAACGAGACAAAAACCAAATAGGGGGAAGCATCTGCAACTTGTAATTATAAAAAAGATGCTTAATAATCAGAAAGGTGTAGAGAGCAGGCTGCACATGCCATGAAAGCCTCCATGGTGTGTAGAACAGCAGTCCTCAGGCTGTGCCTGCCCTAGTGACTCCATGGTGTGTAGAACAGCAGTCCTCAGGCTGTGCCTGCCCTAGTGACTCCTTGGTGTGTAGAACAGCAGTCCTCAGGCTGTGCCTGCCCTAGTGACTCCATGGTGTGTAGAACAGCAGTCCTCAGGCTGTGCCTGCCCTAGTGACTCCATGGTGTGTGGGACAGCAGTCCTCAGTCTGTGCCTGCCCTAGTGACTCCATGGTGTGTAGAACAGCAGTCCTCAGGCTGTTCCTGCCCTAGTGACTCCATGGTGTGTAGAACAGCAGTCCTCAGGCTGTGCCTGCCCTGAGTGACTCCATGGTGTGCAGAACAGCAGTCCTCAGGCTGTGCCTGCCCTAGTGACTCCATGGTGTGCAGGACAGCAGTCCTCAGGCTATGCCTGCCCTAGTGACTCCATGGTGTGTAGAACAGCAGTCCTCAGGCTGTGCCTGCCCTAGTGACTCCATGGTGTGTGGAACAGCAGTCCTCAGTCTGTGCCTGCCCTAGTGACTCCATGGTGTGTAGAACAGCAGTCCTCAGGCTGTGCCTGCCCTAGTGACTCCATGGTGTACAGAACAGCAATCCTCAGGCTGTGCCTGCCCTGAGTGACTCCATGGTGTGTAGAACACCAGTCCTCAGGCTGTGCCTGCCCTAGTGACTCCTTGGTGTGTAGAACAGCAGTCCTCAGGCTGTGCCTGCCCTAGTGACTCCATGGTGTGTAGAACAGCAGTCCTCAGGCTGGGCCTGCCCTAGTGACTCCATGGTGTGTAGAACAGCAGTCCTCAGGCTGTGCCTGCCCTAGTGACTCCATGGTGTGTGGAACAGCAGTCCTCAGTCTGTGCCTGCCCTAGTGACTCCATGGTGTGTAGAACAGCATTCCTCAGGCTGTGCCTGCCCTAGTGACTCCATGGTGTGTAGAACAGCAGTCCTCAGGCTGTGCCTGCCCTGAGTGACTCCATGGTGTGCAGAACAGCAGTCCTCAGGCTGTGCCTGCCCTAGTGACTCCATGGTGTGCAGGACAGCAGTCCTCAGGCTGTGCCTGCCCTAGTGACTCCATGGTGTGTAGAACAGCAGTCCTCAGGCTGTGCCTGCCCTGGTGACTCCATGGTGTGTAGAACAGAAGTCCTCAGGCTGCACCTGCCCTGAGTGACTCCATGATGTGCACAACAGCAGTCCTCAGGCTGTGCCTGCCCTGAGTGACTCCATGGTGTGTAGAACAGCAGTCCTCAGGCTGCAACTGCCCTGAGTGACTCCATGGTGTGTACAACAGCAGTCCTCAGGCTGGGCCTGCCCTGAGTGACTCCATGGTGTGTGGAACAGCAGTCCTCAGGCTGTGCCTGCCCTGGTGACTCCATGGTGTGTAGGACAGCAGTCCTCAGGCTGTGCCTGCCCTAGTGACTCCATGGTGTGTAGGACAGAGTCCTCAGGCTGTGCCTGCCATGAGTGACTCCATGGTGTGTAGAATAGCAGTCCTCAGGCTGCGCCTGCCATGGTGACTCCATGGTGTATAGAACAGCAGTCCTCAGGCTGTGCCTGCCCTAGTGACTCCATGGTGTGTAGGACAGAGTCCTCAGGCTGCGCCTGCCCTGAGTGACTCCATGGTGTGTAGAACAGCAGTCCTCAGGCTGTGCCTGCCCTAGTGACTCCATGGTGTGTAGAACAGCAGTCCTCAGGCTGGGCCTGCCCTGAGTGACTCCATGGTGTGTAGAACAGCAGTCCTCAGGCTGTGCCTCCCCTAGTGACTCCACGGTGTATGGAACAGCAGTCCTCAGGCTGTGCCTGCCCTAGTGACTCCATGGTGTGTAGAACAGCAGTCCTCAGGCTGGGCCTGCCCTGAGTGACTCCATGGTGTGTAGAACAGCAGTCCTCAGGCTGTGCCTGCCCTGGTGACTCCATGGTGTGCAGAACAGCAGTCCTCAGGCTGTGCCTGCCCCAGTGACTCCATGGTGTGTACAACAGCAGTCCTCAGGCTGTGCCTCCCCTAGTGACTACATGGTGTGTGGAACAGCAGTCCTCAGGCTGTACCTGCCCTGGTGACTCCATGGTGTGTAGAACAGCAGTCCTCAGGCTGCACCTGCCATGAGTGACTCCATGGTGTGTAGAACAGCAGTCCTCAGGCTGTACCTGCCCTGGTGACTCCATGGTGTGTAGAACAGCAGTCCTCAGGCTGCACCTGCCCTGAGTGACTCCATGGTGTGTAGAACACCAGTCCTCAGGCTGTGCCTCCCCTAGTGACTCCATGGTGTGTAGAACAGCAGTCCTCAGGCTGTGCCTTCCCTAGTGACTCCATGGTGTGTAGAACAGCAGTCCTCAGGCTGTGCCTGCCCTGAGTGACTCCATGGTGTGTAGAACAGAAGTCATCAGGCTGTGCCTGCCCTCGTGACTCCATGGTGTGTGGAACAGCAGTCCTCAGGCTGCGCCTGCTCTAGTGACACCATGGGGTGTGGAACAGCAGTCCTCAGGCTGCACCTGCCCTAGTGACTCCATGGTGTGTGGAACAGCAGTCCTCAGGCTGTCTGCCCTAGTGACTCCATGGTGTGTAGAACAGCAGTCCTCAGGCTGTGCCTGCCCTGAGTGACTCCATGGTGTGTAGAACAGCAGTCCTCAGGCTGTGCCTGCCCTAGTGACTCCATGGTGTGTAGAATAGCAGTCCTCAGGCTGTGCCTCCCCTAGTGACTCCATGGTGTGCAGAACAGCAGTCCTCAGGCTATGCCTGCCCTGAGTGACTCCATGGTGTGTAGAACAGCAGTCCTCAGGCTGCACCTGACCTGAGTGACTCCATGGTGTGTAGAACACCAGTCCTCAGGCTGTGCCTCCCCTAGTGACTCCATGGTGTGTAGAACAGCAGTCCTCAGGCTGTGCCTCCCCTAGTGACTCCACGGTGTATGGAACAGCAGTCCTCAGGCTGTGCCTGCCCTGAGTGACTCCATGGTATGTAGGACAGCAGTCCTCAGGCTGTGCCTGCCCTAGTGACTCCATGGTGTGTAGAACAGCAGTCATCAGGCTGTGCCTCCCCTAGTGACTCCATGATGTGTAGAATAGCAGTCCTCAGGCTGCACCTGCCCTGAGTGACTCCATGGTGTGTAGAACAGCAGTCCTCAGGCTGTGCCTGCCCTGGTGACTCCATGGTGTGTAGAACAGCAGTCCTCAGGCTGTGCCTGCCCCAGTGACTCCATGGTGTGTACAACAGCAGTCCTCAGGCTGTGCCTCCCCTAGTGACTCCACGGTGTATGGAACAGCAGTCCTTAGGCTTTGCCTGCCCCAGTGACTCCATGGTGTGTACAACAGCAGTCCTCAGGCTGTGCCTGCCCTAGTGGCTCCATGTTGTGTAGGACAGCAGTCCTCAGGCTGTGCCTGCCCTGAGTGACTCCATGGTGTGTAGAACAGAAGTCCTCAGACTGTGCCTGCCCCAGTGACTCCATGGTGTGTACAACAGCATTCCTCAGGCTGTGCCTCCCCTAGTGACTCCATGGTGTGTAGAACAGCAGTCCTCAGGCTGCACCTGCCCTGAGTGACTCCATGGTGTGTAGAACAGCAGTCCTCAGGCTGTGCCTGCCCTGGTGACTCCATGGTGTGTGGAACAGCAGTCCTCAGGCTGTGCCTGCCCTAGTGACTCCATGGTGTGTAGAACAGCAGTCCTCAGGCTGCGCCTGCCCTAGTGACTCCATGGTGTGTAGAACAGCAGTCCTCAGGCTGTGCCTGCCCTAGTGACTCCATGGTGTGTAGAACAGCAGTCCTCAGGCTGTGCCTGCCCTGAGTGACTCCATGGTGTGTAGAAAGCATACCTCAGGCTGCGCCTGCCCTAGTGACTCCATGGTGTGTAGAACAGCAGTCCTCAGGCTGTGCCTGCCCTGAGTGACTCCATGGTGTACAGAACAGCAGTCCTCAGGCTGTGCCTCCCCTAGTGACTCCATGGTGTAGAACAGCAGTCCTCAGGCTGTGCCTGCCCTAGTGACTCCATGGTGTGTAGAACAGCATTCCTCAGGCTGCGCCTGCCCTAGTGACTCCATGGTGTGTAGAACAGCATTCCTCAGGCTGCACCTGCCCTAGTGACTCCATGGTGTGTGGAACAGCAGTCCTCAGGCTGTCTGCCCTAGTGACTCCATGGTGTGTAGAACAGCAGTCCTCAGGCTGTGCCTGCCCTGAGTGACTCCATGGTGTATAGAACAGCAGTCCTCAGGCTGTGCCTGCCCTAGTGACTCCATGGTGTGTAGAATAGCAGTCCTCAGGCTGTACCTGCCCTGAGTGACTCCATGGTGTGTAGAACAGCAATCCTCAGGCTGTGTCTGCCCTGAGTGACTCCATGGTATGTAGGACAGCAGTCCTCAAGCTGTGCCTGCCCTAGTGACTCCATGGTGTGTAGAACAGCAGTCCTCAGACTGTGCCTGCCCCAGTGACTCCATGGTGTGTACAACAGCAGTCCTCAGGCTGTGCCTCCCCTAGTGACTCCATCGTGTGTAGAACAGCAGTCCTCAGGCTGCACCTGCCCTGAGTGACTCCATGGTGTGTAGAACAGCAGTCCTCAGGCTGTGCCTGCCCTGGTGACTCCATGGTGTGTAGGACAGCAGTCCTCAGGCTGTGCCTGCCCTAGTGACTCCATGGTGTGTAGAACAGCAGTCCTCAGGCTGTGCCTGCCCTAGTGACTCCATGGTGTGTAGAACAGCAGTCCTCAGGCTGTGCCTGCCCTAGTGACTCCATGGTGTGTAGAACAGCAGTCCTCAGGCTGTGCCTGCCCTGGTGACTCCATGGTGTGTGGAACAGCACACCTCAGGCTGCGCCTGCCCTAGTGACTCCATGGTGTGTAGAACAGCAGTCCTCAGTCTGTGCCTGCCCTAGTGACTCCATGGTGTTTAGAACAGCAGTCCTCAGGCTGCGCCTGCCCCAGTGACTCCATGGTGTGTAGAACAGCATTCCTCAGGCTGCGCCTGCCCTAGTGACTCCATGGTGTAGAACAGCAGTCCTCAGGCTGTGCCTCCCCTAGTGACTCCATGGTGTAGAACAGCAGTCCTCAGGCTGTGCCTGCCCTAGTGACTCCATGGTGTGTAGAACAGCATTCCTCAGGCTGCGCCTGCCCTAGTGACTCCATGGTGTGTAGAACAGCAGTCCTCAGGCTGTGCCTGCCCTAGTGACTCCATGGTGTGTAGAACAGCAGTCCTCAGGCTGTGCCTGCCCTAGTGACTCCATGGTGTGTAGAACAGCAGTCCTCAGGCTGTGCCTGCCCTAGTGACTCCATGGTGTGTAGAACAGCAGTCCTCAGGCTGTGCCTGCCCTGGTGACTCCATGGTGTGTGGAACAGCACACCTCAGGCTGCGCCTGCACTAGTGACTCCATGGTGTGTAGAACAGCAGTCCTCAGTCTGTGCCTGCCCTAGTGACTCCATGGTGTTTAGAACAGCAGTCCTCAGGCTGCGCCTGCCCCAGTGACTCCATGGTGTGTAGAACAGCATTCCTCAGGCTGCGCCTGCCCTAGTGTGTAGAACAGCAGTCCTCAGGCTGTGCCTGCCCTACTGACTCCATGGTGTGTAGGACAGCAGTCCTCAGGCTGTGCCTGCCCTAGTGACTCCATGGTGTGTAGAACAGTAGTCCTCAGGCTGTGCCTGCCCTAGTGACTCCATGGTGTGTAGAACAGCAGTCCTCAGGCTGTGCCTGCCCTAGTGACTCCATGGTGTGTAGAACAGCAGTCCTCAGGCTGTGCCTGCCCTGGTGACTCCATGGTGTGTGGAACAGCACACCTCAGGCTGCGCCTGCCCTAGTGACTCCATGGTGTGTAGAACAGCAGTCCTCAGTCTGTGCCTGCCCTAGTGACTCCACGGTGTGTAGAACAGCAGTCCTCAGTCTGTGCCTGCCCTAGTGACTCCATGGTGTTTAGAACAGCAGTCCTCAGGCTGCGCCTGCCCCAGTGACTCCATGGTGTGTAGAACAGCATTCCTCAGGCTGCGCCTGCCCTAGTGACTCCATGGTGTAGAACAGCAGTCCTCAGGCTGTGCCTCCCCTAGTGACTCCATGGTGTAGAACAGCAGTCCTCAGGCTGTGCCTGCCCTAGTGACTCCATGGTGTGTAGAACAGCATTCCTCAGGCTGCGCCTGCCCTAGTGACTCCATGGTGTGTAGAACAGCAGTCCTCAGGCTGTGCCTGCCCTAGTGACTCCATGGTGTGTGGAACAGCAGTCCTCAGGCTGTGCCTGCCCTAGTGACTCCATGGTTTGTGGAACAGCAGTCCTCAGGCTGTGCCTGCCCTGGTGACTCCATGGTGTGCTGAACAGCAGTCCTCAGGCTGTGCCTGCCCTAGTGACTCCATGGTGTAGAACAGCAGTCCTCAGGCTGTGCCTGCCCTAGTGACTCCATGGTGTGCAGAACAGCAGTCCTCAGGCTGTGCCTTCCCTAGTGACTCCATGGTGTGTAGAACAGCAGTCCTCAGGCTGTGCCTGCCCTGAGTGACTCCATGGTGTGTAGAACAGCAGTCATCAGGCTGTGCCTGCCCTAGTGCCTCCATGGTGTGTAGAACAGCAGTCCTCAGCCTGTGCCTGCTCTAGTGACACCATGGTGTGTGGAACAGCAGTCCTCAGGCTGCACCTGCCCTAGTGACTCCATGGTGTGTGGAACAGCAGTCCTCAGGCTGTCTGCCCTAGTGACTCCATGGTGTGTAGAACAGCAGTCCTCATGCTGTGCCTGCCCTAGTGACTCCATGGTGTGTAGAACAGCAGTCCTCAGGCTGTGCCTGCCCTAGTGACTCCATGGTGTAGAACAGCAGTCCTCAGGCTGTGCCTGCCCTAGTTACTCCATGGTGTGCAGAATAGGAGTCCTCAGGCTGTGCCTTCCCTAGTGACTCCATGGTGTGTAGAACAGCAGTCCTCAGGCTGTGCCTGCCCTAGTGACTCCATGGTGTGTGGAACAGCAGTCCTCAGGCTGTGCCTGCCCTAGTGACTCCATGGTGTGTAGAACAGCATTCCTCAGGCTGTGCCTGCCCTGGGTGACTCCATGGTGTGTAGAACAGCAGTCCTCAGGCTGTGCCTGCCCTAGTGACTCCATGGTGTGTGGAACAGCAGTCCTCAGGCTGTGCCTGCCCTAGTGACTCCATGGTGTGTAGAACAGCATTCCTCAGGCTGTGCCTGCCCTAGTGACTCCATGGTGTGTAGGACAGTGTTCCTCAGGCTGCACCTGCCCTGGTGACTCCATGGTGTGTAGGACAGCAGTCCTCAGGCTGTGCCTGCCCTAGTGACTCCATGGTGTGTAGAACAGCAGTCCTCAGGCTGTGCCTGCTCCAGTGACACCGTGGTGTGTGGAACAGCAGTCCTCAGGCTGTGCCTGCCCTAGTGACTCCATGGTGTGTAGAACAGCATTCTTCAGGCTGTGCCTGCCCTGAGTGACTCCATGGTGTGTGGAACCGCAGTCCTCAGGCTGCACCTGTCCTGGTGACTCCATGGTGTGTAGAACCGCAGTCCTCAGGCTGTGCCTGCCCTAGTGACTCCATGGTGTGTAGAACAGCAGTCCTTAGGCTGTGCCTGCCCTAATGACTTCATCATGTTTAGAACAGTAGTTCACTATCTGTGCCTAATCTCATTCTATTCTATTCTGCAAAGCAGTAATTAGCCATGAGCACGTCTATTTCAATTGCAGGGGCCAAGGTAGAATTAGTGTACATCTTGTTTTACAAGGAAACAGCCACCATCTGCCTGGCATAACTATAAGGCACACATTGATAAATATCTTGTAGAAGCCAACTTATCAAATGATAGTAGTAACACCAATTTTGGGAGCTCCTCAGCATTACCACCTACAAACCCCCCTCCTCGCCCCCACATAACATACATAAAAGGAGGAGCCACCTGAGCCGGACACTGTGCTCCCAGACCCTGTCTTCAGGTCACAGGTCACAAGTCTTGCCTAGGAAAATCACCATAGTGATGAACCGCAGATTCCTTATTCCTTTGGGCTTGAGAAGAGTAGAGTTTTCCTGCCCGAGATGACAATGTTTGGTCCTCAATCTGACACCTCAAGCTGACACTTGAAGCTGAAAATGCTGACATTCTAGATCCTCTGTTTTGACAACTCTGCAGAACTGTTGTTAAATTCTTATCTCTTCCCCTACAATGTCTCTTTGGTCTCTTTGACTCTGCACTGCTCTCTCTCTCTCTCTCTCTCTCTCTCTCTCTCTCTCTCTTTCTCCATACAGACACACACCTTGTGATTGAGATTGGAGTAAAAGTACCTGTGCTCTCCCAGATTATGACTTCCGAGGACCCACATGTTCCATGGCTGTGGTGGCTGAACGTGGTATAGCCTGTGGATCTGTTACTCGATGCACTCCTACTCTGTGGGAAGTCACAAGGGTGCACTGTCCGTGCTGATGACAGCTTACTCATGTCGCAAGGGGTACCACCAACTCAACACAGACACTGCAGGCCTCAGAAGAGTGAGCCATAGAGGAGAAGGGTCATCTGGAGAAAGAGCACAGCTCTCCACATGGCCCGAGTGTGGTTTGTCTCCTCGGTGCACACCCTGGAGTTCAACACCAGTGTGGCAGGACTAGGAAGGTCAGGCCCTTTCAGGGGTGACCTGATGGGTGAGAGGGTCATCACTGCTCTTTGACTGATCCGTCCCCAGAGTGGCGGTCATGATGGAGGGGTCTCTGGTGTGCCTCCCACCTGGATGTCACTCATAGACCTTAATTCTTCATCGATACCCAGTTCGGTGTTCTTTAATAGCCACAGAAAGTGAGTGCAGAAGTCTTTCTGGTCATGGAGGGTTCACACAGTGAAGAAATTCAGATCGTTCCTGGGGAGAATCTTGAAGTGCACACCCAAGCCTGCCTCGCTGCCACCCTAGGTGCTGGGCGGGAGCAGCACTGTCCCCAGTGCTGGCCCGCTGCCTGCACACACAGGAACTTTCTACTGTTCCAGGGCACTCTTGAGCTGGGCACAGAATGGGGCCTCCATGTGCCACCTTCCCTGGCACCATTGAAGTCTGTACCAGGTGTCTGCATGACCTGTTTAAAAGTGAGTCACTGGTACCAAAAAGGAGCCAAGCGAGAGAGAAGAGCCAAAAGGAGGCTGTGGCTCAGGGTTCTCCAGCCTCCTCCTCCTGATGCCCTCATAAAAGTGATGGAAGAGAATTCAATATGTGCCAAGCCAGGGCCAGGAACAGGATGGAGGCCACCTGTAGATGGGAGTCCCAGCAGAGCAGATGAAGGAACAACGGTCATTTGGGGCACAAGGCACGAGATGCCCAGGGCCACAGATCCCCAGAAGCAACTGCCCAAGGAACTCAGGAATGCTGACCATGCAACCCCACTCCAGTGGGCATCTCCAGGGCCACCTGTACAGGTGGGCCTTTTGACGGTCAGATTCACAGAGGACCTTAGCGAGGCCAAGAAGACAAAAGGTAGAGACGATGATCCTCAGAAATGCTGTGATGGGGAGAAGGCCAGGCTGGGGTTCAGGGCAAACCACCTGACAGAGCCACACCAAGGGACCACCAGGGGGTAATGCCATGTGTCCCCACGTGCAGGGCATGTCTTCAGACTGGGAGAGCCGGTGGAGACCCCGTCCCACCATGCATTCACACTGCATCTGGGGACCCAGGGAGAGGGGGATCTTCTGTGGGGGGAGGTGCATGGAGAACCCTGTGCCAACAAGGAGCAGCTCAGGACCAAGTTGTGAGTCACGAGTGCTTCATCCCAAGGAAGCTTCTACTCTGGCCTGGGGACCCCTGCCCTGTGGGACACAGGCCTCTGTCCTCCAGCGGTACACATCTGGAGAAGAGTAGCCAACCCACCTCTGCAGGTGAAAAGCCTGTGTAGGTCCTGGTCGGACGAGTAAGTCAATAAACAGTGGCATAAGAAAATCATAAGAAAATCATAAGAAAATCACCCTCAGCAAGAGACCGAGCACCATGGGAGGGCTGGAGAACCCAGGTCTATTTACACCAGTGGACATAGATGAGTAGTGCTCTGAAGTCCTAGGCCCTGGCTGGGGTGGCAGGGGGCTTTTGATAGGAAATTTGGCAACACTTCTTAACCATCACAACACTGGTGGGTAAGAATTCTTGACCTTCATGACCAAGGACCATGCACAGAAATTTTATAAGTAGTTCATAGGTGCAGAACCAAAACAATGAAACACCTGTGAGTGTTATCGTGAAATGGCCTTTTCACAGGCAGCAGTAACTCAAGATGACTGAGTTTATCTCCCTAAGAGCGACAGTTCTAAGAACTCAGCCTATGAGGTTATAGTGTAGACAGCAGTTAATTGGAAAAGTGACCTAACTTAATTAAGTGACATCACTTAATTGCTAGTATAAGTTTTAGGTCATTACATGCACCTACATTCCTAAAAAGTTTACAAAATATAAGAAGAAAATTCACAGGTGTCTATTGCATCTCTGTCCTTGAAAGCCCGCCACGGACATGTTTACATATCAAGAGAGATGGTCAGTCTCCTAGAGACAGCTATTTAGGGTCCCATGGTTACTTAGGTTCCCTGAAGGGGTGGGGAAGCAGGTGGATGAACACTTCCCCCAGGCACTGGTTCTTTATCATAATGTTCTTATAATTTCACTTTGCAACCAGGTCTCTACCACCCATCTGGGGCTCCAGGCATTTAACCAGAGGAGCTGACTGAAGAAGTGATGTGTCCCCATCCTGTGCCTTTTTAGCCAGATGCATATATTTTGCCTTAAGGAAGGAGTGTGTGGAGATGACTTTCTGAGTTTTGGCTCTAAAGCCACTCCGAGGTCACCTCTGGCTGTTCTGGGCATCAAGCTTTAGGCTCTTTGTGGGAAAGGAGGAGACCCCCACCAGGCTGTTAGAATAACCACGGTCCAAACTCCTGTCAGGCTGGTGTCGCTCAGTGGTGGAGAGCCGGCCTTCCATCCCCAGAATTGAAAAATCAGTTTCACTCTTCATTGTAAAATAATATTCGCTCATTTAACCAGAGTTACAAATGGATCACTTTAAAACAAACAGGTCTTTTTTAAAAAAACTTGATTCTAGCTGGGTGTGGTGATGCACACTTGTAAACCCAGCATCTTGGGAGGCTCAGGCAGGAGGATAGTGAGTTCAAAGCCTGCTTCAGCAAAAGCCAGAGCTAAACAACTCAGTAAGATCCTGTCTCTAAATAAAATACTAAATAGGGCTGGGGATGTGGCTCAGTGGTTGAATGTTTCCCCGGTAACAAAAAATAAAAGAAAATAAATTTTAAAAACCAACAAAAAGAACTTAATTCTTTAAAGACAGTTTTCCTAAGTAACCAATCCTATTAACAATAGTAGAAAACACAAGAAATTACCTCAATAGGACAAAGTCTATTTCTGGGCCAGGTCTAGTGAATTGATAAAAACAGATCAATATTCTGAGAAGTCTATTGCTGAAATATGAAGAATGGGATTCTGGCTTTGTCAGTGCACTGAAGTGAATTTTAGAAAGCCCTGGAAATGATGTTTCCAATGACCACAACCTGGACACACGTAGCTCTTCCTTCCTGAGATTCATCCTTCACAAACGTTTGCAACCTGCTCAGGATTTCAGTTTTGCCAGGCTCTTTTCCTGCTGTCACTCTACCTCAGGGACTTGGGGGCTGGGACTTGCCACTTGCAGGGAGAACTTCCTGTGTTTGAGTGGACAAGTATGGCAGCTGGTCCAAGGATGGAAATGCTGTTTTACAATGATGAGTGATACATGTTATTCAGAATTCTAAAAACCCTGTTGATGGCTCTGGGCAATGCTGTGAATCGTGACTGCTGTCTTACAATTCTATGTGCAATAAAAGTACCTAATCTTTTCCTCCTTTGCAAAACTCATCAAATCATCCCCTGTTCCTGTTGTCTCTCCGTGCCTTAGCAGTTCTGTGTTTTTGCATGCGAGACCCTGCAGTGTTGGTCTTCAGATGGTTTGCAGGGAGCTGCTGCACTGTGGAGATTGAGGTGCACCCTGTCTTCCAGAATGTGGCGGCAGGTGGCGATCTCAGCTTCCAGCTTGATCTCATGCTCCGCAGGCCTCCTGTCCTAGGCTGGGCGCTGCCTGTGTCTCTGCAGCTCTGACCCTGTTGGCTGCTCCAGCCGCATGCTGTCGTGAGTCTCCACATCCCTTCGATTGCTCTCTAACTTGGCCTTGAGATGTCTTCTGAGCCAGGTCGATCTCAAGGACAGGAGTGAATCCCATTTCTGTGAGCCTCACTGTGCAGCACTCATCTCTGTGGTTATGAGGTGACACTGCAGTGCTCTCTTCCATCTGCTGGGACCAGTACTTCTCTCTTCTTCTGAGCCGTCTCATCGTGGTGGGCCTGGATGTCTGCCATGATCTTGCTAAGGTCCTGAGATTTCAGGTGTCCACCTCCATGGTCTCCTGGAAGTGGCCAGCCGAGCTTGAAGGCCAGGGCTTCTTCCTCTTGGCAATTCATGGACATGAGCTTCTTCTTGAGAGCCTGGTTCCCATCTTAGCTTCAGCTGAGTGGGACTGATGGTGCTCTCCCCGACTGGCACACGACGCCTCGGTCTCACACCTGACTCTAATATCTTCAGCCACCAGACAGATATTGTCATCCTGAAGAATGAAGCCAGCACTGTCCACAGAATTTGCAGATTTGCCCATGGCTCTTCTCTGGCTCAGTGGTCTAGAAGCAATGTTGGCCTCTCTGACCTGGGGCCCTTCTTCTCCAGATGTTCCTGGATTTTGCTCTCTAGCCTCTGATCCTTAGTCACCAGACTCCTCGCTCTGTTCAGATAGGAGGCTAGGTGGTTGTTCAAATCTGGCATGGTCACCTTCTTTTTCTGGATGCCACCATTTCTGCCAGACCTCTGGCCATTCTTGCCACCAGAGCCCCGATCCCCAGCTGCTCTGGAAGCTAGTGGATTAGGACACCAAACTCGGAGCCCGAGCCCCTGGTGCCTGCGTAGACACAGACTGTGTGACTGGCAGGTCCAACCCAGCGGTAGGCAACTGCACAGAGCCCAGAGGCTGATGGTTGGTAGAGAAGGTGGTGGGACAGTGGGGAAGCTCATGGTACCTGGGGAGGGAGGTGGGAGACCAGTACCCAGGCTCAGGTCACCAGCACACATTGTTAGGAAACAGAAAGGAAGGTGCCCTGAAACCGAAGACCACTTCACTCAGCCACAGTTTAGGATCGGTGTTGGGTAGTGATGGGCCATGGTGCTGGTCTGCCAGACAGGAAAGGAGGCGGGATGGCTGGGTGGCTGAATGGAGTGGCCGAGTGGTCTCTTTTCATTTCTTAAGGGGAAATTTAAGACAAAGAAGAGACAGTGGCTCTCCAAATATGTGTGGTTTCCCTATTATTTCACAGCTGCCTTAAATAAACCCATGTGTTCTAGGTGAGTTGGTTTTCGGAATTGCCCATGGTGGTGGCCTAATGATGACTTCCAACTGCAGCTCTGGGGCCTGGGATCAGCGTCTTGAACCAACAGCAGGGAGCTGATGATCTGGGGCCACTTTTGCTGCTACCGCCATGGGCAGAGTTGGGTGCCCACCAAGAGAACAGTGGCCACAGCAGCTGTCTGGCCTGTGGTGGACCCTGCAGATCCCCTAAGCATTGACCCATAGAAAAGGCCACTCCACGCACTTGCCACGGCTGAGCCACTGGGCCGCACCAGAAGCCGCTGTCCCTTCTCTCCCTGCGACCTAGAAGGACAGTAAGTGGGAACGGTGGCATGGAGCACCTAGCCTGGCCGCTCGTATCCCATCTAGCAGGGGGTGGAGAAGGCGGGCACAGCAGCCCTGAGACTGCCTTGCCGGTCAGTTCCAGGGCCCCACGGGAAAGCCGGGTGTGGAAGGAGCTGTTGGGCAGAGCTGGAGGCATGGAAGTTCTTCCAGGAAGCAGAGCAGAGGCAGGAAGGAGACTCCAGTTCTGGACTCTCACAGGGCAGCAAGCACCTCTGAGTTCTTCCTTCCTCTCTTCGTGCCTTAACCCCCTCAGGAATTTAAGAAGCCATCTCCCCAGACCTGACCCCGGGCAGGGCGTAGCAGTGGAAGCAGACTCTCAGCCTTCTGCAGGCAGCATTCCCGCCTCCTGGTAGGCACCAGTGGACTAGCGTGCGGGGGCTCGTCTCACTGTGAGCTCTGTAAGCTCATGAGATCTGATTGTAGAGAAGGGCATTTTACATCGGCTCACAGATTCCGGCTATTCAGTCTTGGGGTCTGCTGCTCTGGCACCTCCAGCTCGAGAGCAGCTCACGCTCTAGTTGAGAGTTCTAAAATCAATTTTTAGAAATTAGATGAACCAGACTTAGTTAAGTGAAGCTTCAGGAGAGTGTGAGATGTCAGACCATCATAGCTGCGCCATGAGGACTGCCTGGGGCCTTTTCTGTGTGGTAGGTGTGGTGCCAGGACCTGAAGTGTGTCCGTTCCGTGGGTCTTTCCATGAGCGGTTTGAGCCATTCTGGAATTGACACTCGAAGCCTGGGCTCCTTTCCTCTCACGGCCGTGGCAGGAAGGCCACCCCTAGGATGGCTGTGGCCCAATTCTCAGACAGCTGAAGGCCATGGGTCCGTGGAAAGCCTGCTTGTGGCCCAGGCCCGGTGATCAGAAACGTTGTGGAAGGGGAGACTTGAGACAGAGCCAGCAGAGGGGACCAGACAGCAGCCAGGTAGAGCCTGGCTCCGGCGCTCCCTCTAAAGCTTCAGGCCCAAATTGACAGCTTGCCATCTGCAGGGAGGGTTCCTGCCGTGGAACTGCCACAGGTCGCGCAGAGTTCCTGCGGTTGATTCTGACCTCAGCCTCCTCCCTTGACAGGAGGCCGCGCCCACAAAGTGCTCTGCCCTGCAAGGTGAGTAAACAGACGACTCCACCCTTCCTGTGCCAGGGCAGGTTTCGGTTTCCCACCCAAAGGACTCAGCCTCTGAGGCTGCAAGAGAAAGGAGCCACTCGGGAGCCGGTACCCACCTCATGTCCTTCGCCTTAAACATCCTTATTCACATGTCTGTGTCAGGCCTAGGAGACAGATGGTGTGGACCCTCACCTATTCCTCCCCAAGGGTGACATCTTGCAGAACCACGACACAGGAGTCGACTCTGACACACTGCACTGGCCTCTTGAGGTGACACAGGCCTGTGAGGGGAGGTGTGCACGTGGGCATGTGAATGCATGTGTGCAGCTAGACTGTGCACTTCTGTCACACGTGTGCATTTACGACAAACACGGCATTGCACTCCTTTCAGAACCACAGCCATCTCCTTCCTGTTCCTCATGCTGACAGCCTCCCTCTCTATCAGGTTGTCACTGAAGAGTGTGGTGCCCAAGGATCACACAGCGGGGACCTTTGGTGACTGCCTCTCCTCTCTCTGCCAATTCCCCTCAAACTTCTGCATCCCTCCTCCATCTTGCCATGCTCCATCCGGGTCCAGCAGTGTCTGTTAGCCACATATCTGCTGGAGGACAGGCAGAAGGCTGCTGGAGATTTGGACCAGCCAGAGCATGAACACAGCTGGGTGTGCGTATTCTTAGGAGGACATCTCCCGATGGGAGAGACAGATCGTGAAAATGTGAAGACAGGTCCTAGTCAGGCCCCCTCTGAACTGGTCCTGAGCAAAGGGAGGGAACCAGACTTCCCAGCCAGACCTCCCCTGTGCTTAAGAGGAGGTTGAACCTGGAGAACACACCAGCTCCTGGGGATGGCCTAGTTCACAGGAAAACAAGTTGATTGCAGGACGTCCATGGCTCCTGTGCAGAACCTCTGTGAGCCTTCATGTCCACCAGGTGCTCAGCACCTCCCCAAACTCTCCCCATGTTCCAGTGTGAGGCCTTTATGTCCACGAGGTACTCAGCACCTCCCCAACCTCTCAACATGTTCCAGTGTGAGGCCTTTATGTCCACCAGGTGCTCAGAACCTCCCAAACCTATCACCATGTTCCAGTGTGAGGTCTTTATGTCCACCAGGTGCTCAGCACCTCCCCAACCTCTCCCCATGTTCCATGTGAGGCCTTTATGTCCACCAGGTACTTAGTACCTCCCCAAACTCTCCTCATGTTCCACTGTGAGGTCTTCATGTCCACTAGGTGTGCAGCACCTCCCCAACCTCTCCTCATGTTCCAGTGTGAGGCCTTTATGTCCACCAGGTGGTCAGCACCTCCCCAACCTCTCCTCATGTTCCAGTGTGAGGCCTTTATGTCCACCAGGTGCTCAGTACCTCCCCAACCTCTCCTCATGTTCCAGTGTGAGGCCTTTATGTCCACCAGGTACTCAGCACCTCCCCAACCTCTCCTCATGTTCCAGTGTGAGGCCTTCTTGTCCACCACATGCTCAGCACCTCCCCAACCTCTCCTCATGTTCCAGTGTGAGGCCTTTATGTCCACCAGGTGCTCAGCACCTCCCCAACCTCTCCCCATGTTCCACTGGGAGGCCCTTATGTCCACCAGATACTCAGCACATCCCCAACCTCTCCCCATGTTCCAGTGTGAGGCCTTCATGTCCACCAGGTGCTCAACACGTCCCCAACCTCTCCTCATGTTCCAGTGTGAGGCCTTCATGTCCACCAGGTACTCAGCACCTCCCCAACCTCTCCTCATGTTCCAGTGTGAGGCCTTCATGTCCACCAGGTACTCAGCACCTCCCCAACCTCTCCTCATGTTCCAGTGTGAGGCCTTCATGTCCACCAGGTACTCAGCACCTCCCCAACCTCTCCTCATGTTCCAGGGTGAGGCCTTCTTGTCCACCACATGCTCAGCACCTCCCCAACCTCTCCTCATGTTCCAGTGTGAGGCCTTCATGTCCACCAGGTACTCAGCACCTCCCCAACCTCTCCCCATGTTCCAGTGTGAGGGCTTTATGTCCACCAGGTGCTCAGCACCTCCCCAACCTCTCCTCATGTTACAGTGTGACGCCTTTATGTCCACCAGGTGCTCAACACGTCCCCAACCTCTCCTCATGTTCCAGTGTGAGGCCTTCATGTCCACCAGGTACTCAGCACCTCCCCAACCTCTCCTCATGTTCCAGTGTGAGGCCTTCATGTCCACCAGGTGCTCAGCACCTCCCCAACCTCTCCTCATGTTCCAGTGTGAGGTCTTTATGTCCACCAGGTACTCAGTACCTCCCCAACCTCTCAACATATTCCAGTGTGAGGTCTTCATGTCGACCAGGTGCTCAGCACCTCCCCAACCTCTCCCCATGTTCCAGTGTGAGGCCTTTATGTCCACCAGGTGCTCAGCACCTCCCCAACCTCTCCCCATGTTCCAGTGTGAGGCCTTTATGTCCACCAGGTACTCAGCACCTCCCCAACCTCTCCCCATGTTCCAGTGTGAGGCCTTTATGTCCACCAGGTACTCAGCACCTCCCCAACCTCGCCCCATGTTCCAGTGTGAGGCCTTTATGTCCACCAGGTACTCAGAACCTCCCCAACCTCTCAACGTGTTCCAGTGTGAGGCCTTTATGTCCACCAGGTACTCAGCACCTCCCCAACCTCTCCTCATGTTCCAGTGTGAGGCCTTTATGTCCACCAGGTACTCAACACCTCCCCAACCTCTCCTCATGTTCCAGTGAGAGGTCTTTATGTCCACCAGGTGCTCAGCACCTCCCCAACCTCTCCCCATGTTCCATGTGAGGCCTTTATGTCCACCAGGTACTTAGTACCTCCCCAACCTCTCCTCATGTTCCACTGTGAGGTCTTCATGTCCACTAGGTGTGCAGCACCTCCCCAACCTCTCCTCATGTTCCAGTGTGAGGCCTTTATGTCCACCAGGTGCTCAGCACCTCCCCAACCTCTCCTCATGTTCCAGTGTGAGGCCTTTATGTCCACCAGGTGCTGAGTACCTCCCCAAACTCTCCTCATGTTCCAGTGTGAGGCCTTTATGTCCACCAGGTACTCAGCACCTCCCCAACCTCTCCTCATGTTCCAGTGTGAGGCCTTCTTGTCCACCACATGCTCAGCACCTCCCCAACCTCTCCTCATGTTCCAGTGTGAGGCCTTCATGTCCACCAGGTACTCAGCACCTCCCCAACCTCTCCTCATGTTCCAGTGTGAGGCCTTTATGTCCACCAGGTACTCAGCACCTCCCCAACCTCTCCCCATGTTCCAGTGTGAGGCCTTCATGTCCACCAGGTACTCAGCACCTCCCCAAACTCTCCTCATGTTCCAGTGTGAGGTCTTTATGTCCACCAGGTGCTCAGCACCTCCCCAACCTCTCCTCATGTTCCAGTGTGAGGGCTTTATGTCCACCAGGTACTCAGCACCTCCCCAACCTCTCCTCATGTTCCAGTGTGAGGCCTTCTTGTCCACCACGTGCTCAGCACCTCCCCAAACACTCCTCATGTTCCAGTGTGAGGCCTTTATATCCACCAGGTGCTCAGCACCTCCCCAACCTCTCCCCATGTTCCAGTGTGAGGCCTTCATGTCCACCAGGTACTCAGCACCTCCCCAACCTCTCCTCATGTTCCAGTGTGAGGTCTTTATGTCCACCAGGTGCTCAGCACCTCCCCAACCTCTCCTCATGTTCCAGTGTGAGGGCTTCATGTCCACCAGGTACTCAGCACCTCCCCAACCTCTCCTCATGTTCCAGTGTGAGGCCTTCTTGTCCACCACGTGCTCAGCACCTCCCCAACCTCTCCTCATGTTCCAGTGTGAGGCCTTTATGTCCACCAGGTGCTCAGCACCTCCCCAACCTCTCCCCATGTTCCACTGTGAGGCCCTTATGTCCACCAGGTACTCAGCACATCCCCAACCTCTCCCCATGTTCCAGTGTGAGGCCTTCATGTCCACCAGGTGCTCAACACGTCCCCAACCTCTCCTCATGTTCCAGTGTGAGGCCTTCATGTCCACCAGGTACTCAGCACCTCCCCAAGCTCTCCTCATGTTCCAGTGTGAGGCCTTCATGTCCACCAGGTACTCAGCACCTCCCCAAACTCTCCTAATGTTCAAGTGTGAGGTCTTTATGTCCACCAGGTACTCAGTACCTCCCCAACCTCTCAACATGTTCCAGTGTGAGGCCTTCATATCCACCAGGTGCTCAGCACCTCCCCAACCTCTCCCCATGTTCCAGTGTGAGGCCTTAATGTCCACCAGGTACTCAGCACCTCCCCAACCTCTCCCCATGTTCCAGTGTGAGGCCTTTATATCCACCAGGTGCTCAGCACCTCCCCAACCTCTCCGCATGTTCCAGTGTGAGGCCTTTATGTCCACCAGGTACTCAGCACCTCCCCAACCTCTCCTCATGTTCCAGTGTGAGGCCTTTATGTCCACCAGGTGCTCAGCACCTCCCCAACCTCTCCTAATGTTCCAGTGTGAGGTCTTTATGTCCACCAGGTACTCAGTACCTCCCTAACCTCTACTCATGTTCCAGTGTGAGGCCTTCATGTCCACCAGGTGCTCAGCACCTCCCCAACATCTCCTCATGTTCCAGTGTGAGGCTTTTATGTCCACCAGGTGCTCATCACCTCCCCAACCTCTCCTCATGTTCCAGTGTGAGGCCTTCATGTCCACCAGGTACTCAGCACCTCCCCAAACTCTCCTAATGTTCAAGTGTGAGGTCTTTATGTCCACCAGGTACTCAGTACCTCCCCAACCTCTCAACATGTTCCAGTGTGAGGCCTTCATATCCACCAGGTGCTCAGCACCTCCCCAACCT
Organism: Urocitellus parryii; assembly: GCF_045843805.1. Taxonomy (NCBI): domain Eukaryota; kingdom Metazoa; phylum Chordata; class Mammalia; order Rodentia; family Sciuridae; genus Urocitellus; species Urocitellus parryii. Next base: position 397,762 of record NC_135532.1, read on the forward strand.
CTCCCCATGTTCCAGTGTGAGGCCTTTATGTCCACCAGGTACTCAGCACCTCCCCAACCTCTCCCCATGTTCCAGTGTGAGGCCTTTATATCCACCAGGTGCTCAGCACCTCCCCAACCTCTCCGCATGTTCCAGTGTGAGGCCTTTATGTCCACCAGGTACTCAGCACCTCCCCAACCTCTCCTCATGTTCCAGTGTGAGGCCTTATGTCCACCAGGTAATCAGCACCTCCCCAACCTCTCCTAATGTTCCAGTGTGAGGTCTTTATGTCCACCAGGTACTCAGTACCTCCCTAACCTCTACTCATGTTCCAGTGTGAGGCCTTCATGTCCACCAGGTGCTCAGTACCTCCCCAAGCTCTCCTCATGTTCCAGTGTGAGGCCTTCATGTCCACCAGGTACTCAGTACCTCCCCAACCTCTCCTCATGTTCCAGTGTGAGGCCTTCATGTCCACCAGGTGCTCAGCACCTCCCCAACCTCTCCTCATGTTCCAGTGTGAGGCCTTTATGTCCACCAGGTACTCAGCACCTCCCCAACCTCTCCCCATGTTCCAGTGTGAGGCCTTTATATCCACCAGGTGCTCAGCACCTCCCCAACCTCTCCCCATGTTCCAGTGTGAGGCCTTCATGTCCACCAGGTGCTCAGCACCTCCCCAACCTCTCCCCATGTTCCAGTGTGAGGCCTTTATATCCACCAGGTGCTCAGCACCTCCCCAACCTCTCCGCATGTTCCAGTGTGAGGCCTTTATGTCCACCAGGTACTCAGCACCTCCCCAACCTCTCCTCATGTTCCAGTGTGAGGGCTTTATGTCCACCAGGTGCTCAGCACCTCCCCAACCTCTCCCCATGTTCCAGTGTGAGGTCTTTATGTCCACCAGGTACTCAGCACCTCCCCAACCTCTCCTCATGTTCCAGTGTGAGGCCTTATGTCCACCAGGTACTCAGCACCTCCCCAACCTCTCCTAATGTTCCAGTGTGAAGCCTTTATGTCCACCAGGTACTCAGCACCTCCCCAACCTCTCCCCATGTTCCAGTGTGAGGCCTTTATGTCCACCAGGTACTCAGCACCTCCCCAACCTCTCCTCATGTTCCAGTGTGAGGCCTTTATGTCCACCAGGTACTCAGCACCTCCCCAACCTCTCCCCATGTTCCAGTGTGAGGCCTTTATGTCCACGAGGTACTCAGCACCTCCCCAACCTCTCCTCATGTTCCAGTGTGAGGCCTTCATGTCCACCAGGTGCTCAGCACCTCCCCAACCTGTCCTCATGTTCCAGTGTGAGGCCTTTATGTCCACCAGGTACTCAGTACCTCCCCAACCTGTCCTCATGTTCCAGTGTGAGGCCTTTATGTCCACCAGGTGCTCAGCACCTCCCCAACCTCTCCTCATGTTCCAGTGTGAGGCCTTATGTCCACCAGGTACTCAGCACCTCCCCAACCTCTCCCCATGTTCCAGTGTGAGGCCTTTATGTCCACCAGGTACTCAGCACCTCCCCAACCTCTCCCCATGTTCTAGTGTGAGGTCTTCAGGTCCACCAGGTACTCACCACCTCCCCAACCTCTACCCATGGTTCTGTGGGAGGCCTTAGTTCCTCCCGGTACTCAGCACCTCCCCAGCCTCTCCCCATGGTTCTGTGGGAGGCCTTCAGTTTCACCAGGAGCTCTGCATCGCTCTAGCTCTTCCCCTGGTCCTACGCGAGGCCTTTGGGTTCATCAGGAGCTCAGCATCGCACTCTGTCAGACTCTGCCCAGGGCCTGTGGAGGCCTTCAGGCCCCCCCCCCCCCAGTGCTCAGCTCCTCCCCAGGGTCTTTTTGAGGCCTTCAGGCGCAGCTTGGGGGCAGGGCCATGTGCACTTTAAGAAGGATGGAAGGAAACAAATGTAGCCCTGGATCTCAGGAAGTATAACCCCAGCCCTGCAGGCACAGTGGACTCTGGCCTCCTCGGGAGATCTGGATTGGTGCCGCAGTCCCCCAGCTGAGGGTAGCAGACAGGCAAGTTTGGGGATAATCTATGAAGAACAGCTACATTCCCATGGCTTTGCTTAAGAGAATGAGGGCCATGTGGTGGTTGCTGCATCCATGGATGAATGGGCTCTCCACCCAGTGCTCCTGTTTGTGGGTTGCCAGCGTCCAGCGCTACATCTGCCATGGCTGCTCGCCTGGGGCACCTGGGCTCCCAGTGCGGGGCACTCTCCACCAGCTCACTGCCAGAAGGTGCCCAGTGGGGGGTGTGCTCCTCTGCCTGTCCACCCTCCTCTGCCAAGGTGGAGCCCCAGCTCCAGCGAGGGTCCTGAGTGTGAGAGAGCTGAGGGTAGATGACTTCATCTCCCCAAAGTCACCCCTCGCAGGAAGATGGGCTTTAGGCTTCTTGGGACTTCCTGTCGCTACCTCTGAGCTTCCCCCCTTTCCTCTCACTGTTGCACAAGCACCAGCCACAGCCACCCGGCAGTGAGTGTGGGTTGTGCATCACACAGCAGGGCTACTTACCCCAGAGCCAGAACCACCAGAGAGCCCTGTTCTGTTTGGGGCACACTTCCCAAACTGTCAGCCTTTTACCTCCCCCTGGAGAGAGACAGAGAAGGGAGTCCAGGTCTGCCATCTGCTGCTTCCAGCAGCAAAGGCACCTGCCAGGGATCCCGCTGCTGTCCCATGGCTGGAGTGTGCCGTGCAGTCGTCTGTCTGCAGGGAGTGTCCTGGCACAGCTGTCACTGGCAGGGTCCCCAGGTGCAGAGCCTCAGAATCTCCCTAAGTTTCCTCTCCACCCTCCAACAGCCAGCCTAACCAAAGACTCCAGGGAACAGCCCCCTCAGTTGGTGTGATCAAACCCTGGCAGCCACGCAGGAGCCAAGCTGAGATGGCCAGCCCTCCATGGATAGAGCAGAGGGCAAGACTGAGGGTGCTGAAGAGGACGCAATGAGACCACAGGTGCTTCGACTTCGTCTTCCAGGGCTGGGGCTGCACCTGGCAGCTCTGTGGCAGGCATGGGCAGCCGGGCTCCTGCCCAGGGGTTCTGTTGTGGCACCTCAGCTGCCATGGGCTTGCTACTTGATTCAGTTTATGGCAACCTGCTGTCACCCTTCAACATCTGTTTGGGTTGTCAGGAGTGGACAGGTGACTTAAGGAATCCCTTGGGCTTTTCATGATAATATTGAGCTCTGTCCTCCAGCATGCAATATGGCTTTTTGTTTTCCATGTTGCCACCCCACCTGGATTTCCCAACTGGGATGGCTCTTAGCCCATAGGCCAAGGCCCCACGGGGGTGTTCTGAAAACCACCAAATACATCCACACAAACTGTACATTCAGTGCAAAGGGAGTGATCCCGTGGTGGGTCCACTGGATCTGTGGCCTCACTATGAGCCAGTCCTGGCCAGGCTAACTTGATTCCTGAGTCTCACATGTTCCCGCTTTGAGGCACAGTCTCTGGGTCCTTAGTAGTGATGTTGTCCTCCACAGAGCTGTGTCTCCTTTCCCTGGTAAGTAGCCACAGGTCCTTTGAACATCTCCCATACACATTTGTGTCAGGTACTGTCTTGGGACACAGTCTCTCCTCCATTTGGTGGGCTCTGGCAGTTGGACAGGGATGACTTTCTTTAGTCTCCTGATTTCAAGACTTGATTTCTTTTGGCTTTATGAACTAGAATGAAGTCTCTTCCTGGCTGACTCCCCATCCTGCACTCTGTTTGGATCACTGTCTCTGCAGCTCTTTGCAACTGGGGCCTAAGCCACCCTCCAGCCTCAGCGCTCATGACAGTAACTGCAACCACCTCTGGTGGCAGTTCTTCACCACTGGGCCTCTGTCAGTTCCCTGTCCGACCAACCCCACCGCGTCAGGAAGCCCAGTTCTGCGAGGGAATCTCGGAGGGGACAGCACCCTGAGCGTCTCACTAGTGTCCTCTGGACTTCCCTGGAAACCTGGTCAGCCCTGGGTTCTGATCTTGTGGAGAGTGCTTACTCTAATGTGCGGCCTCTCCAAGCACTGTGGACCCTGCCTCTGCTGTCTTCTGGACAGCCTGGCACATTGCTTTTTAACAACTGCAAGAGGCCGTCCAGCAGACTGGGGGTGCCTATGAGGACACTGGGTCCCCCATCCTGAGCAAATGCTCCGTGGCAATGAACCCCAGCCTGACTGCCCCCGGGCAGTGGTCCTTCAGACCTTGTTCTGTTTCGGCCTCAAGCTCCTGCTGCAGTGTTCTGGCAGAGCCTGTCAGGGTCCCTCATCAGCACTTCTCCAGCTGACAGGTGATGCTGACCTGGTAGAGGGGAGACAGGTGGACTGCAGGCATGTCCATACTTGAAGAGGTTTCAAGGGGTCTGCTGGCACAGAGCCACAACTTGCTTTTAACAGGGAGTGGTAAGATCTCTTCAGGCCTAGCCACTTTGGAGGAATCTGGGAGGCCAGATTTTTGAGTGATTAGTTTGGATGACCCCACCCCAAACCTCAGGGTCTACCTTCTTCCCACCCAGGGTCCTGACTTTGGTGGGCTGAATATCAATCCTTTCTGGTCAGCTGTCTCTGTGATTCTCAGTGTTTCAGTTCTCAGGCTGCAGGAGACCAGTGTCTTCACATGGACCAGGAGGCCCCTTTATGTGAAGCCACAACGCCACAGTCCAGATGAGCACTTTTTCCCCAGCCTCTGCTGTTTCTTCCACAAGGATCCAGCTCACAGCACTGCAGCCTGCCTGCGTGGGGTGGTCACGCATGCCCAGCATGCCTGTTGAAGGGTGGTCCTCGTGGCTGGTGGGGCAGCAGGCCACCCTGCAGCCTAGCCCACAACAGTGGCTGTTCCCCAGGCTTCCTACCTCAGGATGTGCTCCCCTGCACACAGCCTCTGAAGCAGAGATCCGTGTGCAGAACCTTTGAGAACATTTCTGTAAGCTAGAGGGCAGGGGAGTGGCTGCACTCACACCTCAGCTCAGGAGTAAATGGTGCAGCCTCTGTCCTAGAGGAAGAGGTGTGGATGGACACCGCAGCATCAGTCGTAGAAACTACCCAGGCCCTGAGTGAGATGCCTAAGCGCTGGAGCAGCGGCCAAGAGGACACTTCTCTCAACTTCCAAGTTAAACTAGGGGTACACGTCCTGTTTGAAGGTCTTGCCATGACTCTTCAGACAAGCCAGTGAGGAGAGGTCGTGGGTAGACCACAGAGGGGCAAGTCAGGCGGTCCTGCAGGGTGCGGAGGTCCACTTGGACCCCACCTTTCTTCTACCAGAGCCAGTCATCGGCTTGTACCTCGTGATCTCTAGGTGGTCATTTCTGGATGAAGTTTTAGTACTCGAGGTTGGGCCAGATGAAATCTTTTCCTTTATATTTTTATGTTTGAATTTTGCTTTTTAAAATATTTTTTATTTCTAGTTGGAAACAAGACCTTTATTTTATTTATTTATTTTTATGTGGTGCTGAGGATCGAACTGAGGGCCTTGCAGGTGCTAGACAAGCGCTCTACTGCTGAGCCACAACCCCAGTCCTTGAATTTCGCTTTTTAAATCTGAAAAACGACTTAGTCCCACGGAACCTAGCGTTGTACAGAGACTGGCACAGGCGACCTTCCCTTTGTCTCCCGAGCCTGGAGGAGCCCGACGAGCGGGGACCCTGGCTTGGTAGACATCGGACCTCGGAAGCGCGTCCGGATGCTGGGGCCGACCCGCGGGGCTCGGGTCTGGGCCGAGGCCGCTCCTGGAGTCGCGGTCCAGGTTCCGAGCCAGGCCAGTCTCCATCACCCAGAACGCCGCGCAGTCTGTCCCCCCAGATCCCGCCTCTGAGGCCGACCCCGCCCCTCGTCGAGGCTCCGCCAGTGGAAAAATCCGTCTGGGTGGTGGGTGGAGCCTTCGTCTCCATCCGTTTGGGGCTCCGACCAATGAGAAGAGGGGGCAGGACAGAGGGCGGAGCCCCTCGCCCCCGCCCCCTCCCTCGGCCAATGGGCGGGATCGTGGGCGGGGCCGGACGGGAAGGGCGTGGCAGGCAGAGAGCGCGGACCGCAGCCCCACGGGGGCACAGCCGCCTAGATCCTCCGCCTGGGCTGGGCCCTCGGGTCCTCGGGTCTCTCAGGCTCCACCGCCCGGGTTCCGACCTCTCAGGCTCCGCCGCCTGGATCTGCGGTTCGAACTCTGGCTGCCCCTGCCCGCTGCGGCAGCACTGCCCTGGGCCTGGCGCGCGCTTCGGGAGAGGCTCTGCGGGCTCCCGCGTGTGACGGGCGCGGGCACGCGGCATGGCGGTGGAGGAAGAGGGGCTCCGGGTCTTCCAGAGCGTGAGGATCAAGATCGGTGAGTGCCCGCGCGGCCGGCGCGGGGCGGGATCCCGCTGGCCAGCCAGAAGTGTCCTCCCGGCCCCGCGCCCTCGGGGCGCTACCGGAGACCCAGGCGGCCGTCTCCTCAAAGCCGCCCTTCTAGCCCGGGGCCAGGCTGGGCCAGACCAAGTTGGGCCCACGGCTCCGCGGGACCAGCTCCCGGTGCTGTTCTGCGCCCTAGTGGTCCTGGGTCTCCGAAGCCGCTGACGGAAGACACCGCGCATCTGTCTGGATGTGCTGGAGTGTGCCTGCATGAGGGGCCTGCCTGCGTGTGTCTGGGGTGTGCGTGGGGTCTGCTGGCGTGTACCTGTGTGTGCAGGAGTGCGCGCAGAGTCTGACAACCTTTGTCGTTTGTCCGTCCGTTCAGCAGAATGCGCGCGCGCGGGGTTGTGTGTGCGTCTCTGTTTGCTGGCTTGTGTACACGCCTGTGGGTCTGTCCTGGCGCTTCCCTGTTAGGGGTCAAATCTGCCGATATCAGAATCTCCGCATCTCACCACAGCGGCTGTTCACAGAGACTTCCTTGCAGTGGGGTGTGAACACTCCTCCACCCTTTCCCCAGGGGTTGCTGGCAGGAAGGGTGGCAGGCTGGTGTGTGTGTCTGTGTGCTCCGTGTGCCGTTTGGAGCCTCTGGCAGAGGGTTGCCAGGCGGGAGTCACAGGAGCCACCAGCACCTCCTCCTTCCATTGAGAACTGACCGTGGGAGCTTTGGCCAGCAGGCCGGCCATTCAGGCGCTTACCCCACCCCCATGAGGCCTGACTCTGGGCCATCAGAGCTGGGGGAAGGGAAGGGAAGCAGACTCTGAAGTGGGCTGGGGAAAGCGTTTTCAGGGAAAAGGGATGGGATTTCCTGGTTTTATCAGGAAGGGTTTGCTTTTCCCAGTGTTTTGCTTTCCAGGTGAAATGGGAGTTTGCCCCGAGATTAGGGTCTTTTTCTGGAGACCATGACCTGTGTATCAAGGCCCTGGGAGAGGAGTTCTGGGACTTCCAGGGCCATGGCCTTTCTCCCCCACTGAACCCACTCCACATCCTAGCCTGCTCCCCTGTGAGAAGGGCCCAGGCCCTGCAGCACCCAGCAGCTGATGGGGTGTCAGCTGTTGATGACATTTGATGCTGCCCCAGGGATTCCAGCGACCCAGTCAGCGTGTTGTTTCCTGTCAGCTTTATTTTGGTTTTTGAATCATGGCTGAGACAGTTTTGTCTCTGGCTCAGAAGTACTGCAGAGCTTTGAGCAGTGTCCACTCATGTGGTTGGAATATGCTTTCAGTTTCAACTGTTCTCTACCGGAGGTGCCTCTGCCTTAAGGGTGGGCTTGCTGTGGTTCCCTTCAGCCCAGGTTCCAGTCTGTGAAGGCAGGGATGCAGGAGGGGCCTTGGAATCGGTAAGGCTGAGAAGGAGCCAGGCCCTGAGACTGGGTGCTCAGCACCCCGGTCTAGCCCAGCCCTAGCCACTATGCACAGAAGGAAGTGTTTGTTGGTGAATTAAAGAGGATTCATTTCTTTGCAGAATGGCAAAGACAGGAGGTCAAGGAAGTCCCTGAATGTCAAAGACAGAGCTTCGCTGGTCTGCCTGCCAGAAACTGCAGACCATACTTGGTGTTGGGAAGGGTCTGTCCCTCAGTGAGAAGCCCACCTGGGAGGAAGCAGCTTTGAGGAAGCTGCCCCAGAAGGTTGTTCTCCTCCTCTTTGGTGTCCCACGTTGAATGCGCAAGTGAAACGCCAGTGGCTGGAGCTCTTGTCTTTAATTGGGAGATGGGCAGTGCTGAACTTCTGGGGAGATGGTAATGAGGATGGACAGAGGTGCCCGGGCTCCAGCTGCTCCCTGCCAGTGTGCTCTGGCTCCAAGAGGCCCAAGTCTGTCTCCTCATTCTTAAGGGCCCTCAACTACAGTGCTGGTGCAGGAGAGGCACCTGGGCCCCCTCTGTGCACACAGGAGAGGCACTTGGGCCCCCTTTGTGTGCATAGGTGAAGGGGTGTTGCCCAGTTAAAGAGGCTGGCTGAAGCCTACAGCGACTGTGGGTGAGCTAGGTTGGAGTTTAGTGGTGTCCAGCTGTCCTGCTAGCCGAATGCTGCCAGGTCCTGGGGAAAGCTCTTAGTGGAACAGGAGCAAAGAGGACCCTCGACATGCCCTGGGGGTGCTGAGCTCCTGGGCTTCTTTGTACAACCTCCACTGTGGCCACTCCCTGGCTTGCCCAGACCAAACGTGTGGGGTCGTGACACTGCAGCTGCACTCATCTCTCCCTGCCTCTCTCTCCATTTCTCTGTCTCCCTGTCTTTCTCTGTCTCTGTCTCTCACACATCACTCCCTCTCCAGGCAAGCTGGCTTCCTGCCTGTGACTTGTGGGATGACCAAGGGCAAGCGTCTTCCCCTTAGTAGCCTCATTTCCCTTCTGCAGGAGGCGGGCAGTTGTCTGCTGCATCCGGTGGGAATTCACAAGGCAGTGTTTGTCAGGCCTCCTAACACTCCCCACCTCCACCCCCAAAAAGGACAGAAGAAAATTGTTTCTAAAATTGCACAAATATACACGATTACCACGACTGTTGCTAAGACAAAAAGGCAGAACATTTCTGAAGGGTGGCGAGCTTTTTTTTTTTGGCATGGACCTTGGTCTCTGTGGGTCTTAGTTTTGGAGCATGTGACAGTACTTGGTCTCATTCAGAGGCTAATGTTGGGGAAAATGGAAAGACTCTCCTGTCCCCTTCCTCTTTCTTGTTCCTTCTGCATCTTGCAGAGGGATGATGTAGAAGGAAGAGCCAAATGGAAGTTAAGTATTTTATTGTAGCCATTTTGTTCTTGTCTTGGAGAATCTCTTTCCATTTCAATGAGGATTCGGTGCACTTAGAATGTTAAGCACCCGTGTCTCTGATCACAATTCCTGCTTTGTTACGGCAGTGCCTCTGCCACTTCCTTGAGGTCACTATGTTGAAGTGTGTAGCTGAGCTCTCCAGAGTTGGGACTGGTCAATGGTGACAGCTACAGGGACAGCTTCTCTGCTGGGCAGTGATGACTGGGCCCAGTGCTCCCTGGCTTTGTATGGTAGCTTCGCTGCCCAAAACCTTCCTTTTACATAATATTTGCTACTTGTTTTAAAAAGTGCCATCTTGTTTTGATAAACATTCAGTGAAAAGCAATACACAAACGTGTTTCCATTGAGCCATAAATAAAAATTTAAAATCCTAGCCATTCCAGGATGAGAAATCCCTCTCCCTTCACAGAGGTACAGGTAGAGCCAGGTCTGTGTGGGGCACTTGGGTCCTGGGAAGCTGGGCTCTGCCTTGGTCTTTGCTGCTGGGCTTCCTTGAGTCTCTGGCCACTCATGTCTTTCTCCCTAGACCTCGGTGCTCCAAGGGTTCTCCTGCTCTTTGCTGGAAGACTGGAAGCAGGGCACAGGCAATCTGACTCAGACCCCACAGCTCCACCCGTTCAACTAAATGTGGCCATGGCAGACAGCTGGTGCTGTGGCAGGAGCTGTGGTCAGGGCTGGTTTGCCTCCAACTGGCACTCTCCCTTGCCTGGCGACAAACCAGATCTCACCAGAAGCAGGAGGGACCGAGTGAGAGGAGAACTGCATGGGGGTGGTCAGGCAGAATGACAAGTGGGGGCAGGGAGTCCTTGCCCTGGCCTCCGAGCTGCAGGTGGTGCCCCAAGCCATTGGCTGGACGCTCAGGGCTCCTAGATCCAGCTCTGCCTGAAGTAAGGCAGATGGCATACTGAATCAGACTGGCTCCCCGACCGGGGCAAACACACCATCCCAGGGTCCTCGTGGGGGTTAGAACTGCCCATGGCCCCGAGGGAGGGACCAGGTATGCTGGGATAGGTTTTGTAGCAGCATCTTCATGCAGCCAGGCTGGGCTCAAGGAGAGGTATTTTGTAATAATAATAGTAATACTGGAGGTTCCCCGAGTGTCTGAATGTAAGGTGGTATCATGCTAGCCACCTGGTCCCTGGTGTCAGGGATTTTAGATTCTCTTGAGCTCTCTGAAGCTAAAATTAACTTGGATATTCCATTAACCGAGCTCAACTAAGCTGCCCATGCTATTTTTAACTGCCAAGGGTTGTGTATAATTGAGCTGTACCTGCGGAAGCTGCAGAGGCTCAGGGCCAGGGTGTCTTTGGCCTGTGGCTGCAGGTTTTGCCTGGGAAGAGGTTGGGTTTACTGTGTGTTTCAGGGTGGTGGTAGAGATTTAAAGTAACTTGTATATATCATCTCATTTGTTGAGGTCCTCAAAACTTCACAACATTGAAATAACCTGCCCAAAGATGCTGGCCCTTGGGAGCTGAGACCAGGTCTGTGTGTCTTGGAGTCCTCCTCTTGACAGCATCAGTATAGTGGGCTGTTTACTTTGTGTGTGATCTTGGATTTGAACAGGGGGCAGGAAAGGGTGGGAAAGGAGAAGTGGTGACTGCAGAATCAAGACAGACAGCAGTTGGAGGGCCAGGGGGCCGCTGGTCCTTGAATGTGGATAGCAGGTGGAGTGCTGGCTGTGAGATCTGGGACAGCCTCAGACCAACCTGTGCAGGGAGCTGGAGGGAGAGGTGATTCTTGAGTAGGGCCACTGGCCACCCAGCCAGCCAGCCCTCAGACAGGTAGGTTCAGGTGGAGGCCTGAGGTGATCTGTGGACATGCTCATGTAACTGGAGTAGAGCATTTGCAGGGGACAATTTGATTAGGGTCTCTGGAGCTGGTGAGGCATTTGAAACCACACATGGGAATGCACTGCATCAGAGCTGTCGAACATCATGTATTAGGGCAGCAGGTAGTGCTCTAAGCAGACCTAATGTGTCAGAAAGGAGACGCGAGTGTTGGCTGCACACTGCCTGAATGCAGTGGGAGGTGCTGCTTGGGTTCACAGGTGTAGAGTGTCCTTAGAGGTGCGAGGTGGCTCATGGGGTGGAAGCTCTGGAGCCAATAACCAATTTGGAGGCAGAGACCCAGGATAGGGTGCCTCGTATGCTTCTCCATAATTCTGCAATTTTAGAAGACTCTCCTAGTCCCTGCTGCCCTTGGTTTCTTCGTGTATCAGAGTGGCAGAGCACCTGTCTGGAGAGATTTTAATGACGACTCTGATCTTCATTAACAGAAGTTGCTGTTTCTAGCATAAGTCGAAGCGACTTGTGGTGTTAATTCTGTGACAAAGTGGAGCTCCACTCAAGCAAGTGCAAAGTCAAGTGCTTTAGTAAGGGACTCTGAGACCGGGAAAGCTGCCGGGAAGGGCCTGGGACCTGCTGCGGGGCAGATGGAGACCCAGGCCTGCTGGGTGAGGAGCCGCTGTGCTGTGTTTGGGGTGGAGTTTGTCAGGAGTTACCCTGTGGTGAAAGTTCAGGCCTGGGGGAGGGGCAGGTGGGCACACAGGTGGGTCATGAGGGACAAAGGACTTTGGTGTCTGTCCCGCAGGTGCTGGTCGGCTGCTGGACCTGGAGGGACCTTTGGGGTCAGCTGGTCTCAGTGTGGCGAGGGGCTGGGTGAGCCAGATAGTCGTCCTTTGATCATATGTGGGAGATGATGCACAGCAGTGTCTCCTGCAGCAGTATCTGAGCAGCAACTGGATGAACACGAAGCAAGGGGCCTGCTCTGGGCCTGCCGTGGGCCTCTGAGAACTGTGGAGCCACAGCCAGGCTGGGCCAGGCCACACAGGTGAGGGCCGCTGGTCGGCACTGGGTGTGAGCTGTCCTAGGCCAGCTTTGGCTTCCCTGTAAGTCCCACTTCAGTTTTTATTCCCTGTTAAGAGAATTCCCTAACTGTCAAGTCCCTCCCGACCCAAGGCCCTCACCCCTGTCCCCGAGCCCCCTCTTTGGCTGAGTCTGAGGTCCTCTTCTTTTTCGATTCCTTTGAGGAAGATTTTGGTTTACAGCTCTTGTGGTTTCCCCTCTGGTTGGGTCACTCCTGGAGGGTCTGCTTTGACTTCATCTGCCTCTCTGCCTTTCTCCTGCCCAGCGTCCGCCCTGCACACAGAGCCCAGGCCTGAGCTGGGCCCTGTGGACAGCTGTGGACTCTGGCTATGATACGTAAGGACTCATATTTTCCCTCTGCTCGTCTGAGGCTTGGAGGAGTGAGGTGGCCTTCCCAGTGTGACACTCACAGAAAGCCAGGGTTGGGCCAGGGACCCAGTGCCACGCGACTGCGCCTCCTGTGAGAACTTCTGATTCCTAGACCCAGGCATCTTGGTGTTCCCAAGTAGTGGCTCTCCAGGTGTGCCCCCGAGTCGCCCCTGGGACAGGAGCATCTGGCTTCTGAGAGCCCCTTTTCTTCTCCACACCTTAAAGGCAGCCGACTGGCCTAGTCAGGAGAGCTTTGCACTGACCAGTGCTCCTGTCTGTGGGCGGCCGGAGTGCAGAGAGGCCAGGGCTTGGCATCCGGGTGACACCCTGCCTGCCCTGTCCTGACTGTGGGTCTCAAATCTCCTGGACCGCCTCAGCCACATCCCCTGAGGGCACGCAGGGCTGTCTGTGTGGATGCCTGTAGGCCAGGGTCATAGGGCATAGCTCTCTTTGAATTTGATGCCGGCTCCCACCTTCTGGTGTCTTTCTCCTGTTGGAGGCCAGGTGCCCCAGGAGAGGAGGTCACAGTTCTGTGGTGGGCAGGGGCAGGAAGAGTGGGGGACAGTCAACTCAGGCATTTAGGGGGTGAGCCCCAAGCCTCTGGGCATCTGCTTTATTTTGACTCTGGCTGGACTGGGGTTCCCCAAGACAGGGGTCAGACTGGGACACAGTGTTGTCAGAGAGAACTGGGAACAGGGGCTTATTCCGGAAAGCTCACTGTAGAGACCCCAGGGCCGCTGGCCAGGCCAGATTCTTGTTCAGAGTCTGGGTGGGAATGTCGGTTTCCAGGGGCCTTTGGGATGAGGCTGAGCTGGGGAATTCCAGACCCCCTTCTCAGGAGGACTGCAGGGCTGGCATGTGGCTGACCACTGCAGGGCCAGAGTCCTGGGAAAGCGCTGCCTCTCTTCCTGACCTAACCTCCCAGACCCCCCTGCTAGATCCACTAGCACCACTGGGTCTTTGTGGTGCTGAAGGTGGACCCTGGCCCAGCACATCTCAGCTATCTCTGCAGAGAGGTTGTGGCTCTGTGCCCAGTCCACAAGCCTAGCCCTGAGGGCACAGGGAGGGAAGCAGACTACCACCTGGAGGCAAAGGGACACAAAGATGCCTGCTTGTGGGTTCCAGGACCATCAGTGTGCTCCAGTTGCAGTGGTAACATTCATAGCTGCAGTCAGTTCTTAACCCGGGATCACACCACAGGGTGTGGTGAAGGGGCTGAATGCTAGGAGCAGGAACTCTGCCCCAGGCTCGTAGGGTGCCTGCTGCCAACATGTGCACCCAGGAATGGCCCTGGATGCCCACAATCTTGGGCATCACAGAGGAGCCAGGAGGGCAGGGTTGGCTGGCTTTCCTTTCTTGGGAGGTGTCCTCCTGTGAGGTTGCTGCAAGCACACTCAGACGCATACGCATGCATACACACCCATGCATGCACACAAAGCCACATCTGCATTCACAGATGTATACAGTGCAGTATATACACTCATGTGCACACAGGTGTACACACGTGCACACACAGTGCACATGCAAGGGTAGCACATCATGTGTACACAGTACAGTGCACATATGAGCATGTGCACATGCACACACAGGAACACACACACATGCATGTGCATGTGTGTGCACAACCTGGGGCCCTGGCGGGCAGAGGTGCACGTCTCCACTGCACACGTTGCAGCTGGGCTGGGGCGTAAGGAAGGCTCCCTGCAGCTCCCACTGCCTCCCCCTTTTCTGAGATCCGTGGCACAGGAAGGAGTCGGTAGTGCTGCTTATGATTGCAGAGTTTAGAATGGCCCCTGTCTTCTTCCCGACAGAGCTGGGGTTATAAACGTTCTCTGATCGCCCAGCCTGACACCCCAGGCTCCCATTGTGTATGGGGGGCACTTGGGCCAGAGAACCCTGTGAGTGCTCAGCCCTGCTCCGGGCCTCTGTGCTGGGGGCGCCATCCCTTCCACCTTCCAGGACCTGAGGACTGTGCCCACAGTTGCTTCTGAGTTTTAAGTATTTAAGTGTTTCGTGTTTGTGTAACACATTTTGGTTTGAGGCTCACAGGTTGGGCTTTTCTTGTGTCTTTTCTCTTCCACTGGTTTCTGACCTGTCCTCTCAGATGGCCATAAACTGGAAGGTGCCCACGTCCAGCTCCAGCATGCTGGTCTGTGTGCTGGGGAAACCACACGGAGTTCAGGTGAGAGGAATTCATTGCAGGGTAGCCTGAGTCTTCTGAGCTCTGTGCAGACTTTGGTGTTAGAGCTGTACCGAGTAAGAAATGACCGGAACTGACCCCAGCAGGTACAAACTGTGGCCGAGTGGTCAGGAGTGGCAGGTGGGTGACTGGCCACTTGTGACCCTTGGGTTCTGGTACCAAAAGCCCTCCCTTGGTGCCTTCAGGGAAGGCGGGTTGGGAGCTTGTGGGTGCAGAACTCCTGACCATGTGGATGGCTACTGGAGGGAAGGACAGAGGCCCCGCCAGGCCACGGGCTCTCTGAGTGTCGGTACACACCCGGGGGTGCTAGGTGCCGCCGTGATGTGCCATGGCTCCCTCGAGGGGCTGTGGGCAGTGCCGGGGCCTCATGGGGCCTGACCCCCAGCTGGCCCCGTCTGTCTGGAAGCTGTGGCATTCCTTTGACTCTTTGTCATTTCCTGCCCCACGCAGTTCTGCCTGCAGCATGTGGAGAGTTTCCCAGAAATAAAGGGTCCCGTGGAAGATCAGCCACTTTCACTGTGTTCTGCCAGGGGCTGGATTTTAAAATTGTCCTGTTTCATGAGTGTATTTCTGTGTTTTCTCCAGGGAAGCTTCTTTTCCCTTCTTGGCCTCCTTCCCAGCCCCAGAAAATCGTGTCCTCCCAAGAGCTGGAGGCAGCTGGGAGGGGCGGACGCACGGCGGACGCCTGGCTCTCCCTTCTCCCAGCCCCGTTCACTGCTGTTCTCAGCCCTGCAGTTCTCCCCACTCCCAGGTCGCAGGCCCTGCTGCCCACCAGGCAGTTCTCCCCACTCCCAGGTCGCAGGCCCTGCTGCCCACCAGGCAGTTCGGCCCACTCCCAGGTCGCAGGCCCTGCTGCCCACCAGGCAGTTCTCCCCACTCCCAGGTCGCAGGCCCTGCTGCCCACCAGGCAGTTCTCCCCACTCCCAGGTCGCAGGCCCTGCTGCCCACCAGGCAGTTCGGCCCACTCCCAGGCCCGGGCCCTGCTGCCCACCAGGCTGGCACTCCCTGGCAACTGCCCTGAAGCCTGTTTTTAAGGGCGTACCGCTGACTTCAGTGGGAGGCTGGGCTGCTGGAAGCTGGTCTGTCAGTCACCCTGTACCCTCTCCCAAAGCCCCAGAGCTGGCTCGTGCTGCAGAGGCCCTGGGTGGGAGTGGCCTGCTTATAGCCGCCATACTCCAGAACTGTCTGGAAACCTGCTTGCTGTGAGGTGGGGAATGATGTGAGGTAGAGTGGGTGTGCCTGCTAATCGGAGCTGCCAGGCTGGAGTGGGAGAAGGGGACGAAGCTTGGAATTGGGGGTGAGGGTCTTTAACTTTACTGGACGTGTTAATCACAGATCTTGGGTGGGGGTGAAGTTATTGTTTTAAAGTCTTCCCTTTGAGTGGGCACTGGGTGCCGTGGGGGTCTGGGCGTCTGCTCCTTGGAGCCTTTCAGAACAGCTTCCTGCTGGCCTCAGGCTGCCCTGAGCTGGGGGCCACAGCTGTGAGGGAGGTAGGCCTCATGGTCCCAGACTACACAGACCATGGAGGGGAGAAAAGCCCTTCCACATGGCCACATGTTCATGGGGTGGGGCTGGGTGTGTTCAGGCCCCTGGGGAGGGGTCGGGGTGTACGTAACACACGGCTGCTCGCCTGTACCTGCACATGTGACCTGCATGCTCATGGGTACCTGCCTGGATGCATATACATGTGCAAACACACCAATGTGAAGTTTTCCAAATCTGAAAACTTTCCACAGGTAATGAGAACTGTATCTTGGGAATTAATTTTTAATTTTATAAAGTGGCCACCTCTGATGAAGAACACACTTTATCATTAAAATAAACACTAGTCTCTGTTTCACGTCTTCCAAGACTCTGTCCACCTGAGGTGCGATTCTCCCTCGCTGCAGTGGCTCTGAGGAAAGGGTGCCAGTGGCATGGGGGATCTGTCTCAGTTGCAATATTTCCCTTGGAAAGCAGAAGCAGGAGGGCTGGGGACAGGACTGCAGGCTGATGGTGGCACCACAGGACCCTGCTTCATGTTCTCTGCATGTCAGTCTCACAGCCCACCAGAGGCTGAGCAGGGGCAGGCTTGGCTCAGGGGGCCCCAGGCATCACCCTGGGCCAGGAACACACACCTGTGCCTGGGTCTCAGTCTTCCCGCTTCCAAGGTGCTGCTCAGGTTATAGAGTCCTCATGATCTCAAGAGCAAGTGCAGGGTCACACAGGATGGTGGTCCTCAGAGCAGGCATAGGGAGAAGCTCAGAGAATAGCAGGACACCTGGGAGATGCTCACCCCTACCGAGGGTCCTCCTGATGTCCGGGCCCCCAAGGGTCCTCCTGATGTCTGAACTCCCAAGGTCATCCTCGTGCGTGGGCCCCTGAGGGTCCTCCTGATGTCTGGGCCTCCCAAGGGTCCTCCTGATGTCTGGGCCTCCCAAGGGTCCTCCTCATGCCTGGGCCCCCTGGGGTCCTCCTGAGGTCCAAGGGCCTCAGCTACCCACCAGGGTCAGCTGTAGCCACAGAACCCCTCACTCCCAGCTTCCTGGCATTGCTGCACATCTCTGGGAAGTCACTTTTCTCTCAAGAACTTCAGAAACCAGGAGGCGAGGCCCTGGGTGTCTTGCAGGCTTCTGTTGTCAGGTGCCTAGTGAGCCTCACCTGGGTCTGAAAGCAGGGGCTTCCTGGTGGCAGGGTGGCTGCAGGGTGGCTTGCCTTGGTGTGCTGCACTAGCTGGTCCAGGGGAGCATGTGCAGATGAGCACACTTCTGTGATGCAGAGGTGGGAACCAGGCAGTATTGTCCCCTGATGACATTTGGTAGGGATTGGAGATTTTTTCCAGTGATTGAGGGGTGCCATTGGCACACACTCAGGTGATGCAGGGTGCTGTCCAGCACCCACAGTGCACAGGGTCCCCAAAAATAAGCAACGCAGGATGTGAGTGGAGCAGTGGGCAGGAAGCCCTTGTGTATTCCTGAATGGCACGTGGCAGGGAGAGAAGAGGTGTGGACCATTTTGGATACCTGCAGGTATCAAGGTGTGTCTGACTCCAGGACTGTGATCTTGAAGAGCTGTTCCACATTTTAGGGGCAGAGAGCAAGTGGATCTCTGCACATCTGCTGGTGAAGATGAGTGGCGTGGACTGCATTGTGCTGTCCAGCATTCTGTGGACCCAACATCAAGGCCCTAGGGTCAAGGGGCAGTGGTACACTGGGGGCCAGGAGGCCTGGGTGGACTCAGCTCTGCAGTTTACTAACTGCATGTCCTCTGCTAACTCACTTGACCTCTCTGCCTTAGTTTTAGTGCCATAAAACAAGGCTGGTGACAATAGTCCCTTTCTAGGATGGTAAGGAGGGTGGCTTAATACGTGTGACCTACTTGTCCCTGTTGGCACAGACCTGTCTCACCTGGATCCTGCTGCTCTCTTTGTAGGAGCTCAGTGAGGCTTGGGGAGCACCAGGACGTGCTCAAGGTCAAGGCTTCTTTGGGGGAGCCACGGACTGGGTTCATGACTGTTGAAAAGACTCTGTGGGAATGTGGGCTTGCTTTCTCAATGAGCGTAGCAGAGCATATGGGCTGGGCCAAGCAGGCACCAGCTGGGGACCAGCTCTACCACATACTCCCACTGTGCTGTGCCCCCACAGGCCAGAAGCAGGGGCCAGCTGATCGCGGGCTGGGACCTCCAGACTGTGAGCCAAGATAAACCTTTCTCTACGTCATCTAGGCATCTGTCACAGCAGCAGAAAGCTGACTCATGGGCATGAGTGATTCCATGGGCAGTTTTGTAACCCGTAGGAAGTATTCCCATGCTGCCCCAGCTCAGAGCCAGGGCCACCTATTGCCCATGGAGAGCTGGTGCAGCCTCCAGGGGAGATTCCTGTATTTCAGGTGTCCATGCTGCGCAGTGACTGACAGAGAGATTCCCCAAGGACAAGCCAGAGTCAGGGAAACACCACGGATGCTTGCTCTTGCAGGGGTCTGGGACAGTCGCCCTCCATGCTAGGTGGGCATGGAAGTCGTGATTCAGACCCTGCAAGTGAAGCATCGGGGATCTGAGGTGTTTTCTGACTCTGGCTTGTCTAGGGGAATCTCCTCTCCTGTTCAGCCTGCCACTGCTTGCAGCATGGACACTCGAAATACCGGAATCTCCCTGCCTCGCCCCCTTCCTCTCTGTTGATGGGTCTGGAAACAGGAATGCCAAGAAGTGACTGCCAGAGCAGGCTGCAGTGAGGCTGTCTCCTGGCCCCCAGGTGGACACTAGATTCTGGTCTAAACTTCTCTAAGGGTTAAGAGTGAACAAAGGTTGGTAAAGAAGAGAGACAACTTACTGTGACAACTAAACTAAGTGCACAGTGAGGTAGACCCCTCTGGGACTGTGCCATGAGCAAAGCCTCAAAAGAGGCATGGGCCACGGTGCACGTGCACCCAGTGAACTGCAGCTTGCGCTGGCCATCAGGGCTGACAGACGCTGATTAAGTGACCACCTGTCCTCAGTCCCTGCTCCCCCACAGACCTGCAAGGAAGAGAGGCCCCAGAGCCTGTTTCAAGATAGCTTTGGACTCTAGTCTAATAAAGGAAACCTCAGGAAATCCAGAATAGAAAGCTCAGGACCAGAGGAAATTCATTTTAAGCTCACAGATGAGTTTGCAGTCTAACAGAGGAGTGTGGACTGCCTTGCTTGGTTAGGGTCCCTGGCACTGAGCTCATGTCTGCTTGGGACTTAGAAGTATGGCTTATGGCAGTGGAGACCGAAGAGTGTGGGCCGAGTGCCTGACCTGGAGCCTCCTGGGCCACAGCCTGGGTTCTGGTGGCAGCATACCAGACAGGCTTCCTGCCGGCCCTGCTCTCTGTGGAGGTTTGTCAGGGCAACGGGTCTGCACAGCACTGCCCACTGACCTACCATGTCCAGGGAGAACCTGCAGTGTCCTTTGGTCCACCATCAGCCTCACTGCAGCGACAGGCAGCTCTGAGTGCTGGGCAGGATGCATGGCTGTCAAGCCCCTTCAGGCTGCTTGCTCCCCTCATCCGTCCTTGCTGTCACCAGCTGGGTCTTGTCAGAGCCTGGCTGCCACTTTAGGTGCTGGCGGCTCTGGCGCTGCGGAACTTAAAACACTTGCTTCTACTTGGTCCTGGGAACCAAGGCCGAGGAGGCGCCTGTTCCTCCCCAGCAGCACCCGGGCAGGGGGGCTCTCTTCTCTGAGCTGCCGCTGGTGTTGTCCACCAAGATGGGTTTACAGTCCCCAGGAGACCTCACTGCCGACCGGGAATAAGTCCTAACCCTGCCCCTGCATTTGCAGGTGTGGGAAGAGCGGTATGACCCGAGGCTGGGATAAGAAGGTCCTGCAGCCTGCAGTGGAGACGGCTTTGTGTGGTGCTGCCAGGCAGTTCTGTGCAGGGCAGCAGGAGGGCCTTCCTTCTCTCCTGGTGGAGCGCAGAGCGTGGTGGGCTCCTGCTGGCTTCCACTCCCTGCCCATGCTGTCGCTCAGCCCAGTGGATGGCACCTGGAGGGTGGGTCTGCTCATGCCCGTTGCCCTGCCACATGGGGGTCTTTAAGGGGGCTTCCCACTCCCCAGCAAGCACCACGAGTATGTGGACTTGCAGGAACTTGTGGTGTGTGTGCTCCATGCAGATCTTCACAGGACCGAGGAAGCCTGGGAGCCCAGCCCGTGCAAGCCAGAGCAGGCCGTCAGGAACAGCTGGACTGGCAGCCACTCGGCTGCCCTGTCCTGCCGCAGCCATAGATGGAGCAGCGGTGGGGACAGGTTGCCTCTCTGTCCCGTCTTAGTTATGGACACTGACATTGAAGCTGCACATAATCTTCCTGTGCCATAAAATGTCCTTTTGATAATTTGAAATTGTATAGAAGTGTGAAAGCCTGTTTGCAGGTATTACAAAGACATTTCAGGGACTGTGGTCTGTCTCTCCCGGGTCCAGGGCATTGCAGCTGTGGGCCCAGATTGGGCCCAGTCCCAGGCCACTGGTCCATGGGTCTCCACTCTGTCCCACCTTCATTTTTTTTTTTTTTTTTAGAGAGAGAGAGAGAGAAGAGAGAACTTTTTAAATATTTATTTTTTAGTTTTCGGCGGACACAACATCTTTGTTTGTATGTGGTGCTGAGGATGGAACCCGGGCCGCAGCAGGCCAGGCGAGCTCGCTGCCGCCTGAGCCACATCCCCAGCCCCCACCTTCGTTTTTCAGTTGATCCTGACCAGTCCTCTTTGTCCTGACTCATCCTCTTTCTGGTTTCAGTAGCAGTGCTCTTTCCCTTTCCAGGAGTGGCCTCTCAGCTCTGTGGCATGCAGGAAGGACATGCCTTTCAGGTCTGCCTTCGGACTCTCACTTAGGTGGCTCTGGTGGTATCCACGCCTTCAGGGACAGATGGGGTGGCTCCTCTGCCCTTCTGCACACACAGGCCCTCTGAGCCAGCTGAGCTCAGCCCCTGAAGGAGACAGGAGCTTCAGAACCACGGGTGGGCCTGTCTGCTTCGTGGGCAGAAGAGCCTGGTCCTGTTGCTGCTAGTCACAGGGCATCTTCCTCCAGGAGCCAGTGGGTCTTCCTGGTCTTCGGAGCTGAAACCAGCCTCTGGTTTCAAGTGCAGGTGGGGTGGGCATCCGGGTGCAAAGGGCCCAGAACCCCTGCCCTCTGGATCTGGAACCTGTGCCTCAAGGCAGACGTGTCCCTGGGAAAGTCTGGCGTGTTGTGCTTCGTGGAGGCGGGTGGGCGTTGAGCACTGCAGGTGTGCCAGCCTGCACCAGGTGGCACCTGTGGTCGGAGAAGCGGGGATGGTGCTCCGAGGGTGCTCCAGGTGAGTCACAGCTGGGCTGTGCCGTGCTGTCAGCTGGGAGTGCTCTCGTCAAAGAGCACCTGCCCTCCCAGCAGCCTGGAGCTGCTGCGTCTCAAGGCCTGGGTCCCAGAAGGACCGTCGGAAGGAGCCTGCCAGTGCCGTCAGAGGTCCGGGCGCATTCCTGCCTCAGTGGATGTCCAGGCTCTGTTCGTGGAGAGAGGACCAGCTGGGTCCTGCCCTGCTCTAGCCTGTGTGGTGTGCGCTCTGACAGCCGGCCCTGGTGCCTCGCCTGGTCAGCCCCATCTCTGCATCCTGTGGCTCTCACCTCCTGGGAAAGAGGAGAAGCAGGTCTTCTGTGCCTGGGGCGTGTTGGTTGACTTTCCCCACATTGTTTGACGGCTGGATGCAGATTGCCACTGTGAGTGACGACAGAGGCTGGAGACAGGCGTGATGGGAGGGCATCAGCTGGACACGGAAGGCCAAGCAGAGTGGTCCGTGCATCAGAGAGCACCTGCTGTATGTCACACTTTACCCCGGACCAGGGCCTTGAGTGGGCCCAGCCTGCATTGCCCTGGGTGAGTCCATGGTGGAGGTGCGGGCTACTCAGCAGGCCTGTTCCTGTGACCAGGCTAAGGTCATAACTACCTGGGGACCATTCACCAGCTGGGGCCTCTGCCCGAGTCTGCACTTGAGCAGGACGCTCGCTCCTGGGGAAGCCCTGGGGATTCCACCTGCTCCAGGGTCTCGCTGTGGTGGAGGTGGCCCGGGTCACATGAGAAGCAGCCATGCGAGACTGCTGTGTCCAGAGTGGGCCTGCCTTGGCCGCCCATGCATGCCCAGGTCAGCTTTTAGCCTGCCTCGTCAGGTTGAGTGGTGCTGCCGCCCTGCTGCGGGCTCTGCCCTGCACCCTGACATGCGTGTGCTCTGTGTGGCCCGGTGGTGCCGAAGCTTGCAGGAGGGCTAGGCCCGCCACGGGGCTGTGCTGTGGCCCCGGTAATCCCTGAGGGACTCAGAGGACCCTTTGAAGAGCAGCTGCGTCCCAGCAGGCAGGCAGGACCATCCCCATAAACTGGTGGGAAAACTGAGGCTGGAGAGCTGCTCGGCCTGCTCTGAGTCCCTGGCTGTGGGCTGGCCCAGGGACGGGGCCCCTCCTACGTCTGCACACCAGCGGAGAGTTAACTGGCTACAGCTGGTATTTTGTCATTAAGATGTCTTCAAGAGAGGAAAGGTAGTTTCTTGATAAGACTTAATTTCAAACATCCACAGAGGTCCTGGACGCTGTGGAGCAGCCCTGGATACCACCAGGGTGGGGCTGGGGCTCTGGGAGCCTAGGGGGAGGTGGCTGTGGCCGTCCCTTAGGCTTGCACACACCTGGGAGGCCACAGCCTGTGCCCCTATTTTCAAGTGAGCTTCTGTCAACAGAGGCTGGGCACTCTGCCTGGTGCTGTCTCCCTATCTCTCTCCGTCTCTGTGTCTCTCTCTTTTCTGTGTGTCTCTGTCTTCCTATTTCTCTATCTCTCTTATCTGTCTCTTCTCATGGATGCTTGGGTTTCGGAAGGTCTTCCTCACCTGCTTCCTCTCAGCTCACTGACCTGCTGGTTGGCAGAGTAAGCAGGTGCCTGTCTACACCCAACAGACGGAAATCCCAATTCTGGCTCCTCCCAACCTCGTGGACGCCACTGAGTCAGGCCCAGAAGACTGAGGGTGCCCTGGGGTGCTCACGGAGGCCTGGAGGAGAGGAGAGGGCTCGGTGCAGGAGGAGGTGTATCTTCCTTACAGGAGATGGTCTACATGGGAGGTCCAATCAGTTGAGAGTCCTGCAGCTCCTTTGATCAGCTTTTTTACTTCCCTCCTTATCCCAGTGAATTCTGACACCCTGTGTTAGGTGAACCCATCTGGTCTCTGTCCCCAGTGGCCTGTGGCCCTTCCAGTGCACACAGTTGTGTCAGACCAGTGTGGGTGCTAAAATAAGTTTGGGCCAGGCATGGTGGTGCACGCCTGTCACCCCAGGAAGAATCTCCGATCAGGAGGCTGAGGCAGGAGAAGCCTCAGTTTGAGGCCAGCCTGCACCATTTAGTGAGGCCCTAAGCAACTTAGCAAGACAAAATGAAAAATAAAAAGGCCTGGGGATGTGGCTAGGTGGTTAAGCGCCCCTGGGTTCCATCCCTAGTACTTAAATAAACAAATAAATGAACTTGGACTCAAAAAGCTTTTGAGTTTCAAACAAACCCCCGACTGCTTGTGTGTGAGTATCAGGGGGAGCCTGAGCTCCCGTGGAAGTGCAGAGGGGGCTCAGTGGGGGCTGTGGTGGAGGCAGCAGGGGGCATCCAGGGGCTGCCACCTGGCCGAACTGGAGTTAGGAGTGGCCTCAGTCCCTTCTCCTGTGTAGCAAGGGACAGAGATGATGCTAGGGGACGACAGTGACGTTGCTAAGAGCTGTGGTGCTGACCTGAAGGATCAGGAGGCAGAAACCCGTGTCCTGGTGGCTCCTGAGAGGGGCAGGCATGGGCTGTAGAGCTGGCTCTTGGCCTTGGCAGAGAGCTTCTTCATGCATTTTGGGTTCCTGCCCAGAAATAGCAACAGCAGCTCCTGGTAAGTAAGTAGGGCCTCTCAGGAGGGGGAGTGGCAGGTCTCCACCCCAGCCTCACCTCGAGGCCCTGCCCTGGGCTGCAGGTCAGGCCCAGGGCCACCACCTCCTCCCCCAAAGAAGGAACTCGCTCTCCTCTGGGCCAGGCTGTGAGTTTAGCGGAAGGAAGCCCTGCTCACGCATGTGCCTGTACGCTGCTGGTGGAAATGTGGGTGTAGTTGCTCCAGTTTGTGAACCTGAGTCCCCGGAAGACACAGCTCCTGGGCACACGCAGGACCACTGGGAGCGCACTCAGGGATGACGTCTGTGGCCACGTACAGAGCACCATACAGCAGCTGAGAGGTGGGACACCCAGGGCCATCAGCCTGCCACATGTGGACTCTGCACAGCTGTCCAGCCATGAGAGGGAAGGGGCTCTGCAGCTCTTCAGTAAAACAATCCGGCCAGAGACCACCAGTGTGGCTCATCCAGAGATGGTGGCTGGGCCTGTGGAGCAGGCGCTGGGCAGAGTCTGGCCGCAGTCTTCACAGGCAGAGTGTTCTCCCATAGGCAGAGCGGCCCAGCTCCAGGGACTTGCTGTGCACAGCACTGTGAGGTCATCCCTTCCTGGTGAAGCTGCCTGAGAGAGAGCCATGGTGTGAGGGGACTGCTTGGCTGCTGTCCACTCAGCCGGGCCCCGGCTTCTGTCCTGATGGGGGGAGCAGAAGTGGGATGTTCCCATACTGGACTGCAAAGCAGAGGCCAGCTCAGGAGGGAGGCCTGAGCAGAGGGCAAGGAGATGGACAGCCAGGGCTGAGGCCCTCTTAGCAGAGCACTGGCCAGGGACTCTGGACTGCTGGTGTCCACAGGAGCCCAGCTGTGAGACAGCCAGGAGCAGAATGCTCCTCAGAATCTCCTCTGAACCCCTCAGGTTCAGCCTGAGCCAGAAAGAGCAACAGAAGGTTGCACCCCTTGGCTTGTGCCCCTCTGCCACACATCATACCTCTGGGCATTCCTGTAGTAGGCTGCTTCTATCCACATGCAGCAGGAGCACTCTGCTCTCTTGGCAGAGGCCCATGGGGGACCGCATAGCCCATCGTCCCCCTTGCCCAGGCCCCAGCGGTGGAGAAGAACTTCTCTCCTGGAGGACTGATGTGCTTCACTTTTAAATAGGCCACAACAACTGTGCATTCCACCATCTTTCCATTTTCATCTCAGCTACTGGGGAGCTCAGCTCTGTTGAGTGCTGATTCATGTGCTGTCCTTTGGCTTCCTCTTACCAGTTGGAATTTTGATTTCCATGCTCGTGGCCATGCTTTGTGCTCGCCTCTCATCTTGTACTGTTCATCCTGACCTTCATGGGATCCGAGGGAGCTGGAGGTTAGCCGGTGGCGCCAGGTCTGTGCAGCGGTTGGTGGTGTACTCGGTCAGAGATGTGGCTTAGAAATCCCCTCTGGTGGAACTGCAGACTATCATGCTAAGTGAAACAATCTATCCCAGAGAACCAAAGGATGAATTCTCTTCCTGATATGCGGATGCTGACTCACAGTAGGCTGTGGGGAGGCAGGTGTGGAAGTTCACCTGGTTGGAAAGGAGAATGGGGTGGGAAAGACAGTAGAATGAATCAGACATCACTTTCCTATGCTCATATATGAACCTACGACCAGTGAACTCCACATCACGTACAACCTCAAGAATGGGAATTGTACCCCATGTACATAGGATACATCAAATACACTCTACTCTCACATATAGCTACAGAGAACAACAACAACAAAAAAATAGAGAGAGTTCCAGAGGCAGAGCCTGCCTGGAGTTCCATGGGAGAGCCACCCTGCGCCCAGGCAGACAGCCACCCGCGCTGGGGTTCCTTATTCACCAAAGTGAGGCTCCACAGCCCACATCAGGAAACATACAGGCTTGAGGCTGCCACCACCATGAAGCTGAGTTATTGCTGCTTCTATCAAGGGACAACCATCAGGACCTGGAAGACGTCACCAAGGCCCCTGTGGCCTGGCTGCACCAGAGGTCTCTCTACAAGGGGTGCTAACAGTTACCCCATTGCTGAGGTGACAGGGGGTCTTGCGTGGAGTTGCCAATCTCTTGTTTCATCTACTAACATCACCCTCTCCCTAGTCATATAACCTAATACCTCCATATTCCACATCCTACCTCATCAACATCTCAACCAAACCTCCAGTCCCCGCTTCACCATCAGAAACTGTAAACCTTTATGCAGACCTATTGACTACATGGTAGAAAATAATCAGATTCATCATTTCTGTTGATAGTGACAAAACTTGTAAAGGTAAAATAGGAGCTAACTGATCTATTGAGTGCTGTAATATAGGACTCTCCCTTAAAAGTGAGGAATTGGTGACCTGTAGGGGCACTATAGGACAACAGGGAAGAAGCTGTCATACCTCAGATCTACACTGCAAGAGAGGATACACAGAGATATCACGAAAAAACAAGGGAGGAAAGTGCCCCAACAAACCAGATCACTACAATAGAATCCATAGGTAGTGCAGTGGGTGAAATGTCAGAGAAGGAGCTTCAGAATTTACATAATTAAAATGATTTGGGAATTAAAGAATGACCTAAGTGAGCAGATACAGGCAAAAATCAATCACTCCAACAAAGAGATAAGAGAGCAACTGCATGTTGCAAGAGATTACTTCAAGAAAGAGATAGAGATACTGAAAAAACCCAAACAGAAATCCTCAAAATGAAAGAAACAGTAAGCCAATTAAAAAATTCAATAGATAGCATCACCACAGACTAGATCACTTGGAAGACAGAACCTCAAATAATGAAGACAAAATATACAATCTTGAAAATAAAGTTGACCTCACAGTAAAGATGGTAAGAAACCATAAACAGAACATCCAAGAATTATGGGATACCATCAAAAGACCAAATTTAAGATTTACTGGGATAGAGGAAGGTTCAGAGATTCAAACCAAAGGAATACACAATCTTTTCAATGAAATAATAACAGAAAATTTCCCCAGCATGAATAATGAATTGGAAAATCAAATACAAGAGGCCTATAGGACACCAAATGTACAAAATTACAACAGATCTACACCAAGGCACATTATAATGAAAATGCCTGACACACAGAATAAGGATAGAATTTTAAAGGCTGCAAGAGAGAAAAATCACATTACCTATAAGGGAAGACCAATTCAGATCTCAGCAGATTTTTCAACCCAGGCTCTCAAAGCCAGGAGATCCTGGAACCACATACACCAAGCTCTAAAAGATAATGGATGCCAACCATGAATCTTATATCCAACAAAATTAAGTTTCAAATTTGATGATGAAATAAAAACCTTCCATGATAAACAAAAGCTAAAAGAATTTACAGCAAGAAACTCTGCACTTCAGAACATTCTTGGCAAAATATTCCAGGAGGAGGAAATGAAAAACAATAATGAAAATTTGCAAAGGAAAGAACTACAGTAAAGGAAAAACCAACCAAAGGAGAAACCAAGTCAAGCTAAATACCAAAAATAAACAAAATGACTGGTAATACAAATCATGTCTCAATAATAAGCCTAAATGTTAATGGCCTAGACTCAACAATCAAAAGACATAGGCTGGTAGATTGGATTAAAAAAAAAGAAGGCCCAATAATATGCTGCCTTAAGAGACTCATCTCATAGGAAAAGATGCCCACAGACTGAAGGTGAAAGGTTAGGATAAAATATACCATTCACATGGCCTACCTAAGCAAGCAGAGGTTTCCATCCTCATATCAAATAAAGTTATAAAGTCAACAGGGATAAAGATGGACATTTCATATTGCTTAATAGAATCATTCATCAACAAGACATAACAGCAAGACATATATGCCCCAAACAATGGAGCATCTACATTCATCAATCAAACTCTTCTCAAGTTCAAGAGTCAAATAGATCACAACACAATAATTCTGGGTGACTTTAACACACCTCTTTCACCTCTTTAACACACCTCTTGATAGATCTATCAAACAAAAGCAAAACAAAGGAACTATAGAACTCAATAATACAATCAAAAACTTAGACATAACTGACATATAGAGAGTATATTATCCATCAACAAGCAAGTACACTTTCTTCTCAGCAGCACGTGGTTCCTTCTCTAAAATACACCATGTTATGCCACAAAGCAAATCTTACTAAACAAAAAAAAGTAGAGATACTACCCTTCATTCTATCAGACCATGATGGAATGAAATTAGAAACCAATGATAAAACAAAAATTAAAAGCTACTCCAACACCTGGAGATTAAATAATATGCTATCAAATGAACACTGGATTGCAAAAGATTTCAAGGGGGGATTAAAAGAGGTAAATGAGAACACCCATACCACAGATCAGATCTCTGGGACTCTGTGAAGGCAGTGCTAAGAGGGAAGTTCACTGCATGGAGTTCATTCCTTCAAAGAAGAAAAAGTCAACAAATGAAGGACCTCACATCACATCTCAGAGCCCTAGGAAGAGAAGAACAAATCAACCCCCAAAGCAGTAGGAAACAGGAAATAATTAAAATCAGAGCTGAAATCAATGAGATTGAAACAAAAGAAACAATGGAAAAAATTGGCAAAACAAAAAGTTGTTTCTTTGAAAAATAAATAAAATTAATAAACCATTAGTCATGCTAATGAAGAGAAGGAGAGAGAAACTCAAATTACTAACATCCATGATGAAAAAGGAAATATTACGATGGACCCTACAGAAATATAGAAAATAATTAGAAATTATTTTGAAAATTTGTACTCCAATAAAATAGAAAAATATCGAAGGCATCGACAAATTTCCAGAGGCACATGATATGCCTAAACAAAATCAAGACAATAGATACAGTTTAAACAGGTCAATTTCAAGCAAGGAAATAGAGGACACCATTAGAAGCCTACCAACCAAGAAAATCCCAGGACTGGACGGATACATGACTGAGTTCTATAAGACCTTTAAAGAAGAACTAACACCAATACTTCTCAAACTATTTCATGAAATGAAAAAGAGGGAGCACTTCCAAACAATTCTATGAGGCCAACATCACCCTGGTTTCAAAACCAGACAAAGACACATCAAAGAAAGAAAACTTCAGACTGATATCTCTAATGAATATAGATGCAAAATTTCTCGATAAGATTCTGGCAAATCAAATACAAAAACAAATCAAAAAGACAGTGCATCATGACCAAGTAGGGTTCATCCCAGGGATGCAAGGTTAGTTCAACATATGGAAATCAATAAATGTAATTCATCACATCAGTAGACTCAAAGATAAAAACCATATGATCATCTCAATAGATGCTGAGAAAGCATTTGATAAAATACAGCACCCTTCATGTTCAAAACACTAGAAAAACTAGGTATGACAGGAACACACCTCAACCTTGTAAAGGCTCTCTATGCTAACCCCAGGCCAACATCATTCTAAATGGAGAAAAATTGGAAGCATCCCTCTAAACCGGAACAAGTGGATCCAGGACCTAGGGATGCCCTCTGCCACCACTTCTATTCAACATAGTTCTTGAAACTCAGAGCAATCAGACAGATGAAAGAAATCAAAGGAATATGGATTGGAAAAGAAGAACTCAAATTATCACTGTTTGCAGATGATATGATTCTATACCTAGAAGATCCAAAATATTCCATGAGAAATCTCCTAGAACTAATAAATGAATTCATCAGAGCAGCTGGATATATAATCAATACCCATAAATCAAAGGCATTTCTGTACATCAGTGACAAATCCGCTGAAAGTGAAACTAGGAAAACCACCCCATTTACAATAAATATTTGGGAATAAATTTAATGAAAGAGGTGAAAGACGTCTACAATGAAAACTACAACATGCTAAAGAAAGAAATAAAAGCAGACCTTAGAAGATGGAAAGATCTACCCTGTTCTTGGATAGGCAGAATTAATATTATCAAAATGACCATACTGCCAAAAGCACTATACAGATTCAATGCAATCCCAATCAAAATCCTAATGGCATTCCTTATAGAAATAGAAAAAGCAATCATGAAATTCATCTGTAAAAATAAGAGACCCAGAATAGCCAAAGCAATCCTTAGCAAGAAGAGTAAAGCTGGTAGCATCACTATTCCAGACCTTAAACTATACTACAGAGCAATAGTAACAAAAACAGCATGTTATTGGCATCAAAATAGACCTGTAGACCAATGGTACAGAATACAGGACACAGAGTCTAACCCACATAACTTTAGTTATCTTATATTAGACAAAGACACCAAAAACATACATTGGAGAAAAGATAGCCTATTTTTAAAAAATGCTGGGAAAACTGGAAATCCACATGTAACAAAATGAAATTAAACCTCTATCTCTCACCATGCACAAAACTCAAAGTGGATCCAGGACCTAGGAATTAAACCAGAGACCTTGCACCTAATAGAAGAAAAAGTAGGCCCAAATCTCCATCATGTTGGTATAGGCCCCAACTTTCTTAATAAAACTCCTATAGTGCAAGAATTAAAACCAAGAACCAACAAACAGGATGGCTTCAAGCTAAAAAGCTTCTTCTCTGAGAAAGAAACAATCAGTGATGTGAATAGAGAGCCTAGAGAATAGGAGCAAATCTTTACCACAAGCAAATCAGAGCACTTATCTCTAGGATATATAAAGTATTCAAAAACCTTAACACCAAAACAAAAAAACCCAAAAAACCCCCCAAATAACCCAATCAATAAATAGGCGAAGGAACTGAACAGGTACTTCTTGGAAGAAGATATACAATCAATCAACAAACATATGAAAAAAATGTTCAACTTCTCTAGCAATTAGAGAAATGCAAATCAAAACTACTCTAAGATTTCATCTCACTCCAGTCAGAATGCAGTTATCAAGAATACAGACAATAATAAGTGTTGGCGAGAATGTGGGGAAAGAGCAATTCATACATTGCTGGTGGGACTGCAAATTGGTGCAGCCAACCTGGAAAGCAGTATGGAGATTCCTTGGAAAACTTGGAATGAAACTTCAATTTGACCCAACTATTCCACTCCTCAGTTTATACCCAAAGGTCTAAAAACAGCACACTACAGGGACATAACCATATTAATGTTTACAGCAGCATAATTCACAATAGCTAAATTATGGAACCAACCTAGATGCCCTTCAGTAGGTGAATGAATAGGGAAACTTCGGTATATATACGAAATGGAACATTACTCATCATTAAAAGAGAATAAAATGATGGCATTTGTAGGAGAATATAATGATATGTGAAGCAAGTCCATCCCAAAAAACCAAAGGCCGAATATTTTCTTTGATATGAGGATCTTGACTCATAATGAGAACTGGGGGAGTATGGGAGGAATGGAGGAACTTTAGATAGGGCAAAGTGGAGGGAGGGGGAGGAGGAGGCATGGGGGCAGGAAAGACAATGGAAGGAATCAGACATCATCACCTAAGTACACGTACAAGACACAAATGGTGTGAAAATACTTTGTGTACAATCAGTGTCTATATGTGAAATGTGAAATGAGTTGCATTCTGCCATCATGTATAACAAATTAGAATAAATTTTAAAAACTAGGAGAAACAGAGAAGAAAGCCATTCTGTCTGGCCTGCTGGTGGAGTTCTGCTCAGTTGGGCACCAAGGGCTGCAGGGCAAGGTGGTCGTGGGCACTGCAACAGCAGGGGTTTGGGGCACAGCGCCATTCTTGTTGAGAACACGGCTGTTGCCATGTCTTGCCAAGTGTCGGAGCTAGGACACAGGTGCTCAGGTTGGATGGCGCAGGCTTGCCCAAGGCCGGAGCGGTGGGTGCTGTTGGTGGGCCCGTGAGGGAGGCGGCCAGGGCTCTGGGCACAGAACTGTTCATGCATTGTTTCAAGAGTGGTCAATCGCTGTTGAGTAAAGGAGCACCGTGTGCTAAGTGGGCAAGAACAGAGCTGGCAGTCCTGGTGCTGGGGATTGGGTTGTGCTGCTTCACGGTCTACGTCTGTGTGATCATTCTTCAAGTGCTGCTTTGGCTTCTGTTGTTCACTGAGAGTGGAGAGGGCTGGTGAGCAGGTATGGGCGTCCACAGCTGTGTGGGGTGGAGCTGCAGGGATGCAGCAGGCAGCTCTGGGATGAGCCCAAGTTGCTTTCCTTCACCTGTGTGTGCACTCCCTAGCAGTTCAGCATCTGCTGGGTGCCAGGGCGGCTCTCCCTCCTGTGGGCAGCCGTGTGCCTAGAGGGAGGAGCAACATGCTCTTCCTCTGAGCAGACAGAGGAGGCCATGATGCCTGGTCAGGAGGGAAGGCTTGGCCTTGGGCGTGCAGCCAGGGCTCAGCCCCCGGGAGCTGGCTGCACTCCTCCACGGCTCCTCTTGGATGGCTCACTGCTCCTGGGTCTGCTCTGCTGGGCCAGGTGGAGCCCCAGCCGTGGGGAACCTGCCAGGGGACACGCCTGGAGTGGGCATGGCAGCTGCTCTGGTCCTCCTGGTCCGAGGGGCCTGCTTGACCTGGCTCCAGCTGACCAGTTACTCTCTGGTGTTGCTGTTACCATAGCAACCAGCATGCTTCTGGCTGGTCCAGACTCGAGGCCAGTTGGTGCCTGTCTCACCAGCTGTTCAGAGGATGCACCCTGCTTTCTCCGCCAAAGGCACCTTGCCGGAAAGTGTCACTCCCGCTGCTGGTGTCTGGAGGTTCTTTGCATAATAAACAGGAAAAAAATCTCAACTCTGTTTTTCACTGAAGACCATTTCCCACAGGACTTCCAAAGTTTTCCCCTGAGAAACAGAGGAACTTACAACATCCACACTCGTTGCAACAACAAGACACAAACCAACCAAAACAAAAAGCCCAGAAAACCCAAAACGGAAAGCAAGTGAGAAGGCAAAGGTGTCAGAACCCACTTCGATGGCTGGGGCTGAAGGTTAGCAGAGTGGCGCCAGCTTCGGGTTCCGATTTCTGGACTTTGTCAGAGCCATCAGTCCCCATGCAGAGCTGGGAGGTCACGGGGCTGCCTGGACATCAGCAGTCTCCCCATCTCCCCTCCCATTCTGGGCCTGGTTCTCCTCCTGGCCTGGGGTTCCATCAGCCAAAGGTGCTGCAGAAGGTCTGCCTCTGACCTGTTGGAGCTCGCGGGTGTCTTCATGACCCCCCAACAAGAGGCCGTCCGGAGAGCCGCCAGGGCAGCCCCCACGGGCAGCAGCTCCATCGATCTTCCTCTATGACGCCCAGATATGAATCCCAAGGCCTTTTGGTCGAGATGCGTCTTGGAGCAGAGGGGCAGAGCTGGGTTCTGCTTTCACAGGGAGGATCCTGAGGTCCCAGACACAGAGGGCACGGCAAAGGTCCATGAGGGTGAGACCCCAGGCAGCTCTCGAGGTCACAGCTGGTGTGGTCACACCCCCCCCCCAAGCATGCCAGTGCATTGCAGATAGGGTTCATTGACACCGAAAACCTCACCCGTTAGACTTCTGTGAACTCGCACCTTCACTCAGCGTGCAGACTGCATCCATGAAAAGCTAAGAGAAGCCACAAGTCGCATCTGTCCGGCCTTTGGGCTCCACTTTCAAGTTGGCGCTTGTGCAGTGACAGGCCTCCTGTCCCCGCTCCCAGTGGCAGCACCGGGCCTTGGTGTGCAGAGGCCCAGTGGAGCTGCAGTTCCCACGCCCCAGTGTGCGTGCGAGGCGACACGGCCTGGTGTGGTGCTCTCCACTCTGAAGACGGGGTGCTGGGGGGCTTCCGTCTGGATTGGTTGGGTTCCTTTTGTTTTCAGGTTGACAGGAGACAACTCTCTGGTCCCTGAGCAGTGCTGGCAGCATCAGTGTGTGCCCCCCGTGCCACTGGCCAGGGGTGTCCAGCATCTGTCTTTCCCAACCTGTGCCTGATGCAAGTGGAGCCCGGTGCCAGGTGCTGCTAGTGTCAGAGTGGCTCAGAGGCAGACGCGGCCCTTCAGGTGAGCCCAGGTCCTGGACGATCCTTCCAGCGCGCTCAGCGTCAGACCTGCTGTTTGGGCCTGCAACCCCTGAGGCAGAGCCAGGGCAGAGCCTTCTGCAGGGCCACTGGGCGCTGGTGCCCCGAGGCACCCTCTGTTTTCTCCAAACATGTTCCGATGTTTCTGGGAGGTGCTCTGAACAGGAAGGACCAGTGGAGGTGCACAGGGACCCAGACAATTCATGTTGCTGAGGATGTGGGGAAAAGTTCCACTCATACATCGCTGCTGGAATCGCAAATTGGGGTCACCACTCTGGAAAGCAGTATGGAGATGCCTCAGAAAACTAGGATCGGAACCACCATTTGACCCAGCTATCCCAATCCTCGGTCTATAACCAAAGGACTTAAAATCAGCATACTACAGTGATGCAGCCAAATCAATGTTTATAACAGCTCAATTCACCATAGCCAAGCTGTGGAACCAACCTAAGTGTCCTTCAACAGAAGAATGGATAAAGAAAATGTGGTACCTAGACACAATGGAATATTACTCAGCCTTAAAGAAGAATGAAACTATGGCATTTGCTGGTGAATGGATGGAACTGGATAATATCATGCTAAATAAAATAAGCCAGTCCCCCAAACCAAAGGTTATATGTTTTCTCTGATATGTGGATGCTAACCTACAACAAGGGAGGAAAGGGAGGAGAAGTCTAGAAGTTCACTGGATGAGATGAAGGGCAATGAAGGGAAGGGAGGGGGCATGGGAATAGGAAGACAGTAGAATGGATCAGAAATAACTTTCCTATGCTCATATGAATACACGGCCAGTGTAACTCCATACCATGTACAACCACAGAATGGGGTCCCTGTGCATGTATAATACATCAAAATGCCCGCTGCTGTCGTGTAGATCTGAAAACAACGATGAATAAGGAGAGTGAGTGGAGGCACAGAGGTCGAATCACACGCCTTGCTTGAAGTGAATCTGTTATTGGGAATGTGCCTGTGACTGGGAGGTGCTGAGCGTCGGTGTGCCAAGTGATGACACCTGTCGTCTCCTCTCTCTAGGTGAAGCCAAGAACCTGCCCTCCTACCCTGGGCCCAACAAGATGCGGGACTGCTACTGCACGGTGAACCTGGACCAGGAGGAGGTCTTCAGGACCAAGATCGTGGAGAAGTCGCTCTGGTGAGTCCACTGTCCCTGTGCTCGTCAGCCACCGGGTCCCCTCTGGGCAGTGCCCGCAGCCTGAGCACCTGCCGTGTCCCGTGTTCTTGGCCCTAGGCCCAGGTGGGGCGCTCTGCGGGCGGCGGTCACTTCTGAGCTTCTGACCTGGGCCCTGATGTCCGCGGCATGCTCCTAGCTGGCCACCACCCCTTCCCACCAACACCAGTGGCCCCGTTCAGTAGACACCACTGCCAGGAAAGGGTCAAGGGGTTCTGAGAGGGGAGAACATTCTAGAAGTTTTCTTTTCAGCATCTCCTTTTGCATTTTCCTCAGGAGAGTGTGTGATGTGGGCACCGAGGTGACTTGATGCTAAGAGTCCTAGAAACCATCTGTCCATCGGTTAGAGGAAGGCGTGGGTGAGGAGAACTGGCCTGCCTGGCTCTGAGCCTCCCTGGCGATGGGGTCTGGGGACTGGTCAGGATGGCAGGTCCTGGGCCAGGGGAGCCAGCCTTCTTCTGAAGAGGCCTGTGCCTGTGGCGGGAGCAGGTGGGGACAGAAAGTGGCAACAGGGAGGCCAGCGGGGCTGTGCGGGGGCTCAGAGCCCCAGCAGGAGACCTGGGCGGCCTGTCTGTCCTCGGTGTCACGGAGTGGGCACTCTGATGGAGGGAGCCGCTGGACCAGAGGAGCCGTCTGGAACCAGAGACTCCCCCTCAGCCCGAGTTCAAGGCTCGGGGTCTCAAAACAGCTCTTTTCCTTCTGAGAACACTTTCAGCCGCTGAAGGTTTTCTTGCTGTTGCCTTCCGAGTGGCAGCACCTTCTCGTGGGCTGCAGGCTGTCCAGTGCTGGGCAGCGGCCGAGGCCTGGCCCCTCCATCTGTGTAGGCCCACCCCTTCCATTGTTTTGACTGGGACCCTTGGGCTGGTGGGGTCTGGAGTCAGTCCAGGGGGAGCCTGGGACTGGCGGTGCAGTGGCCGAGTCTCTAGCTGGAGAGGCAGGAGGGCGATGAGCCCCGCCCGGAGCTGCAGCAGGTTCATGCAGGAGACTCCTGCTGCCTGCACCTGGTGTGCCAGAGGCCCGAGGAGGGTGCACCTGGGACCTGCCTGGGTCCTGGCAAGGCCGGCTCCTCTCCAGACTGCTGACTGGGGTCGGGGGACTCGCCTCCATCCTCTCCATCGGGGTCTACTCTCAGGTGAGGTGGAGAGGCAGGGCCCACTGTCTTCCAACATTTCGCAGAAATCAAGGTTTCTGGCTTGGGGGCCCCAGCAGCTGCCTTTGGCACAGGAAAGGAGGCGTGCCCGCGGCCAGGAGCAAGCAGTCCGCGGGCAGAGCTCCTCACAGGGATCCACGTTCCCACTTCTTCGCTTTTGGCTGGGCAAGTGCTTCACGGAGCTCAGACAGACAGGCACAGGGGCCCAGGCCCCAGGCACAGAGAGGAGTCGGCAGAAGGGCCCCTGCCCCACCGGCCGGGCATTTGCTCCTCACGAGTTTGCAGCCTGGGAGGGCTGTGGTTCTGCAGCCCCACTCCACCTGGGCCCTGGCCAGAAGCCAGTTAGTGTCTCCTGTGGTTGAGCACCTCCAGCCCCTCTTTCCATCACACAGGTCAGGTCAAGGCCCATCTGAAGAGTAGAGTTCCTCGACGTGAAGGACAGCGTCTAGCTCCTTTGGTGTCCAGCTGACCTCAGGAGGTCAAGGGAGATGGGAGGTCATTTGGAACCTTGCTCAGAAGCAGCAGGAGGCCCAGGGACGTGGAAGGTGGAGGACAGGGCGGTGGCAGCCCCCTGGCCTGGGCATCCCAGGAAGAGCACACTAGGGCCAGCTCAGGGTCCCTGTGGCCTCGCTTGGGGATGGGGCCCCAGGGAGTGGGTCTCTGTGGAGGTGCCTGCTGGGGTTTAGGTGAGAGGAGGAGGCCAGACCTGTGGGTGGCTGAGGAGCAGGGCTGGGGGCCTGGCCCTTGAAGGGCACTGGACACCCCACTCCTCCAGCACAACGCTCAGGAAGCCAGGGCTGCCCCTCCTGTGAGCCACAAGCTCTCCCAGGTCAGCCTTTCCTTGAAGAGCCGATGCTCCCGATACTCCGTTGGCAAAGTCACTGTAGGAAGCCCAGGAGCCCATACTGCGCGCCTGCTCTGGCGAGAGTAGATTCTTCTACAAAGATGTGCCACAGACTCTCCACAGGCAAGGGAGAAGGGCAGCCCCCGCCCTTCCTCACTCACAGAAGCTGCTTCCGGGTCCACGTGCGCCAGGCCTTCCCCCGGGGATGGGCTGCCTGGTGCCGCCTGGGTGCATGGCCCTGTCAGTGGCCACCAGGCGGTCCTAGGAAGCGTCCCTTCTCCTTTTCCAGTGCGGGCCAGAGGCTGCCAGCTGCCCCTCAAAGTCTGAGCTAAGAACTGCTGGAGCTGGCTCCCCCAGGAGAACCAGCCCCTCTTCCCACCTTGTCCTGTCTCCAGGAAAGTGACTTTGGGAAGTTTAGAATGTGAACTTGGTCACATGGCAAAGCTGGGTGCCCAGCCCTCCTCTGGCAGCCTGTCACCATCCCCTGATACACCAGGGACTCTGTGACATGAACGGGAGTCTGCTGAAAGCTCATAGGGCCCCGGGGGACACCTGGCTTCCACCCCAGGGTGCTGCCCCCAGGGCCTAGAGGGACAGCTGCAGGGCAGAGCAAGTCACACAAGCAAGTGAGCCTCTACTGTGGGTCCCTCAGTCCTTGCAGGAACGTTCCACGAGTGTCCGGGTCGGGATGGGGAGGCGGTCTGTACTCGGGGCTTGTTGTCCCGTGTGGCGCCGACACTGCTGCCTCTCCACGGTGTTCTGTGGCCCCGCAGAGCCGTCCGGGGCTGTGCGGAGACCCTGGCTCCCTGAGCTCTGCACCTGCGCCCTTCGTGGTCCTGTCTGGAGTGGCAGGCCCCAGAGCCTCCTCCCAGGCTGGGACTTCTCCAGAATCCATCTGGAGATCTAGACACAGACGTCAGCCGGCAGCTGGGCTCAGCAGTGGAGACCGGGAAGTCCTCATTCTTTCTCTCCTCTGTATGTTCTACATCACATTGGCAGTTAGGAAACACACTAGACGGCCCTGTAGTGCCCACGAGGTTGGGCTGGTTGGTGCCGGGTGTGTGGGTGCTGGGAACCCGAGCCTGCGGAGTCTGCCGGGAAGTGGCCCGAGTGTCCCTCAGCCCTGGGGTGCACCTCTTGTGGGGTCCCCAGACCAGAACATGCCCTCACTTGGGAAAGACGCTTTGGTGTGGTGGGAAGATCTCTGCAGCTCCGAGTTTTAGGCAGGGCAGAGTCATCTGGGTCAGAAGTTAAAGGGACAGGAGTCGGTGGTTTGGGAGACAGACTGTTGACTTAAAACGGCCAACTCTGACACTGCCGGCCGCTCCAGGTCCGTTCTCCCTCCTGAGGTTGACTTTTCTCTAGCTCCCCACATGAGCCTGCTGGAATTCCACCAGCAGGGAGTGCCTGCTGCCCAGGGGTCACCATGCTGTGTGGCCTGCGGGCCCCTCCTGGATGTGGCTGGGATGCTGCAGGTTCCCTTCCCTTGCGGGAGCCTCGCTAGTCCCTCCAGCTCTGGGCTGCTCCCGAGCCATGTCTTCCCCAGGGCCTTGCGGGGTTCTGCAGTTCAGGGCATGGCCGTAGCCTGTGGGGCCAGTGTCAGACTCTGGCTCCCCCAGGAACCCTGGCTTCAGCCACTTTGAGTGTCATGCTTAAAGGATCCAGATCAGTTTTAGTTTTGTCCTGAGCCAGGACTTCTGGGCCCTGCTGCTACCAGTCCTGACACCTCGGCCTCCTGGGTCAGTGGCAGGTGCCTCTAGGACCTAGAGGTCGGGCAGGACCACCCCACCAGCAGCTGCTGGGGCTGCTGTGCCTGTGGCCACACTCTGCACCACCAGCCTGCTCTTCTCTAGTCTGAAGTTCACAGCCTTGTGCACTTCAGGATCAACCACCCCACCCCTGTCTGGGACTCCACCCAGGGGCCCTGCGGCTTCTGGTGAGCTCTGGCCCAGGTGGGAG
The DNA here is from genome assembly GCF_045843805.1 of Urocitellus parryii. Classification (NCBI taxonomy): domain Eukaryota; kingdom Metazoa; phylum Chordata; class Mammalia; order Rodentia; family Sciuridae; genus Urocitellus; species Urocitellus parryii. The sequence goes on from NC_135532.1 coordinate 436,684, forward strand.
ACGCCCCGCGCCGCCCGCCCGCCACTCAGCCAACTGGCCTCTTGCCCCCACCCCAGGCCCAGAGAGGGCGACTCCCTCCCCCTCTTGCTCAGGTTTGCTAGGTGGGACAGCGACCCCTGCAGCTCGCCACCTTCCTTTTGGAAGACTGAGAAACTTCCCTGGCTGGGGACCGACAGGCAGTGAGTGGGGCTCAGGCTGGGCCAGGGCTGAGGATGGGCATCCTGGACAGGCTGAAGGGCAAGCTCACAGGTACAGGTGCCTTGCAGCCTGGGAGCTCCAGGAGCGCTGGGACCTCACTGAGGGACTGGGAAGCCGACTTGCAGGGTCCCTCGGGTAGGTGCCAGGCTCCCTGGTGCACAGCCTCTCAGGACTCCGCTGTGCCCAGCACTTCCTTCCCCCCAGCCCATCTCGGGGGACGTTTGGATACAGCATTTGCTTGAATGAAATTTAAGTTCAGCTTTCAGTTCCTGGCTTGGCCACATGCAGGTTTCATTAGCTGGACGCCGAGCCCTTGAGAAATAGGCTGGCGTCCTCTGACTCGCCCTAGCCAGCTGCCCGGAGCCAGAGGGACCCTCATGCCCACTGCCCTGGGCGGGGGTCAAGCAGGGTCCCGGGGGGCACAGAGACACTCAGGGGAGACCCAGCCCTCCCCTTGGCCCAAGCCCTCAGGCCCAGATGTTGGGAAATGAATGCAGGAGCTTGCGGCAGAACAAGACCCTGGGGACTCAGACTTGTTCTTTTCTCATGACCAAGTGTCACTTGTCACGAGGCTCAGGCAGCCATGGTGGGGTGGGGCAGCGGTGGCCTCGCACAGATGTCGGGAAATGACTCAAGGAGAAGTTGGTGGTTTCTCTGTGAGGCCCTGTGTGACCCCCCGGCCAAGCCCTGCTGGGCTGGGGATAAGGGAGGAGGGAGTCGGCTCCCGGCAAGACCCAGCTGGGAGGCCCACTGCTCCCTGCAAGTCTCTTTCTCTGTGGAAGTTTGTTCACTAACTGTGCCAGCTCCTTCCGCTTCTCCCTCTGACCTACGGAAAGGACGGCTCACACCCTGGCAGCCAGGGGAACGCTGCTGCCCTCGGTGATCACCTCACACAGGCACCTAAGACAGGCCCGGGTTCCAGTGGACGCTTCCTTTATTTGAAAAGAAGGCTCTGGAGCCCTCAGGCCACAGGCCCAGCCTGTGGCTCCTGAATCATGCATTTGACTGGGTTGATCTGGAGGGACAAAGCCAGGCCTGTGCAGGAGACGCCCCCAGGCTGGCTGGGACCCTTGGAGGCTGTCAGAAAGGATCCCTTGTCTGCAGGGCAGCCTGGGGAGGACCGGGTGGGGATGCCCTGGTGCTCAGCCATTTCCTTTCTCTTTTTGAAGGCAGGCTTTAAATTCTGCAGTGGGAAGAGATGGGCAGGGTTTCCCATGGAGGAGAGAATGGTGGAGCCTGTCACCTCCGCCCTGTCCGGGTCCTGGGCTGTGCAGCTGGGAGCACGGTGGCCAGGTCCCTCCCCTGTGGCTTGTCCTCCCTGAGCAGGGGACACAGTCGCACACCTAGTGTCCGCCCAGCCTGCAGAGGTGGTGCTGTGGCTGCTCAGACCTCCCCACCACGGAGCAGGAGATGGAGCGGGAGGAGGCTGCTCTCAGGGCAGGCCGCGGCACATGTGTCCTCGCCCACCTATGACAACATTGTTGTTAACAAGTCTGTGGTGTTTTAGTCAAAAAAAGAGACTCCTCCTGCTGTGAATTAGTGGTTTTGTCTTCAACACCAGCTGAAAGTCCCAGTGGGTTAATCTCCTGAGCATGAGCAGGCCCAGTGGGAAGGGCATGGAAAGAGGAAAGGAGATCTTACAGAGTGCCCGGGCCCTCAGCTTCACCTGGGCTAAAGCATTTCAAGATAATGGCTTTCCTTCTGTCCTGCACCAGCTTGGCAAGGTCGAAGCAGGTCCCCAAGACTCCATGTGGGGCTGTAAGTGATGTTGAGTCCCCAGGCCCCGGGACTAGGCCCCCCAGTGGGCCGAGCAGCTGCCGCTGATGTTCAAGGACCCTCTCTGCCTGCTGCTCTGCTCCTGGCTGTGACCAGCCCTGGGAGGCCGTGCCTTGACCTTTCTGTGTGGCCTGTGCGTCTCCCCGCTCAGAGCTCCAGGGCAGGGCAGGACCTGGCAGCGAGAACGCTTTCAGGAGATCTGTCCCCACTTGGTCTTTGGCAGGGGCTTCTGGTGCTGCTGCCATAGTGGAGGGCCCAGCATGGGTGACCAGATAGGGCAGCTGCTCCGCCCCCAAGAGCTCCCACCTCCCCGGGGAGGGTGGTGTTCCTGCGGCCCCCGCTGGAGAGACCAGCACACCTGCCCACCACCACCACTGGATGGCGAGGAACGGAGGCTCGTTCTCCGAGTTTCCACCCGGAATCTCACTGCACTCACAGGAAGGCCTGGGTGGACAACTGCATTCTGCCTGGGCAGTTCCGGGACGGGTGGCCCCACTGCTTGCATTCCAGTAACCTGGGGGCTGGACGGGGCAGGAGGAACCTCCTGGTACACAGGAGCTGGGACTCTGGCTCAGCAGGGCTTAAAGAAATCACTGGAAGGGTCTTGGTCTGCCTGTCCCTCCTGCCAATTTCCACAAAGCTTGGCTGGACATCATTCTGAAGGCAAAGGAGCCACTGGCCCACTGTGGGCAGAGTGGGGCACAGGCCACAGAGGGACAGCCCCTGGCTCAGGGCCTGCGTGTGGATGGGACTTCCCGCAAGCCCAGACATGGTCTCCATCTGTTCCGTCCAGCCTGGTGGCCACAGAGGAAGTCAGTTCCAAGTGCTATGGGCTCTGATTCCTGTAGCCTCCACCATGGTGCTGGGTGGCCCTCAGTGTGGTGCTGGGTGGCCCTCAGTATGGTGTTAGGTGGCCCACAGTGTGGTGCTGGTGTGGCCTCCAGCATGGTGCTGGGTGGCCCTCAGCGTGGTGCTGGGTGGCCCTCAGTGTGGTGCTGGGTGGCCCTCAGTGGGGTGCTGGGTGGCCCTCAGTGTGGTGCTGGGTGGCCCACAGTGTGGTGCTGGGTGGCCCTCAGCGTGGTTCTGGGTGGCCCTCAGTGTGGTGCTGGGTGGCCCACAGCGTGGTGCTGGGTGGCCCTCAGCGTGGTTCTGGGTGGCCCTCAGTGTGGTGCTGGGTGGCCCTCAGTGTGGTGCTGGGTGGCTCTCAGTGTGGTGCTGGGTGGCCCTCAGTGTGGTGCTGGGTGGCCCTCAGCGTGGTTCTGGGTGGCCCTCAGTGGGGTGCTGGGTGGCCCTCAGTGTGGTGCTGGGTGGCCCTCAGCGGGGTGCTGGGTGGCCCTCAGCGTGGTGCTGGGTGGCCCTCAGCGTGGTGCTGGGTGGCCCTCAGCGTGGTTCTGGGTGGCCCTCAGTGGGGTGCTGGGTGGCCCTCAGTGTGGTGCTGGGTGGCCCTCAGTGGGGTGCTGGGTGGCCCTCAGTGTGGTGCTGGGTGGCCCACAGCGTGGTGCTGGGTGGCCCACAGTGTGGTGCTGGGTGGCCCTCAATGTGGTGCTGGGTGGCCCTCAGTGTGGTGCTGGGTGGCCCACAGTGTGGTGCTGGGTGGCCCTCAGTGTGGTGCCGGGTGGCCCTCAGCGTGGTGCCGGGTGGCCCTCAGCGTGGTGCCGGGTGGCCCTCAGCGTGGTGCCGGGTGGCCCTCAGCGTGGTGCCGGGTGGCCCTCAGCGTGGTGCCGGGTGGCCCTCAGTGTGGTGCTGGGTGGCCCTCAGTGTGGTGCTGGGTGGCCCACAGTGTGGTGCTGTGTGGCCCTCAGTGTGGTGCTGGGTGGCCCTCAGTGTGGTGCTGGGTGGCCCTCAGTGGGGTGCTGGGTGGCCCTCAGTGTGGTGCTGGGTGGCCCTCAGTGTGGTGCTGGGTGGCCCTCAGCGTGGTGCTGGGTGGCCCTCAGTGTGGTGCTGGGTGGCCCACAGTGTGGTGCTGGGTGGCCCTCAGCGTGGTTCTGGGTGGCCCACAGTGTGGTGCTGGGTGGCCCTCAGTGTGGTGCTGGGTGGCCCTCAGCGTGGTGCTGGGTGGCCCTCAGTGTGGTGTTAGGTGGCCCACAGTGTGGTGCTGGGTGGCCCTCAGTGTGGTGCTGGGTGGCCCTCAGTGTGGTGCTGGGTGGCCCTCAGCGTGGTGCTGGGTGGCCCTCAGTATGGTGTTAGGTGGCCCACAGTGTGGTGCTGGGTGGCCCTCAGTGTGGTGCTGGGTGGCCCACAGTGTGGTGCTGGGTGGCCCTCAGTATGGTGTTAGGTGGCCCTCAGTGTGGTGCTGGTGTGGCCTCCAGCATGGTGCTGGGTGGCCCTCAGCGTGGTGCTGGGTGGCCCACAGTGTGGTGCTGGGTGGCCCTCAGTGTGGTGCTGGGTGGCCCTCAGTGGGGTGCTGGGTGGCCCTCAGCGTGGTGCTGGGTGGCCCACAGCGTGGTGCTGGGTGGCCCTCAGCGTGGTTCTGGGTGGCCCACAGTGTGGTGCTGGGTGGCCCACAGTGTGGTGCTGGGTGGCCCTCAGTGTGGTGCTGGGTGGCCCTCAGTATGGTGTTAGGTGGCCCTCAGTGTGGTGTTAGGTGGCCCTCAGTGTGGTGCTGAGTGGCCCTCAGTATGGTGTTAGGTGGCCCTCAGTGTGGTGTTAGGTGGCCCTCAGTGTGGTGCTGGGTGGCCCTCAGTGTGGTGCTGGGTGGCCTCCAGCATGGTGCTGGGTGGCCCACAGCGTGGTGCTGGGTGGCCCTCAGCATGGTGCTGGGTGGCCCTCAGCGTGGTGCTGGGTGGCCCTCAGTGTGGTGCTGAGTGGCCCTCAGTATGGTGCTGGGTGGCCCTCAGCGTGGTTCTGGGTGGCCCTCAGTGTGGTGCTGAGTGGCCCTCAGTATGGTGCTGGGTGGCCCTCAGCGTGGTTCTGGGTGGCTTCCAGCATGGTTCTGGGTGGCCCTCAGCGTGGTTCTGGGTGGCTTCCAGTGTGGTGCTGGGTGGCCCTCAGTGTGGTGCTGGGTGGCCCTCAGCGTGGTTCTGGGTGGCCCTCAGCGTGGTGCTGGGGTGGCCCACAGCATGGTGCTGGGGTGGTCTCAAGTGTAGTGCTGTGTGGCACTGAGCGTAGTGCTGTGTGGCTGACAGCGAGGTGCTGGGTGGCCCTCAATGTGGTGCTGGGTGGCCCTCAATGTGGTGCTATGGTGGTCTCCAGTGTGGTGATGTGTGGCCGATAGTGTGGTACTAGGTGGCCCACAGCATGGTGCTGGTGTGGCCTCCAGCGTGGTGCTGGTGTGGCCCACAGTGTGGTGCTGGGTGGCCCTTAGCATGGTGCTGGGGTGGCCCTTAGCATGGTGCTGGGGTGGTCTCCAGTGGGCTGCCTTGTCACGGTGTGAAATTCTGGAGTTGGACGTATTCATAAAGGAGGGAGGTTTCTTTGAGCTCAGGGTTTTGGAGGTCCGAGGCCCAGGGCTGTGTCTGGAGGCCAACAGAGGCAGAGCATGTGCCTGGCAGGACACCAGAGCCAGGGTGTGTGTGTGCGTCTTCAGGGCTTTCCCTGTAGCAGCACTCACTCCTGGGGGTCCACCCTGAACCTCCTCCAGTGTTTATTTGAGACAGGATCTGGCTAAGTCACCCACGCTGCCCTCTGATTTTCAGTCCTTCTGCCTCAGCCTCCTGAGGGGGTGGTATGACGGTACGAGCCATCATGCTCACGGCTCACATTCCAGATCCTACCTTCCTTCCCAGGCCCCTCGGACATCACAGGTGGGTTCCATTTCCATCTCTGAACCCTTCAGTGGGGATTGAGCTCCATCACTTGGAGCCCTGGTGACACTGGGACATCATCCAAACCAGAGCTGCAAGTGGCCCATGGCCACCTCACAGGAAGCCCCATGGAGGGACAGAAGTGGGCTCAGTCCTGGGCAGAGCCTGGCAGGAGCAGAGGTGTGCAGGGCACGTCAATGCTCCTGTGGGCCCTCAGCGTCTCCTTGGGCTGTGGATAGGAAGGAGCGTTCCTACAGGGACAGCCAAGTTGGGCCCAGGCCCGGGTGTCTCAGCAAGGCCCGCAGCAGCCCTGTGGGCACTGTTAGGGCTGCCTGCTTGAGTTGCCCGCCAGGTCAGCCAGGGTGGCCACAGCTGTCCAGATTCCAGCTGCTAAAGTGTGGATCTGGGCATCTCCCAGAGGCCGTATGCTAAGGGCTCGGTCCCCAGGGTGGGGATCTGGGAGGCGTGGGAACTTTAGACGGCCCCTTTCTCCTCTCAGGGGACTGTCTCAGGTGTCTGTTAAGCAAAGCTGACACACAGCTGCCCTGGGCCGTTATGGCAGGGGCCTGGGACATGGCCTGAGTCACTTGGCGGAGAGGGGGCCTCACATCTGTCACTCTGGCTGGGGGTCCTTCTCAGAGGCTCTGAGGGCCTGCCGAGAGCTAGCCAGCAGGGACAGAAAGACCGAGAGGGTGCTGAGGCTGGTGCTCAGTCCTCGTAACCACTTGGGCACTGGTCCCCTGCGAGCTCCTCGGGCGGCTGGCCAAGGCCCGCAGAGCTGGGTCCTCTGGTCGGGGCCTGAGTCCTAGACGTGCCTGACTCTGGGGTCACTCCTCATCTCAGGTGAGGCCTTGTGTCTGGCTGCAGCAGCCACCTGCCCCACACCGCCCCCAGGTTCCTGGTCATACGTGCTGCCATCAGCCAGCACCCCCCAGCCCAGAACGGCAGGAGGTCTGTCCAGTGAGAAGGCCCTGGCCCTCTGTCCCTCCATTAGAGGCCCTGCTCGTCTGAGGGCTGCTACAGCTGTGGGTGACTCGGTTGGGGCTGCAGAGTCACGGAGCTGCAGGGTGGCGGCACAGCAGGACCTCTCCTGTGAGAAGTGAGAACCTCCGCTCAGCGCACCCAGGACTGTGCACTGAACTCTGAGACAAGCACCGCGTCCCCTTCGTCCCCTTCGTGGGGAGTGAGAGCCGCACCTTAGCAGCAGGCGCCGCCTCCTGGCTCTGTGGAGCAGCATGAGGCATAGCCCACACCAGCTCTCCCTTTTCCTGAACTCTCACTCGCCAACTGTGGAAGTCCATGCTTGGCTCCGGGTGGCCCTGCAGAGTGGCTGGCCATTCCTCCAAGATGCTGGGCAAAGTGCCCCCAGCGGGTCCCCTGTGAGGCTGCTTCATGTCTCGTGGGACACCCAGTGCAGTTGTTCCTGTGGCTGTCACAGCAGATGGCAGTCAGGCTCCTACTGACAGCCAGTTGGCCTGTCCCGCACCAGCATGGACGCCACAGCATGACCCTGACCCTGTGTATTTCCTCTGTTTGTCCAGCCCCTTTTATGGAGAAGACTTTTACTGTGAAATTCCTCGAAGTTTCCGTCATCTGTCATTCTACATTTTTGATAGAGATGTTTTCCGGAGGGATTCCATCATAGGTAGGTGCCTGGGCGGTGTCCCTTCACTTTCTCTGCCCTGCTGCTGAGGGTCTCATCTGGTGGAGGTGGGCAGGTCTGGTCTGGAGCCTTCCTGGTGGAGCTGGGTGGCCGGAGGGAGGGGAATGGCCTGTGGCTCTCGGGCCTGGTTTGGCCTCCCTGTACCCAGGTCCTGGGTGAGCCGAGTGGGCTGTGCGTCTGCAGGTCTGCCCTTCCCTGACAGGGCTTCCACCCCACCTCTGGCTCAGATCCCAGGCCAGTGGGCAGCAGGGGAGCCCACCTCTGGGGTGTAGGCCTTGTCACCCAGCGCCCCAGCACCTTCTAACAGCCAGTGGCATGGGCAGACCAGACGGCCAGGGCCCAGCCCTCACCCCCCACCACAAGGGGCTGCTCTCCCCAGGGACTGGGAAGCTCCCAGAGATGGTGAGATGCCCCTGGTGCAGGTGTTCTCAAGTGTGTCTCTGGGCCGGATGTCTGTCCTGAGGATAGGGACTTGGGCTACAGGGTGCTCTCTGAGGGCTCTGGGGTGCCCTTGTGGGGCCTGGTGGGAAGGGCCAGGGCCTGGTCATGCCATGGCCCTGCGGTGTAGACTCCAGGGCTGAGAGATGAGGTTGGAGGGGCCCAAAAGGCAGCCTGCAGAACAGGACCTCGTCACCCCCAGCAGCACACCCTTCCACACTGGGTGCCGAGTGTAAGCACTCAGTGTGCAGTTCCCACCTGCGTCAGCACAGATCCTGGACCCCTGGTGCCTGGGCCAACACACCGACCTGCAGGCACTGTCTGCACTGTGTGCTTTGAGCCTGACTTGGTGTTCAGGGTGCAAGCAAGAAAAGGCGTGCCAAATGGCCTGCGCGTGGGTGGTTCCCCGCTGGCGCCCAGTCTGCTGGGCCGCTGCAGTGCAGGGTGGGGCTGAGTTGCCCCTGCAGGCCAGCCCAGAGGCACTGGTGGCCCGTGTCCCAGTGTGCTCCAGCCTGGAACTTTGTGGACCAAGAGGCAAGTCCTGCTCACAATTCTGAGGCCAGAGGCCCTGTGGCCCCTGTGACATCACAACGCTGGAAAGGAGACGCTGAGCACAGGAGACCCAGCATGTGGAGGGTCCTGGGAAGAACGGCCATTCCTGCAGGAGGGGCCGTCCTGGAGGCCAGGCCACAGGGAGAGAGGCTCTCGGGCTCTTTCATAGCGAAGGTGGGCACTGCTGTGTAAGTTACAGAACACACAGGCGTGTTAAACACGTGACCATGTCCCCAGCCTGTCTCAGCTCCTAAAAAGGAACAAACACCCCGGGATGTCAGATTCCAGGGGCACACTCCTGAGCAGCCAATGGACCCCAGAGCCTGAATTTTTCCTTATTCCTGTGAGACCACATCATATCCCACGGAGGACAGAGACAATTCTTGCAAGGGCCCTGTGGCCACTGTAGAGGCAGGAGAGTGCTTCCCTGGTGGATCAACACCACGGCCAGTCGTACAGCCCTGCCCGCAAGTGGACTTCCAGGAGGACAGAGTACTGGCTGCGTGAGTGACAGGTGGCAGCTGCTCCAAGGTGTCCCGAGGCTGTGCCTGGAGTGGGGTGCGAGGCAGCGGCCTCCTCTGAGCTTGTGAGTGGAGTCAGCAGTAGGCACCAGGCAGGTGGGTGCCCCAGTGCCCTTCCTCTGGCACCTGGAAAGCTTCCCACACTGGTTGGCACCTTCTGGACCAGGCATTTTAGGTATTTCCAGGGCTGTGTGCTCTGACAGGCAGGTGCCACACCCAAGCCCTGCCGAGGGCTGGGTGGCCAAGTGCCTCTTCTGCTGTGTATTCCAGGGAAGGTGGCCATCCAGAAAGAGGACCTGCAGAAGTACCACAACAGGGACACCTGGTTCCAGCTGCAGCATGTGGATGCTGACTCGGAAGTGCAGGTGAGGTGGGGAAGTGGCCAAGAACCCGGCCAGGTGCCAGGTGGTGAGAAGAGACGCAGCTCCAGGCCTTCCCAGGGAGGAGTGAGCAGCAGACACCGTGTCCCCTGTTCACATGCAGGTTCTGAGCAGAGGCTGACTCTGCCAGTTCCTTTGGTTATCATCACACTTGTCGGGCAGATTGAAATGCTCTAAAAATCATAAAGTAGCTGGGCACCAGCTGCCCGGCCCTTCCCTGGGCAGCACAGCTGCTCTCACACAAGGAAGGTGGCAGGTGGTATGTACGAGGGCCATGCCACTGGGGTCAGATCCCTGAGGGCCATCCTGAGCTCTGGACCAGGAGTAGCACAAAGGCCCACCACCACCAGCAGCCTGATCCTGAGTTGCAGGGGTGTTTGGTCAGCCTGCATTGCTGTGGCCACCATGTATGGCCAAGCCTGGTGCAGGCCAGCCAGTCTTGCTCGGAGCCCAGCTCCCACACCCAGGAGTGATGTGCCCTGCCTGGTGTCTCTGCAAGGCCTCCTGGTCTGGAGGCGGGTCACGCAGGCTGGGTGCAGGCCTGTGGCTCAGCAGTGCCGGTTGCTGGGGTGACGTGGGCTGTGGCCATTTCTGCTGTTTTCATACCTGGGGAGTGGCATCATGAACAAAGTCCCTCACGTCCGTGTCCCATGAGAACTCATCCTGAGACTTCACTGGAAGCTACTGTGGTCAGCTGGTGAAGCTGAGTGCCACCGTGCTGGCCTGCCTGCCTCACCTCAGGGAACCTCTTCCTCAGCTGGGCCGTCTGGGCCAAGTGCAGAGATTCAAGGTGGCAGTCTGCTGAGGTCACAGGCCACTCAGACCCTGTGGCCAATGGAGGTGGGTCCACCAAGTTGATGGTGAGCCAGGCCTAGGGGGAGAGGGGGTGTGAACTTCCCACCCTGGGGGACATACTTCCTACTTAATTAACTCTGCCTCCTGGGAAAGCCTTGGCCAGAGCCCAAGTGTGCAGGAACCAAAGACACTCATCACTGCAGAACTGGTAGTTACCGCAGAGCGGCACCTGCCCCCGCGCCAGCTCTGGCTTCAAAGCCTGCCCGGCAGGGGCTCAGAAGGCAGCTGTGAGCGGGAGCTGCGACCTGCTCCTCAGGCTGACTCAGAGCGGCAGGTCTGGCTGCCGATGGGCAGCCTGCAGAGACCCGGCAGCCTCTCCAGACTGCTGGGTTTTACTGGCAGGTGAGGCTTTCCCATTTCTTGCCTTTTTCTATTCTTTTTATTGACATAAGTTTGAAAAGGTTAGAGATTTATGGAAAGTTGCTGAAAAGAGCACCCAGGAGTGAGGATCATCAGGCTGGTGCCTTCTCCTTGTGCCTGGAGGTGGCACAGCAGAGCATGGCCCTGCCTCGCGTGGCTAGGACAAGAGCTGCCACGGCTGTGCCGCCTGCCGGCTGCGTTCAGATCACACCATTTACACCTGTGGCTCTGTCCTGCGCAGCCCCACCCCAGGGGGTTTGGTGTGGGCAAGGGCAGACCACTGTGCAGGTCCCCCCGAGCCCCCACCCCGTCCGTCTCCAGAACTCTCATCTTCCCCATGTCACCAGCTGCCAGCCTCCAGCACCTGCTGCTCTCTCTCCCTCCCCTGGGCCTGGTGTCCTGGGCTTTCCCGCCTGCGGGCTGGGACTCCCTTCCTCCCCAGGCTGGCAGCACTCCCGGGCGCGGAGGGACGCGCTTGCTCACGGGGGCGGCCCGTGGGTTGGCTCCCTCCGTTGACTGGTGGGTATTCTGGGAAACTATCTGGCGTGTAGACTTGTGTCACCGCCACAGTCAAGATTCAGAACAGCTTTGTCACAACAAAGCTATAAATACGGTACACATGCCAGCCTGTGGTGGGCAGGACAGCTCCTAGCTGCTGCAGGAGGCAGCTGGGTGGGGCAGGTCCCTCCACCCTGAGGAGGCTGCTGCCTCTGAATGCAGATTCCGCCCCCTCCCTGTTAGTCTCCTGGGAACTTGGACAGCAAAAGGCAAGCAAAGCTCCTTGAAGGGCCAGAGGAGGACGTGCGGACAACCCCGACAGGTGCAGTGGACGCTGTGCTCACGCTTCTCTGCTAGGCCTGGCTCTGGACGTTTCTCACCCACAAAGTGGCTGAGATGGGGAGGCGGCTTCTCTGCCTCAACCTGACCTTTAAGTTGCAGGACCCATCTTTGCTCTCATTTCAAAATGTCAGCCACAGTTTTAGAAGGGCAGAGGGCAGCCTATGGCTTCCTGGGTCCACTTCCCTGTAACTCACAGGAAGCCGGCTGGTGAAAGAGGGCCATGGTGTGGGCAGTACCTGGCGCACAAGGCAGAGGGGGAAAGGCAGGCCAGCAGCCTCTCGCCTCCCTCTGGAATGGCCGGCTTTAGAGGTCTTGGACAAACACGTCACGACACAGGCCTCGTCACCTCTGTCCTCACCCCCACGCGGAGAGGGCAAGAGCAGGGCCCAGTGCCCTGCAGTGCTCAGGGTCCTAGGGCACCGAAGGAGAGGGGGCAGCTGCCAGCCCTCCACCCCGGCTCCAGTACACCCTGCACAGGGCGGAGAACCGACCTAGAGTCATCCAGGCCCCAGAGAGAGGGGGGGACTCCGTGGCTCCACGGACGTCGGGGAATTTTGCCTGGTGTGTGTCAGACAATCGGAGGATGGCCAAGGACCAGCTTGGCTCTCACAGCGGGCCCGAGGGGGCAGGATGGTGAGGTGGGCCAGGCCTTCCTTCCTCTGCTTCTCTTCTGTCCCTCTGTTTCCTTGGGACCTCTGTGATGTCTTCTCTCCTCACAGTCTCACTGGGCCAGGTGCAGGACAGCCTGGGACCAGCTCTGCAGGGCAGGCCTTGCTGAGGAAGTGTACAGGGAGCCCTGGGGGCTTTTAAAAAATTAATAAGCATTGTGTATTTTGGTGCAGTTGTAAACTATAGGGAAATTGAGCAGAACAGAGTCCCATGTGCCCTGCCTGACCCAGTGCTGGGGTCTTATTGCTACTGGACACCTGGGTTCACCCTGGGGTCAGGCTTGTGCCAGGGCTAAGGCCGTCTCTGTGCACACCTGCTACCCATATGCACCTGCTACCTGTGCGCCTGTGGTCACCCTGTGGTCACCCTGAGGTCGCCCTTGGTGGTGCTGTTTTTGGTCTCGGGAGTTGTGCTGTCTCTCTTTTGTTCGTGGTCAGCCTGGCTAAGGTCTATTGTCTTTTTCATCCAGCGGACGTTGGCTTTTGTTCCCCTGTTGATTTCCTCTTTTCAGTTTCACCCCTTTCTGGTCTAATTCCTATCACCTCCTTTGTCTGCCTTCTGATCTAATCTGCTCTCCTCGTCTACATGAGGTCACTGATTCAGGGTCCACCCCGCTTCCAGGAAGCGCGGCCAGGGCTCTGAGTTTTCCTCCCAATAGTGCTTTTGCAGCATCCACAAATTCTTGTAAGTTTTAGTTTCTTTTTTTTTATTCATTTCAAAATATTTTGAGATTTCTCTTGCGTTTCCTCTCTGACATGCATGACTTGTTGAGGTGTGTGGTGTGATCTCTGGGTGAGTGGGGTCCAGCTGTCTTTGTCACTGATTTCTAGTTGAACTCCCACGTGACTGATGGGACTTGCAGGTGTGTCCAGGGGACTCTGGTCGTCTCCTCCCTGTGGTTTGGAGGGAGCAGCACTGGGAAGCAGCCACAGCAGAGCTGCCCACCTGGCTTGGCTGAGGACACTGGTCACTTCCAGCACTTTCCTAGCTTCTCCACATCAGTGTTCAACTTAATAAGAAGGAAGGGCAAGTGGCCAGGCAGCCCCAAGGCCACTGTTCTCTTGGAGAGAACAGCTGCCCACAGGACACCTGCCCACCCATCAGGCCCAGCCAGGGCTGACAGGTCAAGGAAGCTGCAGTCCTGAGTCCCCTGCCCTGGCCATGAAAGCCGCCGTGCACAGATGTGCTCCAGGAAGCTGCCATCAACCAGTCGGGCGTGACCCTGGAGGGTCGGGGTTATTTGTGCCAGGATCTCACAGCCCCCTGGAAGGCACTGCCCGCACAGGAAGGAGGCCACATGTGCTGACGAGTGGAGAGCTGGATCTGGTGGCTCCCAGGCAGGAGGGCCAGGGTGTGCAGCTTTACTGCCTTTGCCCTGCCCCGCCTCTCCCAAGCCTCCTGAAAGGAAGGCCAAGCAGCTGTCCAGCGGCCACCCTTGCAAGCAGCACTGGGGGCTGCTGGGGAAAACAGGAAGCAGGAAGGAAGCTGCCTGGCGCTGTTGGCCACAGGATGGCTAATCTCACCCAGCACGTTCCTGAACCTTCCAGAGGCCACTGGAACAAATTCAAGCTTGGTCCTTCCAAGCAGCCTTGGACACCCCCAAAATCAGGTCTTAGAAGAGTTGGTCTTTGAGTGGAGGGGCCAGACTTGAAGAGACGGCCTCCCGGTGGAAGACCCGCCTTTGGTCCTAAGTGCTGGCCCTGTACCCTCTTAAGCCCTAGGACGAGGACACAGTGCCCACTTTACAGATGGAGGGAACTAGGTGTCAGCTCATAGCTCCAGGCCGGGCCAGCGCTCCATCAAAGGGCTCTGCAGAAACAGTCCTGGTGGTCATGATGCCCACCTTCCTGGCTCCCGCTGGCACCACCCTCAGGCTTTGCTCTCAGGCCAGACCCAGTCACGTGAGCCTCAGAGCAGTGAACCCGCAGAGAGGCTGCGAGCCCAGGGCAGGTGGGCAGCAGAGGCCCTGTTGCTTGGTGCCCAGAATTCAGACCTGACGAAGTGGTGGGGACATCACAGGGCACCCAGGTCCTGGCAGGTGATGGTCAGAGGTGCTGAAGGTACCTGTGCAAAACTGGCCATTCATTCCTCAGGAGGTGAGCCATAAGTGGTCAGGTGCCACGGGGGGGACCCAGCAAGGTCCACAGGCTCAGGGCAACATGGTCATCATCATGCCCCAAAGCAGGGACACCCAGGAGCTCTCCAGGTACTGGCTTTCCACTGGGGCCTGGGCGTCCTCCTTCTCCGGGTGTGCAGCTGCTGTCCGGTGCTCTCGTCCACTTCTGAACACTGGACACGCTGCCTGCCCATCGCTCAGATCCTCGTACAACTGGGGGAAAAGCCAAGAGAGGCAGGCCCCGACCCTGCCTGAGGAGAGGGTGTGGGTCATCACAGGGACGCACAGCGGGACGCTCTCAGCTTCCAGCCACTCTGCGGTCTTCTCCAGCACCCTCCAAGGGTGCTGGCTGGGTTCCCTGGCTTCTCCAGGAGCATGTGGGGGCAGGGCTCAGGGGACGCCAGGGGAACCTCCCGGCTTTGCCATGTGGCCCACAGGTTGTGGCTCGCCCAGCCCCGGGGGGTGGACAGCAGCAATCTGGAACTGCTTTGCTGAGAGTCTGTCCTAACGCCTCTGGACCTTCTCTTCAGAAACAGCGCGTGGACACAACGGGGACTCTGGCTGTCCCAGAGAGGCCTTGTCCCAGGGTCCGAGTCCTGGGTCTGGAGCCTGGCCACTGGGTGTCCTCCTGGGGGCAGGTGGCTTTCCCGCAGTCGCTTCTCCTCTGTGACCTCCTGCCTTGTGCCTGGCAGGGGAAGGTCCACCTGGAGCTGAGGCTGAGCGAGGTCATCACCGACACGGGCGTTGTCTGCCACAAGCTCGCCGCACGGTAAGACGCACCACGGGCGGGGCAGGTCCCGACCAGCTCCCTGGGGACCTGGTGCCAGTCCTTCCGTCCTCGGCCAGCCGAGACCTCTGCAGGGTGGGCGCAGGCCTTGGGCAAAGTTGTGGCGTTGCCCCCGGCATCGGAAGGGAGGAAGGGATCCGCAGTTGGAATCAGCCTCCTTCCAGGTCTGGAGCCGCCTGACCGTGTGCTTGGTTTGTGCGGGGACGCTTGGGGGCAGACACCCGTCTAAAGTTGGGCTCTGGGCCCTTCAGGGTGGTGGCCTGCAGTGACTGTGGGAAGCCAAGGGCCCAGAGGGGGCTTCAAGGTGCCGACTCCATTCTGCATAGGTGCTGTGCAGCCCACCCCAGCCATGGGTGCACACACCGGCTGAGAGCTGTCCTCTGGGCAAGCCTGGCCTCTAGCTGGCCAGGCCCTCATGTCCCTCCTCTTGCTGCCCAAGAGTGGCCAGCGTGTCTCCTGTCCCCGCCCTCCCAGATCTCGGAGAGCCTAGGGTGGGCGAGGGCTGCTGGGGAGCCTGTCCCTCACGGAAGGGGCCCAGGTGTGCTGACAACAGGGCCTGTCTCAGTTTCCGGGAGCTCTAACGAACCCCTGAGCAGAAGTTCACATGGCTGCAGTTCTAGTGAGGCCCCGTGCTGCGTCCTCACAAGTGGACATCCTGTGGCCAGACAGCCAGTGTGCTGCTGTGGCCTCTTCCTCCCCTGGGCCCCCCCATAGGTGACTTTGGGGATCAAGGTCCAACCCAGGAGCCTCGGGGACACACTCATGACATCTCTCAGGAGAGAGTGAGGACCCCAGGGACTCTATGTCCACTCTGTCCCTCCTGCCATGTCCTCACCAGCAAGGACGGCACTCTCTCCACCCTCCTCTCCCACCCCAGCATAGCCTCCTGGTGAAAATCATGCTATTCTCCTGCTCCCTGCTCCCTGCTCCATTCACCCTCCTCCCTGCTCCATTCACCCTCCTCCCTGCTCCCTGCTCCATTCACCCTCCTCCCTGCTCCATTCACCCTCCTCCCTGCTCCCTGCTCCATTCACCCTCCTCCCTGCTCCATTCACCCTCCTCCCTGCCCCATTCACCCTCCTCCCTGCTCCATTCACCCTCCTCCCTGCCCCATTCACCCTCCTCCCTGCTCCCTCCTTCATTCACCCTCCTCCCTGCTCCATTCACCCTCCTCCCTGCTCCCTGCTCCATTCACCCTCCTCCCTGCTCCATTCACCCTCCTCCCTGCCCCATTCACCCTCCTCCCCAATCCCTCCTTCATTCATCCTCCTCCCTCCTCCATTCACCCTCCTCCCTGCCCCATTCACCCTCCTCCCCAATCCCTCCTCCATTCACCCTCCTCTCTGTTCCCTCCTCCACTCACCTCCTCCTTGCTCCATTCACCCTCTTCCCCAACCCCTCCTCCATTCACCCTTCTCCCTGCTCCATCACCCTCCTCCCTGCTCCCTCCTCCATTCACCCTCCTCTCTGTTCCCTCCTCCATTCACCCCCTCCCTGCTCCATTCACCCTCCTCCCTGCCCCATTCACCCTCCTCCCCAATCCCTCCTCCATTCACCCCCCTCCCTCCTCCATTCACCCTCCTCCCTCCTCCATTCATCCTCCTCCCTGCCCCATTCACCCTCCTCCCCAATCCCTCCTCCATTCAACCCCCTCCCTCCTCCATTCGCCCTCCTCCCTCCTCCATTCATCCTCCTCCCTGCTCCATCCACCCTCCTCCCTGCCCCATTCACCCTCCTCCCCAATCCCTCCTCCATTCACCCCCTCCCTCCTCTATTAATCCTCCTCCCTCCTCCATTCACCCCCTCCCTCCTCCATCCCCCCTCCTCCCTCCTCCATTCACCCTCCTCCCTGTTCCCTCCTCCACTCACCTCCTCCTTGCTCCATTCACCCTCCTCCCTGCTCCCTCCTCCATTTACCCTCTTCCCTGCTTTCTCTACCCTTTCTGTTCCCCTTCTCTGCTGTCCTGCCCAGGGCCCTGGGCAAGGGTCCCATGTGCATTTCCACTTCCAAGCTCACAGACCAGAGTCTGGTGGACTCACTAAGCCACCCTCCTGGCCAGGCCACCGACTGTCAGGTGAAGTAGTTTCGGAGGGGCATCTGCCGGGGAACACTCCTTTTCAAGCTTCCAGTAGAACCTTAAGCCCAGTGAAGACCTCGTTTTCCATGATTGGAGATTACAAAAAGGAAAGCGCTGCAGGCTATAGGTTTGCAGCTCTTTGGAGGCTCAGGAAACCCCCAGAACCTAGCCCTGGGTCAGAGCATGGGGCTGAGTGCAGGTGGTGCAGGGGGTGGCCCTGGCTGAGGGCAGCCCTGCATCCCTGAGTGCAGGGCAGGCAGAGCTGGAAGCCACCAGCTTCCCAGGTGCCGGAAGGCGGAGGCCCACATCAGCTCCACACGGCCGCTGGTGCATGTTTTGAGATAGGCTGCATATCAAAACCTGTGATGTCAGCTGCAAAATGGTGTCCTTGTTCTTCAGACCCAGAAAGGCCGGCGGGTCCAGCACAAGGCGCCCCAGAGCACCAGGGTGGGACACTCAGTGATATTGTCCTCCTGTCCTCATTTGTGCCCAAGATGCTTCCAGGTTCACAGAGATGATTCTGTGTAGTCGATCCTAGATGATGTATAGTACGGGAACATCCCTGCTCTCAAATAAAACAGATCTGCTTTTCTGCTGTCTTAGGCAGCCCAGCACAGAGCCTGTGTTGCGCAGTTGGGCCAGGGCTGAGGGTGCTAATGTGGGTGCTTTCGGCGTGTGCCTGGTAGGAGCCTGTTTCTGCTTTCGCTCTGAAATGTCTGCACACTGCTGGGGCCATCTTTGCCTTGAGCCCCAGAGCAGGCGTTCCTCATGCTGGTCTCTGAAGAAGTGAGAGGGGCTGCTGTGCACTTTCCATGCCCTCCCTCAACCTCTGGGCCTCACTCCAAGCCCGACCCCACAGAAGTCATGTTTGCAGAGGATGCAGACCCACTGATGGGGAGGGCCTGAGACTCCTCTGATGCTGGGTGAGCTGCTCTCCCACCGGCTGCCCCATGCTCACCCCTAGGGGCCCCTGCTGCCTACGGGATCTGCCTCGTCAACTCAGCTCTGCTGTTGAACAGAGCCCGTGCCTACCACACAGAGTTCTAGATAGAGAGGTAGGTAGACAGGTAGACAGGTAGGTAGTAGGTGGAGAGGTAGACAGACAAACAGGGAGATCAGCAGGTGGGTGCGGAGGAGGTAGTTAGGCAGGCAGGAGACAGGTAGACAGCCCTTAGATTCTTACTTCCCATCTCCCCCTTGGCTGCCCTGCCAGCCAAACAGCAGTGAGTCTCTTGGACACCTCTGCCCAGCTGGCGACCTGCTCCTCTTCCTGGAACAGTGCCCAAGAGGTGGTAGGGGTCTTTGGTGGGTGAATCAGTGGACCAGCAAGTATTTACTTAGTGGATGAGTTGATGGTCAGAGGAAGGTAACCAAGGACCATCTGAGCAAACCAGGGAAGCAGACTGTCCAGAAAGCAGCAGAGCAGGAGAGCAGGGCAGGATAAGAGGGACGCAGTCAGCCCACAGGTGCGGAGGGCCAGGAAGCCCTGGGGCAGCCCTCCAGGCCCACGGTGCCAGGAAGAGGAAAGGGGATATGCAGGTCAAACAGGAAGCCCTGGAGGGCAGCAGGCACTCTGGCGGCAGCTGGTGGAGCAGTGTCTTCTCTCCTGATGGAGGGGAGGTACAGGGACACCAAGGTCAGAAAGCCAGTCAACTCAGGACCAGGGTAGGATGCCGGCTCCTGACCTGATGGGCCACCGGACTGGGTCCCCGTCACCCACACGGCCCGCACGTCGTGTGCGTGGACAGTGGACAGACCCACCTCCAGCATGAACAGGAGGGCTGGGGCCCAGCGCTAGTCCCTGCAGGGCAGGCAAGTCGGGGAGGGGTCCTGGGGCCCAGGTGGGTGTGAGAGGCCAGCAGAGTTGGGTTGGCGCTCTCCAACCTCCCAGCCCAGGGCCCCAGAGGATGGCAGGGACTTTAGGGTAGAGCCTCCCTAGAAGCAAATTCCATGACAGCCCAGAGAGTGGACATGGCTCCTGCCCAGAGCTGAGCTGCAGCCCTGCTCCTCACAGGGTGGGGTTGGAAAATTCTGCACACTAAGAATCACAAGGTCCAGCATCTGCTCAAAAACCCCACGAGGTGAAAAATGTGAGGCCAGCCTGGAAAGGAGCCGCAGAGCTGGGGGGCCAGCAGAGGAGGCCAGGAGACAGAGGGGCTGTAAGCCAGAGGGCACTGCTCCGGCAGCAAATGTGGTGATCCAGGACCCATCCCAGGTGCTGCAGAGAGGCCTGTGGTGTGGCCGCCACCCAAGTCCTAGGCCAGAAGCCTACTCTGGGGGCCCAACGAGTCCAGTCTGGCCCCTCGCAGGAAAACAAATGGACAAGTGTGGTGACCAGAGGAAAGGGACGGTGTGACACCGCCAGGCTGGGAACGGCCGGCACGCCCAGGGCCACAGGACTCTGGGTTGAGTCCTCACAGCAGGAGCCTTGGTGGGCTCGGGCTGGCGGACACTTGCCAGGACTCGGTGCTGCTCGGGAGGAGCCCTGGCTGCGCGGGGGCAGGCCCCACCTGCTCTGCAAGATGCTGGCCCAGGAGGCCTGGGCCGGGAAGGGCGTTCCGTTCCCGTGGGTGACTGCCCAAAAGGTTCAGTCCTCCTGGAAGGAGTCGGGCGATGGCCACTACCCAGGAGTCCGAACAGGATGCTCTAACAGTGGGCCACCCTGCTCATCTCAAATGTTCTGTCTTTGGCCTTGACGAGGGGGTAACTGGCATTGGATGGACACTCCCTAAATACCTGGGCAGGAATCTGACCCCCGTTTAAGGTGATAAAGGAGACAGGTGCAGAATGAAGGTGAAGACGCCAGGTCAGATGCTCTTGGTCCCCATCGGCCTGAGGGCCCAGGTGAAGAGCTGGTGCTCTGCTCTTCCACGGAGGCTCTGTGTGGCTGTGGCATGGACTGCAGGCTGATGGGCAGTGGGGAGCAGGGCTGGGCCCTGCTGCGAGCCTGTGGCCTCAGCCAAGCAGTTTCCAGAGACGTGACGTGCAGACCCGTCCTGGCTATTAACCTCCACCACTGGACGGTGAGGAGACAGCCTCTGAGCCCTCCAGACCTGGAAGGAGGCTGACCAGGTCTGCCTGCAGCTGCAGGTCCCCTCCCCTGACCACTGTCCTGTCTCTCTCAGCATCCTCGAGTGCCAAGGCCTGCCCATAGTGAACGGGCAGTGCGACCCCTATGCCACCGTGACACTGGCCGGACCCTTCAGGCAAGTGGCTTTCCTGTCCTGCCCCTGTTTCCTTCTGGTCCTGGGGGGCTGCGGAGGGGCTGCAGGTCCAGCTCTGGAACCAGAAAGCCAGCACCTCCTCTAGAGAGCGAGGCGGTTGCAGTTTGGGTGGGATCTGTCAATTTGACTCCTTTTTGTTCTGTTTGTTGCTCTAACATGAGTCTGTGAAGGATGACCTTCACTGGTGTTTCTGGCTCAGCGAAAGCTCCTGATTTGCATGCCACCTGGAGGTGGGACAAACAGGGATGTTTATGAGATAAACCAAGGCAGAAGCTACTGCAGGATAGCTCCGTTTCAAGGCAGATCTGCAGCCAACAATGTCGTTTCTGGTCCTAACCTTCCTCTCTTGACTGCAGATCAGAAGCCAAGAAGACGAAAGTGAGAAAGAAGACCAACAACCCCCAGTTTGACGAAGTGTTTTACTTTGAGGTTGGTACTGGGGCAGGGTGAGCCAGAAGCCCACCCAGCATTCCGGTGGGATGCTCCCATCACCTGGAGGGCTGCCCCCCCGGCCCAGGCCTCCCCTCCCTCCCTGGGAAGAAAGCTGCTTGTTCTCTCCGGCCTGGCCCAGAGCCGGGGCAGTGACAGCCACCCCTGCCCAGTCCTCGGGACGGGGGCTTTGACGGCCGTTTGGTTTTGGGGCTTTTTATTTTTCTGGCTGTTCCACCGCAGTTTCCCTCCTCAGGGTGAGGCTTGTTTCACCGGAAACATGAGGGTTTGAAGCAAAAGGGGAAATGATTCAGACCCAGAGGTCTGCTGGCAGCTTCTTAGAGCATGTGGCAGAATTAGAGGAGGGTGAGGCTGAGGTTGCGCAGGCGGGCACGGGTGGCCACCGCCCTGGGCGTGAGCGGCATGTGGCGGTGTCCTTCCCAGCGTGTTTCACACACACACCAGGCTCTGGCAGAGAGGGGCATTCACAGGGGAGGGTGGGCAGGAAGGCAGGTTGACTGCAGCCTCAGGGTCCCGAGGCAGGTGCACCGTGGTCAGAAGACGTGGGAAAGCTTTCCCAGTACAAATCACCTTCCCAGCTGGGTCTGCCTGTCTCCAATGTGCAGAAAGCAGGTTCCATCTGCTAAAAACATGGTCTCCACCCACTGGGTTAACTCCTGTGGTGACCTAGCCACCTGCACCTCCCTGAGAGCCAACCTGGTGGGTTGCTGTTCAGGCAGGGTCCCTGCTCCCCTGAGCCCCAGGCCCGAGGGCAGCATGCTGCTGGACCAGCCCTTCTGCCCTCACCTCAGTGACTCTATCTGGCTTGGAGCCTCAGGTACCAGGGCCTCCTCATTGCCCCCTGCCTCCTGGTTGGGCCAGTGCAGAAGCCTCCAGGAAAGGGGCCCATGACCAGGGCTGTGCAGCTCCCCCAGGGCAGAACGGGGTGCAGTGGCCACAGCCCCCAGTCCATGTTTTTCCATATCAACCCGAGGACACATCTAAAGCCAGTTTGAACTGCACAGAGCCGCCTTCACCTGAGAGCAGCAAGCTCCGGTGCAGTGGCAGTGGCACTCCGTGGGCAGCAGGCGGAGGTCAGGCCAGTGTGGGCAGAGCGAGCAGATACACTGACAGCAGCACCAGAAGCCTGCTTAGCAGGGGAGCCTCTGACAGGGCAGGGGCTTCCTGGGGAAGTGGCATTCCAGAGACCCCGGCGGGAGGTCACGTGACCTCTGGAGCAGGTGGCAGCATGCAGACAGGAGGAGACATGGAGCACTCTCAGGGCACTGCTAGCTTTACAGGTGCCAATTAAACTTGGAGGCTCGGGGATTTAAACAACATGACCTGGTCAAGTTCTGGATTGCCATTCAGCTCCCAAAGCTTCTAGATTTGCATCAGCCTGCTGATACGAAGTGGAGGCACAGCCAGCCTGGAGGGGCAGTGCCCCTGTGAAGGACCATGATGGGCTGCAGCAGGTACTGCCAGCTCTGTGGGGCTGCTGGTGTGTGCTGGGCCTCCACTGGGCCTCCACCACGGCACCTGGCCTCCAGTTCCTCTGCTCCCTCCTGTGTTTTGAGAACTGCCAACCCCTACCACATTGGGAGGCCAAATGCTTGACCTTTCAGTTTTCTGACGCTCACTGGGTGCAGACTTGTGGAGCTGCTCATGAGGTTACAGGACCGACCATAGAGCAGGCTGCCCCTGGTCACAGGGTTGAGTGCAGCTCCTGGAGTAGGTGTCCTCGTAACCAGCCAGGGCTGGACAGGAAACTGCAGGAGCAGGGGAGCTGACCAGAGAGGGCCTAAAGCTGCCCACTGCACACTTTTTGCCCCTCCTGGCAGAGTGCAGCCTCTGCTGTGGCGCTCAGTGGCCTCAGGGCTGTGGGGACAATTCCCAGGTCAGGAGATGGCACTTGAAGCCTGAATCAGGCCCCAGCCCTTCCTGGTCTGGCTGGTCCCAGAACAGGGGGCTGTCCTTTCTGGGCTGCAGGGTACAGTGCCACAGACTCCTGGTGGCTGGGCTGTGGGTCTCAAGTCCTGCTTCTCCACCTGACACCAGGTCACCAGACCCTGCAGCTACAGCAAAAAATCTCACTTTGATTTTGAGGAGGAAGACGTGGACAAACTTGAAATTCGGTGAGTGGAAAGTCAGGTCGCGCTTCCCACTGGGCAGTTCAGTCTGAACTCGGCTCCTTGGTTGTTTATTTAGTGTCTCAAAGAAGGGGCAAGGATAGAAATGAATGCCACTTGGTGGTAATTTAGCACCAGGGTTATAGGAGTGCTGACCAAAGACCCTGCATCCAACCTTGTAGACATTTGGGGGAGGGTGAGCAACACCTGCTCTGCAGCCAGCCGGCTGCGCTTCCTGGCTCCTAGGCAGTGTCTGGGTGAAGGTCGGATTCGTTCACCAAGACCACCCAAGGCCATGTGTGGGAACGAAGTGGCCACTTCTGTTTGGGATCTTGTTCTCAAGCCCTTAGGGCACAACCTGTGCTTGTCAGAGACCAGGTCAGTTTTAGAAAGCACCAGGGCCGTCCCCCCAGTAGCACTGGCCTTGGGAATCCTGCTGGGTGCAGATCTGTGCTATGCAGCTCCTCTCTGAGCCGGTCCCTCACACCTCCTCGGGGCTCTGCGTCCGTGGGCTGGACACCCCTGTGGGGCCTGTGTGGGTCTCCCTGCTCTGCCCGTGCACACATCATGGCAGCTGGCCTTCTGTGAGTGCTCTCCTGGGCAGCCTTCCTCCAGGGCACGGATACTCCTGGAGGCTTCAGGACAGTGGTATGGGGACTGCTCTGCTCCCGTCTGGAGCCTCCCACCCACTGTGAAGAGGCAGCTGCAGGGGGAGGGGGAGGGGAGGTAGGGGGCTGTGGCTGCCTGGGATGCTCCTGCTGCCATCTAAGTTGTTTGGTCAGGACTCCCACTGGGCCCAGCACAGTGGGGTACAAGGACTCCAGCAGGGCCTTCCACTCCCCACAAGCTCACCTGTGTCTGGCGGAATACCTTGACCCTCTTGGTGAACCTACTCACTGGCAGTGGTAAGGGCAAGGGAACCACACTGGGTCTCCTAGAGTCTCTCCAGCAGGCACCTGTGAGACTGGCCGAGAGCCCTCTGCTGTGCTAGGCTGGACTCCTCGGAACACAGTGTGGGCTTGTCTGAGTGCCAGCTCCATGCAGACCTGGCCACAGCCCCTCCCTGGGGCGGGGGGCCAGCCTCTCTGTGACTCCCCTAGCAGGTGTAAGCAGCTTGCAGAGGTGGAATCTGAGTTCAGGGTCCTGTGGCGCCACTTCCACACCTGCCAGGCAGGTCCCACAGGTTAACCCCAGGCCAGGCCTGGGGTGGATCTGAGGCCCTGCGGGGGCCTGTGAAAGCATGGGCTGTGGGCTGCTCCTTCCTGGGTTGGGCACAGACACTGAGCAGTGGCTCCGCTCCACTGCACGCAGCAATGCCCGAAGGTGCCCTCTGCTGCCAGCCAGGAGAAGCTGAGTCCTGGGGTCTGCTGCCCCCAGGCCCCAGCTCGGGAAGTGCCTGCCTTTGATTCCAGCTGCCCTGGAGCCGCAGGCCTCTGCCCTCAGCCACCCCTGGTTTGCTGTGGTCAGTGTCGGTCTTTGCTGAATGACTTCAGGACTGGAGGCCTTGACGCAGCCCCCCTGGGAGGTAGCCACCAGGCTCTGCCCAGGGCTGCCCGGCTCGGGTGAGGGCTGAGTGCCACTCCTCTCTCTCAGCGTCGACCTCTGGAACGCCAGCAACCTCAAGTTTGGAGACGAGTTTCTGGGGGAACTGAGGATCCCACTCAAAGTGCTGCGTCAGTCCAGCCCCCACGAGGCATGGTAGGTGGCTGCACCGTCAGCGCAAACCAGGCTAGCGGTGCTTGAGGCAGCCCTCTGCCCAGGGGGCCGCCTGCTGCTCCCTCAGGAGCAGTGCCAGCACAACATGGCCAGCTAGAGCTAGGCCCCTGCTTCTGCAGAGCAGGTCCCAGCCCCATCCAAGGTAGCCACCGAAACCCACCCAAGGTCAAGGGACTTCATATAGGACCTGCAGCCGACGGATCTCCAGCAGCCTGACCAGGGAAGTCTAGGTGGAGAGAGGTGACCAGACTGGATAGAATGGAGGGAAGGGTTCCACTCAGAAACCACCAGAGCAACGTGGCCACCGCCCAGGCCAAGCCTCCCTCTGACACAGAAGCCACACCACCTCGTGGAAGGGCTCCAGCGTGCCTCGTGTGGCAGTGTTGATCTTCAGGGCGATGCCCGACCACAAAGCTCCCCGCCCTCACCCACTCTTCCTTCCAGAACGTGCTCTGCCTCCCCTTCTCGCCCTCCCCTTCTCGCCCTCCTCTCTCCCCTCCTGCTCCTAGGGACTCTACCTTCTGTCTGTGGCCCTGTGGGTGCCCCAAGAGACCACGCCCTCAGGTGTCCTGCAGAAGGGCCGGGAGCTCCGTAGGAGACCCCACCTCACCTGCACCTGCCTCCCTCCCAGGTACTTCCTCCAGCCTCGAGACAATGGCAGCAAGAGCCTGAAGCCAGACGACCTGGGGTCACTGAGGCTGAACGTGGTCTACACGGAGGACCACGTCTTTTCTTCTGACTACTACAGGCCCCTGCGGGACTTACTGCTGAAGTCTGCGGACGTGGAGGTGTGTGGCAGCCCGCTCTCCAGCCTCAGGGCAGAACTCTGGTGTGGGGTCTCCCCCAGCACCCCAGCCTGCCTCCCACCCCGCCAGGCCCAGCCCAGGCCTCTCACCCAGCCCCTCTGCCGCTGTGGCCACAGAGCCTGGCTGGGCAGACTTTCTGCCTAGGACTGTGACCCGAGTCTGGTCGGCCCAGACCCCAGTCTGCTGGCTGGCCGGGCCCCCACCCCGCTCCTACAGCTCGGCCTGTGCACACTGGGGGTCTTGATGTGGGCCAAGAGCTGTTCATGCCTGACCCACCCTCCCCTGAGTGGTGGGTCTGGGGCCCTCGGGCACTGCTCCTGGGAGTGGGGTGCCCCATGGGGGGGGCTGTGCTGGGGAGCTCGCCACTCACCAGGTCTCTGCACAGCCTGTGTCTGCGTCGGCGGCCCACATCCTGGGCGAGGTGTGCAGAGAAAAGCAGGAGGCAGCCATCCCGCTGGTGCGGCTCCTGCTGCACTACGGCAGGGTGGTGCCCTTCATCAGTGCCATCGCCAGCGCAGAGGTGAAGAGGACCCAGTAAGTGCCAGGTGCCCCCCCGCCCCGCCCCATCCCGTCGCTGCACCCTGACTCGGTCCCAGGGCTCCACCCTACAGCCTCAGCCCCTGCCCCAGTGCCCTCCAGTGCCCTCTGTCCACCCCACATCCAGAACCGGCTCAAGCACAGGGTTTGAGGGCAGTGAGGTGGGGGTTCCCCAGGAGCCAGGCGAGTTCAGGGCCACACACTGTGTTGACTTCTCTGGGAGGACTGAGGAGGGCGTCCAGAAGGAGGGACAGGATGCTCTCCTGGGGACCGTCTTCCTGCTCTGGGAGCTGCAGTCCCTGGGAGAGCTCCCTCTGGAGTCTAGGGCCGGAGGATGGTGCTGCTTCCCCAGGACCGTGTCGATGGAGAACTAGGGAGTGACACTGCAGGTGACAGTGTCCAGGCCACTGAGTTCTGTCTCCCCTGGCCTCATGAAGCACCTGAGGCTTTGATGCAGAGACGCCTGGATTCTCTGAGAACACTTCACAGGGCGGAGGCCAGCTCCAAGCTGACCAAGGGCAGCAGAGGCCAGCATGGGAGACCCTGTGACTTCACGCAGACCCTGGAGCACTCCTGTCCACTCTCGATGACTCATGCCGAGGGATGGGTCCCGCTCCTTCTGCCTCCAGGAAATGACAATCACCACCCCCACCCCACCCCCGTTTTCCAGGGATCCCAACACCATCTTCCGGGGGAACTCGCTGGCGTCCAAGTGCATAGACGAGACCATGAAGCTGGCGGGCATGCACTACCTGCACGTCACCCTGAAGCCCACCATAGAGGAGGTGAGGCCAGGTGCCACCAGAGCCAGCCCCAGCAGCCCAGGTGGTGCAGGTCCTTGGCTTCGGGAAGAGGGTACTCGGCATGTTCCAAAGTCTTCATGGCTTTCTCAAAGAAAAAAATACTTTAAGAACCCCTTATTCTGTTAAAGAGAGCAGGACTGGTAAGAAAACCCGACTTTTCCTGGGACCCACCTTTCCCACATGCTGTGGGTCCCTGCATCCCCTGAGCACTGCAGCTGTGGCAGCCCCTGTCAGGCACTGGCCATTCCCTTGCCTGACCCCTAGCGGCTGCCCCAGCACCTCTGTGTCCCTCTGTGTCCCTGCTCTGGCCCCTGCTGCACGTCCTGCTGAGACATTCTGACCTCAGAATAGTTTT
Organism: Urocitellus parryii; assembly: GCF_045843805.1. NCBI lineage: Eukaryota > Metazoa > Chordata > Mammalia > Rodentia > Sciuridae > Urocitellus > Urocitellus parryii. The sequence continues at coordinate 463,659 of NC_135532.1, forward strand.
CAAATCTAGGGACCTCAGCAGTGCTCTGGCTGGGTCCGTGGGCAGAATCGTGGCCGTGCTTTGAGTAACAACCTTCTCAAACATCTCTGAACAGATGGGAATCTGTCTGGAAGACTCCTGGCTTGGCCTCCACTGAGGGCTGCCCCTGCCTCCTGGCCAGGGGCTGGGTGTGCTCCTGGTGGCCCTGCAGTCCAGGCCGGGCCCGCAGCCCGGTGCAGGGTCCGCAGTCGGCTGGCTCCCAGGGCTGGTGAGGCCTCTCTCCAGGCCCAAGTGCTCGGCCTGGCCTCGGGCAGTGCCCTCTTCTTAATGTCCTTGCAGATATGCCAGAGCCACAGGTGCTGTGAAATAGACCCCGTGAAGCTGAGGGACGGCGAGAACCTCGAGAGCAACATGGTGAGGGCCGCTCTGTTCCCAGGACTCTTCCAACGCCTCCTGGCGGGGGCTTCTGCCTGGGGCCTCGGGGACACTGTTCCGGGCAGGGAAGGGACGCCAGCTGGGCATAGAAGCTCTTCCCCGGCCCTAGGTCCTGACCGTGGCCATGAGCCTGTGGGAAAGCACCAGCCTGTGGAAAGTTGTCACCCCCAACTCCTCTCCCCTCAGCTGCCTGGAGGGCCATGGCCCCCTCAGCCAGCCCTGCCTGTCCCCCTTTGTGACAAACACAGGTGCCCAAACTGGACACCTCCAGCTGCTCCCAGGGCTCTGCCCCATTTTCCAGAACAGCAGAAATGGAGGGCAGCCCTTCACAGCACGTTAATCCCCTCCCCTGACTTCAGGGCAGTGAGGTGCCACCTGGGTCAACCTTTAAGTAAGAGTGCAGCTGCTCGCTTTTAGAGGCACGTCCTGGTGCTGGGTGCCTCACCCACAGGGGAGGAGAGGGATTCCGTGTGGCTGCCGGGTGTGACCTCTCCACTGACCACGAGTTACGGCAGCTGTTCACAGCGTATTTTAAAGGGCAGACTTTTTAAACAGAAGTTTGTCTGCTGTATGGCCACTCTGAGCCCGTCCCTCCCGGCCTGGCTCGGGCACTCCCATGGCCTCGGGGAACGATGCCTGACACTGTGTCCCCTGCAGGAGAGCCTGCGGCACTACGTGGACCGAGTTTTCACTGTCATCACCAAGTCAGGGGTCAGCTGCCCCACCGTCATGTGTGACATCTTCTTCTCCCTGAGAGAGGCTGCCGCCAAGCGCTTCCAAGGTGAGCCCTGTAGGCCCCAGGTGGTGGCCAACGGCCGGCTGCCCTGGGCCCCTCCAGCTGCCAGTGTCCCCAGTGGGTGTGAGGGGCCTCCATCCCCTGGCCGTCCTGCCTTCCCACAGTGCTGCCTTTTAACTCATGCCCCTCGTGGGCCCTTTCCCTCACCAAGCACCTGCAGCACTTTGGGGACTGGACAAGGGGGGTTTGCCCGAGATTCCGGCCCCTTTCAAACCACTTCCTCACCAGGCCTGCTGGCACCTACCTGTGATCCCAGTGGCTTTGGCGAAGGTGGGAGAATGACAGGGTCAGAACCTCAGCACCTTAGGGAGGCCCTAAGCAACTTAGTAAGACCTCTCTCAAAATAAAAAGTTCTAAAAAGTTCTGGGGACTCGGCTCAGAGGTTAGGCTCACCTGGGACCAATCCAGGAACAGAAAACAATCATCAGATAAAACGCGTCTTCTCACGCTGGCTCCTGGAGAAGGAGGATAATTCCCTCCTACGCCCCAGGCCCCATGAGCCCTCACCACGAACCTGCACACGCCTCCCTGCACCCCTTGTCCCTGCTGCACAGACCCTCACGTCCCCACCTCCCTGCACACACCTCCGTGCACCACTGGTCCCTCCTGCACCGACCCCTCAGTCCCCATCTCCCTGCCCTCCTCACAGCTCCCTGCACCCCTTGTCCCCTCCTGCATGGACCCCTCACGTCCCCACCCCGGCCCTCCTCACGCCTCCCTGCACCCCTTGTCCCTGCTGCATGGACCCCTCACGTCCCCACCCCGGCCCTCCTCACGCCTCCCTGCACCCCTTGTCCCTGCTGCACAGACCCTCACGTCCCCACCTCCCTGCACACACCTCCCTGCACCACTGGTCCCTCCTGCATGGACCCCTCACATCCCCACCTCCCAGCCCTCCTCACAGCTCCCTGCACCCCTTGTCCCCTCCTGCACGGACCCCTCAGTCCCCCCCTCCCTCCCTGCACACACCTCCCTGTACCCCTTGTCCCCTCCAGCATGGACCCCTCAGTCCCCCACCTCCCCCCTGCACACACCTCCCTGTACCCCTTGTCCCCTCCTGCATGGACCCCTCAGTCCCCCACCTCCCTCCCTGCACACACCTCCCTGCACCCCTTGTCCCCTCCTGCATGGACCCCTCAGTCCCCCACCTCCCTCCCTGCACACACCTCCCTGTACCCCTTGTCCCCTCCTGCATGGACCCCTCAGTCCCCCACCTCCCTCCCTGCACACACCTCCCTGTACCCCTTGTCCCCTCCAGCATGGACCCCTCAATCCCCCACCTCCCTCCCTGCACACACCTTCCTGTACCCCTTGTCCCCTCCTGCATGGACCCCTCCATCCCCCACCTCCCTCCCTGCACACACCTCCCTGTACCCCTTGTCCCCTCCTGCATGGACCCCTCAGTCCCCCCCTCCCTCCCTGCACACACCTCCCTGTACCCCTTGTCCCCTCCTGCATGGACCCCTCAGTCCCCCACCTCCCCCCTGCACACACCTCCCTGTACCCCTTGTCCCCTCCTGCATGGACCCCTCAGTCCCCCACCTCCCTCCCTGCACACACCTCCCTGTACCCCTTGTCCCCTCCTGCATGGACCCCTCAGTCCCCCACCTCCCTCCCTGCACACACCTCCCTGTACCCCTTGTCCCCTCCAGCATGGACCCCTCCATCCCCCACCTCCCTCCCTGCACACACCTTCCTGTACCCCTTGTCCCCTCCTGCATGGACCCCTCCATCCCCCACCTCCCTCCCTGCACACACCTCCCTGTACCCCTTGTCCCCTCCTGCATGGACCCCTCAGTCCCCCACCTCCCTCCCTGCACACACCTCCCTGCACCCCTTGTCCCCTCCTGCATGGACTCCTCAGTCCCCCACCTCCCTCCCTGCACACATCTCCCTGTATCCCTTGTCCCCTCCAGCATGGACCCCTCAGTCCCCCACCTCCCTCCCTGCACACACCTCCCTGTACCCCTTGTCCCCTCCAGCATGGACCCCTCAATCCCCCACCTCCCTCCCTGCACACACCTCCCTGTACCCCTTGTCCCCTCCTGCATGGACCCCTCCATCCCCCACCTCCCTCCCTGCACACACCTCCCTGTACCCCTTGTCCCCTCCTGCATGGACCCCTCAATCCCCCACCTCCCTCCCTGCACACACCTTCCTGTACCCCTTGTCCCCTCCTGCACGGACCCCTCCATCCCCCACCTCCCTCCCTGCACACACCTCCCTGTACCCCTTGTCCCCTCCTGCATGGACCCCTCAATCCCCCACCTCCCTCCCTGCACACACCTCCCTGTACCCCTTGTCCCCTCCTGCATGGACCCCTCAGTCCCCCCCTCCCTCCCTGCACACACCTCCCTGTACCCCTTGTCCCCTCCTGCATGGACCCCTCAGTCCCCCACCTCCCTCCCTGCACACACCTCCCTGTACCCCTTGTCCCCTCCTGCATGGACCCCTCAGTCCCCCAACCCCGCCCTGCACACACCTCCCTGCACCGCCGTGTCACCACCTCCCGACCCCCATGTCATGGCAGGATGTCCCACTGAGGTCACAGCTCATATCCGAGCTGCTTCCAGGTCTTTCTTCCTGGGGCATCTGATCCTGGGGAGTGTGTCCTCCCAGCCCCAGAGGGTGCCATCCCCACTCTCGGAGGGTCAAGGAGCATTTCCCAAGAACAAATAGGAAGTAAAAACAATGAACAGAACTGTCCTCCCCCCCAGGTGAGAGCCAGCCACCAGGGAGACCCCCGAGGCTGGTGGGTCAGGGTTGTGACTCCAGATGGTGCCCATGGTGACCGTCAGACAGACCAGACTGGGGCCAGGCACAAGGCCCTAGGAGGGCAGGACGATAGGAATCTTGGGGTGGCTGTGCTGCGGCACCCCACTGAAGCGGCGTCCTCTGTCCCCAGATGACCTGGATGTGAGGTACACAGCCGTGAGCAGCTTCATTTTCCTGAGGTTCTTTGCTCCTGCCATCCTCTCCCCCAACCTCTTCCAGCTGACACCTCATCACACGGTAAGAGGTCAGCCCGTGAGCTAACTGTCCTCCCCTAGTCTGGCCAGTCCCCTGAGCCTGCCCACACGTCAGCAGGGGAGAAGGTGTGAAAGTGGGTGGGCTGCCTCTTCTCTGTCCACAGAGACGTTCAGCAGACTTTCTGCCCCAACTTCTCTGTGTTGCTGGAGGGATCCACAGTTGGGTGTTGTCGGAGGCCTTGGCTGTCACCATGGGCCCTGTGAACACCTTGGTGTGCTTCCAATTCTGCGCACATTCATGCCTCTCTTTGTGTCAGACATGTGGCAGGCCCTCTCTGGTGCTGAGTGGCAGTTGAGGGTGCCCAGGGGGAGAGGCTGGAGAGACTTTGCGTGGTGGCCCTTTCTGCTTCCCTTTGGTCGAAGCCAGCATCCCTCTGCCTGTGCAGAGTGGCCCTGGCTCATCTGCATCCAGGTGGGAGGGCTGGAGGAGGGAGGGTCCAGCACCCAGCTGAAATGCAGGCCCTCTGGGGTGAGACCCCGACCCAGGTGACTGGGACCTTCTGGAGCCCGAGACCAGGAATGATCCAGGTCACCCCAGTGCCTGCTGAGGCCCTGGCAGCTTCTGGACAATGCCACCCATTTTGTCCTCTGTGTAACTCTGGGATCGATCGCCGCGCGTCCTAAAACTGGAACAAGGCCAGGTTTCTCTTCTCCTGCCTCCGACAGGACCCACAGACGTCAAGAACCCTGACACTTATCTCCAAGACCATCCAGACTCTCGGCAGCTTGTCCAAGTCCAAGTCTGTGAGTCTGTTTCCACGCTTCCAGGAGCTCTGCTTTGTTTCTCTCTTTAGACAGCGTAGACGAAGCGGTTCACACTCAGGAGCGGAACCCCAGGGACACGGAGTGGGGCACCCCAGCCTTCCAGGGCCTCCCGTGTCTCTGCCCTCGGGGGTGCCCACAGTGCTAGGGGCCTAGTTCCTCTGACTTCTCTCAGTCACCTGGGAAGGTAGCCAGGCCTCCTAACCCATTGTCCCACCTCAACTTTGCTCCTGGTCCCTAGTTGCAGAGCTGGGAAGGTCACCTCAACCGTGAGCCCCAGGATGCTACGTGGGTGCACCTGTGGGTGGGGGACTTCCTTGGCAGGAGGAGCAGAGTCCAGCCACAGCCTTGGTGACAGCCTGCACTCTCTGTCATTATCACTCCCTCAGGCAGGTGCTGTGTAGAGGGTCCCTGTCCCTCAGGGTCTTCTACCCCTTGACTCCCATCCTATTTCCAGGCCAGCAGGCCTCCTGACCCACAGCTTGAAAAGCAGGCTCTAGGGCCAGAGCTGGCTGCCAAGTCCTGACTGGGTATAGGAACTGTCCAGGGCCAGGTGAGGGGTCTGCAGGAGCTCCCTCCCTGACCTCCGGGCCTCAGGTGGGGTCCCTGCAGACGAGGAGGCTTCTGTGGAGGCCCAGAGGCCGTGCCTCTTCATCCACACCCAGGGTGTGGGAACCCCAGGTCTCACAGATCCCACCTCCTGTGTGCATCCCTACCCCAGGGGACCCACAGAAAGGGCACTGATCTGCACCAACCCCCGAGTGGTGGCCAGAGAGGTTTCCCTGGGTCCCCAGGCTGTGACCCAGCCCCTGGGCAGGGCAGCCCTAGCACTGGAGCACCTGGGGGCTGTTCACAGCTCCCGGAGCCTGAGCCAGGACTTCAGCCAGAGCAGACACTGGTCCTCTCGGGCACCACCTGGGCTGACCACAGGCACCTGAGTCAGATCTGGGCCACCCACCCAACCCCCAGGCGTCACCTTGCACCCGGCTTCATTTCAGGCCAGTTTCAAGGAGTCGTACATGGCGACCTTCTATGAGTTCTTCAATGAGCAGAAGTACGCAGATGCGGTGAAGAACGTAGGTACACCTGTGTGCAGAAACCCGCCCTCGGGGACCTCCCACATGGTGGCCTGCAGGCATGCAGGCGGAGCCTGCCCTGCTGGCTGTCCACTGTGGGGCAGGTCCAGGGCCACCTGGGTTCCCTGCAGCCACCCTTGAGCCGATTGTTGGCTGACGTCCAGACCTGCAGCACAGTCCTGTCCCATCATGGCCACAGTCCCTGGTGCCTCTGTCCCAGCTCTGTCGAGGACACTGTGGAGAGTGTCCTGCAGCCTGTAGCTTGGCCGTCCCCACCCTCTCAAACCAGAGGGCAGAAGGGGTTGGAGCTCAGAGCAGCCTGTTGGTGGGAGGGACCTGAGAGGCCCTCGGATGGGGAGGGAAGTCAATGCCAAACCCGGTCCCCAGGTGGGACCACTCATGGCCAGGAAGAACGGCGGGGCCAGCTGGGCCTGCCTCTGCCGTGTGTCTTGGGCGCCTGTAGGGTGCAGAGCTTTCCCGTGCCTAGTGCCCCGTGGACAGGCCTGCAGGGTGGGGGCAGGGCGCTGCCTGGAGACTCCCACAGGCCCCAGGACGCTCCTGCTCTCTTCCCCAGCCTTGACGGGGTGTGAGAGAGGGCTGCAGGAGGGAGCCGGCACTGTCGGGAGTCGGCTGCAGAGGGCTCCCCTTCTCATGGCCTGATTTCCCCCCTGCTTTAGTTTCTGGATCTGATTTCGTCCTCTGGGAGAAGGGACCCCAAGAGTGTGGAGCAGCCCATCCTGCTCAAGGAAGGGTAAGGCCTCCGTGGGACCTGGGAGGAGGTGGGTGGGCCTCCAGCCAGGCTGCCCAGCTGCCTGTCCTTGACTCGAGGCCCCAGAGCTCGGGTCTGGCCCAGGTGGACAATGGCTTGCGAGTTAGGGTCAACCTGGACCTCTCCTAGCCCCTGGCCTGGGGTGGGGCGGGTCCCGCCTCCTCTTCCTTTCCTACCAGGCTCTCCGGGGAGGCACAGCCACTGTGGTTGCTCAGGGCCTCTTCTCTGTGGGCTTGGCAGAGTGTCCACTCTTGCTTCTGAGGGGGTCTTCTGTCAGGAAACCAGGGTCACAGGAAATGAGATGGGCACTTGGCCCCAAGGGCCTTCCGCGGGGTTCCCTGCGGCATCTTGGAGGCCCTGTAGGTGGAAGTGCTGTGACCTCTCGAGGCTCTGCCTCAGCAGGGCATTTCCTCCCTTGACCTCACCCGGGCTCTGGGGCTCAGGGGCGGCACCACACATCTGCCCCTCATCCACGTGGACTTGGGCAGATCCACCCAGTTCCTGCAAAGCTGCAGCTCTGAGGCTCTCAGCTTCACCGTGCCCCCAGGCCCAGGAGCTGCCCCTGGACCCTGGCCCTGTCGCTGTTTTTCTTTTAAAGCAGCCACGTGTCGATGGTAGCACAGGTGGTTTCACACAGTGCACACTGAGCAAGCCTGCAACCCAGGCGGCACAGCCTCTGTGACCCTTCCTGGCTTGCACACTGCATGTGGAGTGTGGCCATCCTAGAGTGACCTCCTGGTGCAGGGGCTGTGAACCTTCCCGGGGCCTCTGCAGCGCAGCCAGGTTCCTCCAGCTCTTCAGTGGCTGCAGCACAGACTCACTGAGGTTTTGGTCCACTAAGACCCTTAGGCTTCTACCCCCAATTAAGCTGCCACCTTCTGCTCCCCAACTGATTGTCACCTGCAGTGTCTTCTTGCTCTGGGTGGTCATTTTGTCCTGTGCTTGTGCACACTGTAGACTCAGGGTGATAACCCTGCTCACTGAGGTTCGCTCCCTGCCGAGGTATGCTGATACGCCTGCTCTGCGTGACCCTCCTCGTGTTGTCACCTGCCGAGATGCAGAGCCATGAGCCAGCTCCAGGGGCTTAGTGTTGAACCCACTGTGCGCATGTGGGGTGGCACACCCTGTTTGCAGCCTGGCTCCCAGTGGCTCCTACCTCCCCTGTTCCACGGGTGCCTGGTTGTGGTGAGAAATGGTCACTCGTGAATGAGGTGTCTGGACCAAAGCTGGAGTGAGTGACCCTCACAGACCCTTTCTCCAGAAAACTGCCGACAGCCTCCGGCTGCATGCACCTGCTCCTCTGTGCCCAATCAGCTAGAGGTTTCTAGGAGTGTATGTGCACAGAATTTGCATAAACCCCATGTATGCAGGGCCCTCAGAAAATAGTGTTCCCACAAAATCCCGTAGCAGCCTGTTTGTAAGACCTGCTACCCACAGCTCATCTGTCCTGTGACTGAGGATCTCTTAGAAGCACTTTCTGACCCTGAAGGACAGTGGTGCCCAGCTGATCAGTGTGTGTGGAGGCTGCATGGGGCCCTTGGGGTCTCAGCTGCCCTCCTGGCCTCCCCGGTCTTGGGAGGACAGCAGCACGCTGTGTGGCTGGCTGTGGACCCAGTTGGCCTCAGTTTCTGCCCAGACCATGGCAGAAAGTCCTGCCCTTAGCTCCCTCCAGACTGTTGGCAGGAGCGCCCCGGCTCTCACACGTGCACCTGTGCCCAGTTCTCTGGCCCACACTGTGAGGCCTTGTGCTGCCCAGCATCCCCAGCTCCGCTCCTCAGGGTAGTCACAGCTCCACATTCCTCCAACAGAACACCTATCTCCTGGTCCAGTGGCCTGGCCATCTGCAGCTCGCTCTGCTCTTTTCTGCCTCTGCCCTCCATCCACCGAGGGGTATTTCCTTCTCTTCCTGTTGGCTGCTGGCTGTGGTCAGGAATCCCTCACTCCCGTGAGGCTCCAGGGGCCGCCAGGAGGGTGTTGGGTGGGGGAGGCCGAGGTCCGACAGAAGCAGCCCGAACGAGGTGGCCTGGACACAGGAAGGCCATGGGCTTCCCCACCCAGCAGGCACCCCAGCAAGTAGTGTGCTCCCCACCCACCCCCAGGCTGGCCGCTCCCCCTCCCGCAGCTCTGGCTCCAGAGCATGCCTGTGTGGCCCTGTGACCCCGGCTGCACTTCCTGCAGAAGGCCAGGCGATAGGAAGCCGGTCAGTCGGTGCTGGATGGGTGGGGGCTGGTGCTGGGGTCTGCGGAAGCCCTGTGTGGCCTGGCAGGTTGGGGTGCTCAAGGCAGAGGCACGTCCCCCCCTTCTAACCTGTTGAGGGAAGTAGAGGGGAGCAGCACCGTGCACCCGTCTGCCTGCGCACCGTGGCACGACAAGGGGGCCTGACACCCAGTGACCACTAAGTGCCTTTGTGACAGGTTCATGATCAAGAGGGCACAGGGGAGAAAACGCTTTGGGATGAAGAACTTCAAGAAGAGGTGGTTTCGCCTGACCAACCACGAGTTCACCTACCAGAAGAGCAAAGGTAACAAGAGCGGCCCCCTCTACAGGCTTCCCACTCTGCTGGAGGGCTCCGAGCCTTCTCCAGGTCCTGCTGGGCCTGGCAGGCAGGTTTGTCCCCAAGCACAGGTCCTTGTCCTGTAGCCCCTGGCAAAGGTGGGGAAGACTCCTCGGCAGGAATCCCACTCCCCCCACCAGAGCGCAGGGCCCACGGGTTGGGGAGGCCTCCTGGCTGTACGTGATGTCCCTCGCCGCCTCCCCCTGGCCGCGGGGCTGGTCTCTCCTGGGTCTGAGCTGCTCACCTGAGGAAACTCTAGCAAATGACTTCCTCTCCTAAGATGTGGCCCTGGGCTGGAGGCAGGCCTGAGAGCTGACCAAGGTCCTGAGAAGCACCTGGCTCCTCCCTGCAGGCCTGTGGCCTCTGGGTCCTCCACTGTCTGGCTAGCCAGGAGGGCACACCACCTCCAGGCCAGGCCCAGCACTCATGCCCTCTCTGCCACAGGAGACCAGCCCCTCTGCAGCATCCCTATCGAGAACATCCTGGCCGTGGAGAGGCTGGAGGAAGAGTCCTTCCGGATGAAAAATGTGAGTGCAGACCTCTCCCCCAGGGGCGTCCCTCCACCTGGTCCAGGCCTGGATCTCCCTTCTCCTGGGCTCACCAGGCCCAGGGAAGAACCCGAGGGGAGCCGGGGGCTGAGCTGGGCCAGGTGCTTCTCGGGCCTGGCCTGTGTCGGTCAGCTTTCCCTAACTGTGGCCAGCACCTGAGATGATCGACCTGGAGGCAGGAAAGCCCTGTTTGGCCTCACAATTTCCCTGGTCACCTGGCCTTGTGGCTTTGGCCTGTGGTGAGGCAGAGTGACACAGCAGGAGTCTGTGGTGCAGCAGGCAGCTGCCTCGTGGCAGCTGGAGGCAGCGCTGACCAGGAAGGGTCGGATCCCAACAGCTCCCTCGAGGGCGTGTCCGCAGTGACCTCACTTCCCCCCTGAGGCCCTACCATCAGCTGGAGTCTGAGCCTTCACCATCAGCTAGAGTCTGAGCCTTCACCATCAGCTGGAGTCCGAGCCTTCACCATCAGCTGGAGTCTGAGCCTTCACCATCAGCTAGAGTCCGAGCCTTCTACACTTAAGATCCAAACCCTGACATTCCACCCCTGGTCCCCACAGGCCACGTCCATCTTACATGGGTTCAGTCCCTGTCCAAGAGTCCACATCGTCCCACCAGTTCCAGCATGGCTCCAAAGCCAAGTCCAAAGTCTTCTCTTAGACACCAGGCCAACAGCTCTGAGCCCTGAAAAACTTTAAAAAACCAAAAACTTACATAATGGTGCAGGGCAATCATTCCCATTCCAAAAGAGAAATTAGGGACATAGCAAGGAAGGATCAGGCTGCAGCAAGACCCACACCCAGCAGGGCACAGATTAAATCCTGAGGCTCCATGTCTGGTATCTGGGACTCGGCTTGGGCAGCCCTGCCTGGTGGCCCTGCTAGCCAGGGTCCCCGTGGCCACACCTGGCTGGCTCTGCTCCCTGTCTGAGCTTTCCACGGCCATGTTCCGTGCTCCTGGAATCTCTTCATCCCCAGGTCTCAGCTGAAGCTGCAGCTTTACTCCCATGTGCCACACGTGGCCCTCCGGGGCTGCCTGCAGGGACTGCTGCCCTGCCACCTGCTGCCTGCCTCCCAGACCTGCCTTGGATCAGTGGAAGCCTCTGCTGCTCCAGGACCTTGCATTCTGTGTGCCTGCAGAGCCAGACCCCTCGGTGATGCCGAGACCTCCCGGGGCTGGAGCAGGGGCAGAGGCCCTTAGAGCATGGCTGCAGGGGCTTCTGAGTACCTGGGAGGCAGTTCCCAGGCCGACCCAGATGAGCTGGTACTGAGGCACTCCCCTCAGATGAAAGTCTGAGCCTGTGAGGGGTGGGGCTTGTGAGATGCCCTCACATCGTCTCTCGTATGATCCACGTGCCAAGTTACAACACCTTTAGTGTCACTGACTTCTTAAGGGATCACTCCTTCCTGGGCCCCAGTTGTGCACATATTTTTCTGCCCAAATTTCAAGTTTTTCAGATCTTTCGGTTCTGCTCTTTCTTTCTATTTCTCACTGCAAATCTGGTTAAAAGCAGCCAGCAATGCCCATGCCAGAACCTGAATGCTCTGCTGCCTTGAAATTTCCGTTGCCAGATTGATCAGTTCCCTACCTCTGTACTCGGTCTGACAGAAAGCCTCAGGACTTGAGCAAAATGTAGGCGGTTCTTTGTCAGAATACAAATTGAAGGGCTCGGCCCTCATTCCCCCTTGAAACCTCAGGAGCAGTCTTTGCTGTCCGCATTCCTATTGGCATCCTGGTCTTCTAAACTCCACCAGAATCTCCCATTAAACAAACTCTGCTTCTCCAGCCTGCGTCTCCAAACTTTCCAAACTCCTGCTGCAAATCAGTTCCCAGGCTCCTGAACCCCGTGGTGAGGTGCCATCACACTTCACCTCTCAGTGCCAACTTCAGTGCTACTAACCTTTTCACTGTTGTGACCAAAATACCACGACAACAACTTGGAGGAGGAAAGTTGATTTTACGTGGAAGAAAGACCCCTTCAAGGGTGCCAGGAATAGGTCCTGAGCCTGCTGGGACTTCCTCTCAAACCTGGTTTTGCTCTGTGTAATTTTGAACTTGGAGAAGGATGCACAAGGACAGAACGAGGGCTCCCAGGCACCCTTGATCTGGCTTCACTTTACCCTGTGTGCTGGGTCATCCTTGGTGTCCTCGCTCCTCTGTGTGTGACGGCTGCATCTTTCCTGAACTGCACGAGTACTTCAGTGTATGCTTCCTAAAAACAGTTCTCTTCAGAACCACATTGCAGTGGCCCACATCAGAAATCTCACTCTGGCCAGGCCAGCACGTCCCCCTCGGATTCACAGTGGCCACCCTGCTCCTTCCCAGGCGGGTCACGGAGGGCTTCTGCTGTCACCTGCTCTCAGACCTTCCCGGCCCTGCTGGGCGACTCAGGCCTGGTGTTCTCCATGCCTAGAGGCAGCTTGTTTTCTAGTTGTCCATCAGCTTGGCTTTCTGGCCCCTGTGAGTGCCCAGCCCAAAATGATGGTCAGGTTGCTGTCCATGGGGACCGTAGCCATGAGCACACTCCTGCAGAGGTGGGGTTTACACACACGGGGCGGGGGCACAGGTGTTCCCATCTCCTAGTGAGGCCCCAGCTATTCACCCAGGAATATGCAGCCGGAACTCCCCCAGCCCAGAAGGGCTATCACCTTGGATAGCCACCGGAGTCCTGCCAAGCTCTGGTCTGCCCACCTCTCCAAGCACCATCTGGGTGCAGCTTGGCCGGTGCTCCTGGGGTCACCTGACCCCTCTGGCTCCAGGACCTTTGTTCCCACTGTCTGCTGCCTGGGAAGCCATCTGTCCCCTTTCTGCGCCCCACCTCTTTGACCCTCTCCCTGCTCTGCCTAGCTAACCTAGCCTGCTCCAGAGCTCAGCCGAGGCCTGCTCAGTCTCTCCTGACCCGTTAGGCTCTGGCCCTGACTTGCTGTTTGCTTTCACCCTTCCCCCTGGCTGCAAGTAGCAGGTCCCTGGGACCCAGGGCAGTTGCTGGCACTTAGTAATGTTGTGGAGAGAGGCCAAGGCAGCCCTGGGCAGCCTCATGAGGAAGAAGCCCCTGAGTGGAGCCGTCCATGTGGTCAGGCGGGCACCAGGGCACCAGAGGGCAAGAACAGCTTGCCAGGCCCTGAGGCAGGGCTCCATGTGCCAGCCAGGTGGACAGGAGGAGCTTCATGACACCTGTGGCCAGCCCTGCTGTCCCAGGAGAGAAAGCAGGTGGCGGGGGGGATTTCAGCTGAGGCTTCTGAGGCGCAGGGCAGAGTGTGCCTGGTAGGCTCACCCTGGTGGCCAAGTTGCAGCGGCCTCCCAGCTCTGCCTCTTCTGTTCCCAGCCCCATCCTGTGGCAGAGCTGCAGGAAGGCCCTGGGCCCATCCAGGTTTGCCTTAGCCCTGGCCCCTTGGGGCCCATCCAGCCAAGAGTCCCTTTTCAAGCCATGGATGGCGTCTGAATGCCTGTGGCTCCCGAGCTTTCTTAGAGCTCCTCTAGTAGCCCTCCTGAGCCCACACTGTGTCCTCAGATGTTCCAGGTCATCCAGCCGGAGCGTGCACTGTACATCCAGGCCAGCAACTGTGTGGAGGCCAAGGACTGGATCGACATCCTCACCAAGGTGAGCCAGTGCAACCAGGCACGCCTCACCGTCTTCCACCCGTCCGCCTACCTGAACGGCCACTGGCTGTGCTGCAGGGCCTCCTCCGACACGGCCGCCGGCTGCACCCCCTGCACTGGGTAGGTCTGGGCCCCTGCAGCACCCGGCACCCACCACCCCACTCAGCCAAGCACAGTCACCTGGCTGGTGTGCTGTCCAGGGGGCCCAGCCAGGGGGCCCAGCCAGGCACATCTCATGTCCTCTGCAGAGTCCCCACTGAGGGGGCACCAGGGCGTGGGCCTCTGGGAGGCCGTGTACCTGCAGGGAGCTCCAGGCCGTGGAGGTTCCTCCCCAGCCCCTACTGTGGCAGAGCCGACCTTGGGGAAGTGGTCGGCAGGCAAAGGAGGGCTTGAAGCCGAGGCGCCCATTTCTCCCGGGAGCCTGGAAGTGCTCCATCTCCGCTCAGAGCCCCACCCAGACTCTCCACCAGCACCTCTGCGTGGACACTGAGGCCAGCATGGCAGCTGGGCCTCCTGTGGCCAGGGTGCCCGGCCTCCCTCGGCAGGGCCCCTGATTAGCTCTCTCTGCCTTGTCATCTGAGGAGTATGACAGCCTCATGTGACAAGCCCCCAAAGTGTACTTGTCACACAACCTTCACATCCGGCCATTTCCTCCCCAAAGCCGTGGAGGGTGATAGATGCAGAGGCCAGGGCCACACCTGTCAGTCCCCAAGACCTCTCTCCTGTCCTCACCCAGGACAGGACAGGACCCACAGCCTCCTGGGGGGAAAGGAAAGCTGACCTGTCCTCTGGGCAGGTGACCCTCTGGGGATGTGCCCGAGCCTTACACCAGGCCATTTCTGCCCTGTCCACCATGGTTGGTCTGGATCCGTGGGTCCCAGAGGCCCCAGCTGTGGAGGCTGGACTCTTCCCTCACATTCTATACCTGTCCTAAGCCAGCCTGGGGCCACCCTGTCACAAGGTCAGGATCAGGTTTTAAATATCTTCTCTCCAATTTCTTTCTTACTTGATTTTCTTAAAAGTAATATGAGTAAAAGCATTGTCTAAGTCATGTTTTTTCCTTTTTATCCTTTCCCTGTCTGGGCAGTGGCCTCCCAGCAAACATCCAGCTGGACATTGACGGGGACCGCGAGACGGAGCGCATCTACTCCTTGTTCAACCTGTACATGGGCAAGCTGGAGAAGATGCAAGGTGACCACAGCCCCTGCCCGTGTCAGGCCAGGGAGCTGGCCCAGGCCCAGGGCCATCTGCAGGGTCCGTGGGGCGTCCGTGGGCAGGCTACAGCCCTGGTGATAGGAAGCTGTTGGCTGGCTAGCCAGCACTCTAGAGGGAGATGTGTGTAACATTTCACAGCTTAACAGAGCTAGAAGCTCAACAGTCTGGGCAGGACAGGTTAGGTGGCACGGGACCTGGTCTGTTCCTCAGGGGCAGGCAGATCCAAGGAGGGAGGCAGGGGTGTCTTCTCCATGCGGGGTCTGGGAGAACTCAGATACGCTCAGGAGAAAGTCTGGAATCGAGCCCGTTAGCCTTGCTTCCTCCCTGCTTTCCTGACCAGCCCAGAAGGCCAGCTGCACCTTGGCTGGCCATGCACGGGGTCCTGGGCATCACGTCCCGCCCGTGTGTGAGAACAGGCTCCAGGCTCACACAGGCTCACATGCCTGTGCACACCCAGCGGTAGCATGGTGCCCAGCAAGCACAGCATGCGCAGGGCCTGGCCCTGCCTGCACCACAGTGCTGCACACTGTGCATGGCCTCTACCCTCGACCTGGAGTGCCCTCCTACTTCAGTCCAGCCAGTGCCTGCCCTTCCTGTGAGTCTGTTCCTCCTGGGAGCTTTCTCCAGCCCCATAGCCTGGGTTCACCCCATCACTCAAGTGCAGCCCTCTCTGGTCTGTTCACTTTTAGTTGTTATCTGGGGCCTTTTGAGAGCAAAGGAAACATCCTTTTTACCCCAGGACTTGGCACAAAGGGGGTACTTGTCCTGTTGGATGGATGGATGGATGGATGGATGGATGGATGGATGGATGGAAGGAAGGAATGATGGCCAGACGGGAGGGAGGGAGAGAGGAAGGAAGGAAGGAAGGAAGGAAGGAAGGAAGGGGTATATAGATAGATGGATGGATGGATGGATGGCCAGATGGGAGGGGGAGGGAGGGGGAAGGGAGGAAATAAGGAAGAGACAGGTGTATAAACAGATGGATGGATGGATGGTTGGCCAGATGGGAGAGAGGGAGGGAGGGGGAGGCGGGGAAGGAAGGAAGGAAGGAAGGAAGGAAGGAAGGAAGGAAGGGAGGGAGGGAGGGAGGGACAGGTGTATAAATGAATGGATGAATGGATGGAAGGCCAGACAGGAGGGAGGGAGGGAGGGATGGAGGGAGGGAGGAAGGGATGGAGGGAGGGAGGAAGAGATGGAGGGAGGGAGGAAGGGATGGAGGGAGGAAGGAAGGGATGGAGGGAGGGAGGAAGAGAGGAAGGAAGGAAAGGTGTATAGATGGATGGATGGATGGATGGATTGCCAGAGAGGAGGGAGGGAGGGAGCAAGGAAAGAAGGAGGAAGGAGGGAGGAACAGACAGGTATATAGATGGATGGATGGATGGATAGGTGGGTGGATGAATGCATGATGCATGGATAGACAGGTAAGTGGATGGATGAATAAAAAATGGACAGATAGACAAATGGAAGCAATTATGCTCTCATCCTTCCTCCCAATAACCAACAAACGGTCTTGATAGCAAGGGCTCATGGCTGTCAGCGCAGCCAGACTCTCAGCTCACTCTGCCCACATGCACCTTACAGGGCATGGAGTCCCTGCGTCCTCCAAGCCTCTGCCCGAGATCGCGGTGCTTCCTGACAGCCTTCTAGTTGGGCAGCTCCGATGGCTGCGAGACACTCTCCCCAGACCCATGACCATGGGGCCTGTGCCCGTTGGTGTCACAAGTCCCTTCTGCCCAAGTCCTAGCCTTTGGTGCTGGAGGGCTGTGTTGCCATGGCCTTGGCCACAGGCCGTGGTCAGACCCTGGCCCCTCCTGGCGCTCCTGTGGCTAGGTCTCTGTGGCCCACATCTGCAGACTCAGTGCAGGGTCATGGCATTGTGTCCTGAGGGCTAGTGCTGGGCTGGGAAGGTTGGCCAGTGCAGAACGGCTTGTCACCATGGTGGCGAGAGTAGAGACATCTCTGTGGGGGATGGCAGGCTTGCCGGGTGTGCTGGGGACAGGCCATGTGTCCATCCGTGCAGTGACACAGGTACCTGCCTGTTAGGGCTTTGGGGAGGCTGCTCATGTGAAACGGAGCCAGTGTCTCCTGCAGGGCCTGGTCCCAGGACTCCATTTCACCTTGATCAGTTCAAGGACACTGTTCACAGGGCACCAGGCCCAGGGTCCAGGCAGAAGGTGGTTTTAGTGGTTATTTTGTGTCCTAGTGAGACAGATTGGCTCAGGGACGCCGCCATCTCTGCCTCCTGCTCGGTCCTCCCGCCTAGTCAGGCCTTGCGGAACAGCCTGGGCTGCTGCACCCTCACCAGCCCTCCCAGGAGGGCAGGGACATGCTCTGGCGCCCGCCACCTTCCTCCACAGCCGTCCTCTCACTCGACTGTGCAGTCAGCCAGCTGGACCTGTGAGGAGAGGGTGGCTGGGCCGAGACAGGCTGGCCCAGGGGCTGCAGGGTGGACACCCATGCTCTCACTCACGGGCCCAGGGCCAGCCGCTCCCAGAGGGCACTGCCGTGGGAAATGCATGCCCTGGCAGACACCCCACGAAGGGGTGGTGGCCACAGGGACACCCACAGTGACATCCCTGCCCCCACAGAGGCCTGTGGGAGCAAGTCTGTGTACGACGGCCCCGAGCAGGAGGAGTACGCCACGTTCCTCATTGACGACCCCCAGGAGACCTACAAGACACTGAAGCAGGTCATCGCAGGCGTGGGGGCCCTGGAGCAGGAGCACGCGCAGTACAGGAGGGACAAGTTCAAGAAGACCAGATACGGGAGTCAGTGAGTGCCTCGGGGATGAGGCTGGGGGCAGGGTGGGCCAGTCCACCTCAGGCCTCTGATGGGGCCCACCTGGGGAGGAGGCCGGGCCTCCCCAGCCTGTCTCGGCCAGGGTCTGGCCCCATCTGCCTCTGCATCACACGCCCTCTGCCATCTCCCAGGTCACTGGCACAGGCTGGCTCTGGAGTGGCCACATTCTTGTCCCAGGAGGGAGGGGGGTAGGGCAGGCGGAGGCTCAGGACTGAGTCGGGTGGACCGCACCGACCCTTCACCAGCGATAGCTGGCAGGTAGCCTGGCCTCCACCCCCACTTCTGCACAGGAGCAGAGGTCATGGGAGATGGAGTGAGATGAGGTGAGGGCTAGAAGAGCCCAGAGCCAGGGGGAGTGGGCGTCTTGACTGTGCCCATCCAGCAGGTGCCAAGGGACGCCATGACAGAGCCACCACACAGCCTAGAACGGGTGGGTGAGCCTGCAGGGAAGAGGCCGGGGTTCTGGGAAGGATCAAGTGAGGCTC
Organism: Urocitellus parryii; assembly: GCF_045843805.1. NCBI lineage: Eukaryota > Metazoa > Chordata > Mammalia > Rodentia > Sciuridae > Urocitellus > Urocitellus parryii. The sequence continues at coordinate 481,703 of NC_135532.1, forward strand.
AGGGAGAGTGACCACGCCCCACGTCCTGCTGGATGGAGCCCGAGCACCTCTGGGGCCTCCGGCCTTGAGGCAGGTCTTGGACACACCTGGCAGGGAGCCCAAAGCCAGGGGGCTGACCACAGCCCAGGAAGCAGAAGCCTGTTCTAGGGGAGGTGTTGCACCCAGAGCAGGCAGCCACCCACCCCAGACACCCACTACCCAGCACCGGGCATTCTTCAGCCACAGGTGGACAGAGCCCGCCTTCCCACGCTCACCACACACACTCCAGAGTGTACCACACTCCGTGTGCACACAAGTCCAGCCTACACACGTGAACCTCACGCATCACAACATGTGATCTGCAGCAGGGGTACACGGCACGCCAACATGTGTGCATGCTGCGTGTACCACCTGGCGTGTGGATTCTGCGCACGTGTGTGCACACTGCATATGGCATACACACAGCACCTCTCCCCTTCCAGGGAGCACCCAGAGTGGGGACCTCCTGTTCATGAAGCATTCTATCCCCACTTCTTCCAGGGACACACAGAGTGCAGAGCCTCTTCACCCTCATCTTCCGGGGAGCACCCCGAGGAGGGAGGGAGCCTCTGCTCTGCCTGTAACTTTATCCTCTCCCCGTCTTCCAGGGAGCACCCCATTGGAGACAAGAGTTTCCAGAACTACATCCGACAACAGTCCGAGATCTCCACCCATTCCATTTGAAGTATGTGCAGTGTTCTGGGGTGGCACCAACCTGCTACACAAGGCCACCCACCACCCTGAGCAGCGAGGGAAGCAGAGCCTCCACAGCCCAGCAGCTCCCACAGGACCAGTCCTGGCTGCCAGGGCACCGCACGTCTCCACCCAGAACTCTAACTCCTGCTTTCCTCACCTGCCAGTGCCGACTGACTGGCCTCTGGAGTGTGGGGTCATGGTCTTCTCATTCCCTGTGTTCTGTGGAGGTGCAGGGCTCAGACGAAGGGTCAGGAAGCATCCAGTCCCTCCTCTGGAAGCCCAGGAGTCATCCAGTCCCTCCTCTGGCCTGTCCCTGGCTCTTCTGCTGCACCCCTCCAGGTGTGAACAGTGTCACTCCATCCCACAAGCCTCCTGCCCCCATGGCTGTCCCAGAGGCCTCCCTGTCTGCTCCTGGCTGAAGGGCCCGTTTTGTGGCTGGAATCCCTGAGGGTCCTGGGCTTTGGGGGCCTGGTCCCTTCTGCAGAGTCCAGGCAGGGAGAGGCAAGATTCAGTCTCCTCTGGCTGACTGGCCAGCCCCAGCCCCAGCACAGCTGTCCTACTGTGGGTCAGTCCCCAGCCCCAGCACAGCCTGTCCTACTACGGGTGGGTGTGGGGAACCGTAGTCCACTTGCCTGCCACCCCATGGGGAGGCTGGGGGAAGATTTTTGAAAAGTGCATTTTTCAAGCCGTCTTTCTTGATGTTTTTAAAGGAGTGTTTTTAATTAGCTCTTTGATGTAAGGTAACTTAGAACATTGGAACCTTTACCTGCTCAAGAGGGCTCTGAGAGGCAGGTAGCCAGGAACTGTGTCTCCAGCTGCCCGAAGGTCTCCCAGGGACTGCTGCGAGCCCGTCCCCGGAGCCCCAGGAGGTGAAGGGCATGGCCATGGCCAGAGCTGCTGTCTGGGGACAGGAGGGTCGGGGCAGGAGGGCAGGCCTCTCCAGCTTGAGGCACACTGCTGTTGCAGACCTTGCTCTCCAGCACCCCTGGCCTGTGGCAGGGGTCCTGGGGAAGCACTGAGGCACATGTGGACTTCCTGGTCCAGGCTTTTCATCTAGGGACAGATAGTCACATTATTTCTTGTCACAGAAGTAGGGGAGGAAAGTGTAAAGAACCTCTGGACACATGCTCTCAGGCTGCGATTTTTAACAGGGATTTGTAACAATGTTTCTGTTTATAAAATACTAATAATTTGCAATGTATTTTACTGGCCGATTAAAACAGAGGTTTTATTCTTTCTGAGGACTGGCCTGTTTTCCACAGGAGCCCATGGGTCACGGCGCTCGTTGGGTCGGGGCACCAGGTGGGGAGTGGCAGGTGACAAGAGAGGGTCTGATGACAAGTGGCATCCCTCTGGCAGGTGACATTCAGGTGACATGTGGGGCTTTAGGTGGGAACTTGGCCCGCGGTGACTTCAGGAGAGGTGTTGCCCCAGGAGAGCGGAGGGCAGACTGCACCAGGAGCTCAGCTGTGCAGTCTGAAGATGCGTGGAGCTGAGCCGTGGCCCTGGGGGTGGAGGGGTGGGCACCCCAGGACGGGGGAGCTGCCGTCTGCTCTTCTGCTGCCCCTCCTGAGGCCAGGAGAGGGTCAAAGGGCAGTACAGGCGAAGACCCCGTCGCTGGGGCCAGGGATGGCTGATGGGTTTCTAATTTCTTTATTCTTTTCTCCATTTTGTTTTTCTTTTTCTTTCTTTTTTTTTTTTTTTTTTTGCTGGGGGGCTACTGGGGATTGAATTCGGGGACACTCAACCACTGAGCCACATCCCCAGCCCTATTTTGTATTTTATTTAGAGACAGAGTTTGCCGAGTTGCTTCTGATTTCTTTATTTCTTCCTTCTCTCCATTGGGTTTCCCTCTCTCTCTTTCTAATCCCATCGGCCGGCTCCATCAGGAAGAAGGTCTTGGGTCTGCCTCTGGGACTCAAGTCAGACATTTCTTGGGAGTCATCAAGTGGCTCAGGACTGTGCCCAAAAGGCGGAGGCTGGATTGTCCCTGGTTAGCCTCCGCCATCCACAGGAGGTCAGGGGTGGCCCTCTTTTCAGCCCTGGTGAGCATCCCGGGCTGGGCTCTGGGCAGCACCAGGACCAGAGGACCCAGGTCACACTGGGGTGTATGAAATCAGAGTCAGGATGAGAAGGAACACGGAACTAGGAGGCTGGCCCCGGAGGAAGGAGATGCCCTGAAGGCCCCGTGTTCCCCAGGAGGGGTACAGAGGCTCCTGGGAGACCCGTCATTCTGCTCATTCCTCTTGCTCACTAGCCTTGGGCCAGTGACCTGTGGCCTCTGGGACACAAGAGGCTCTAGGCTGCCCCAGGAGGACCCGTGTGTGGAGGCTCCCTTGCTTCCTCCAGGTGCCCATGAGCCTCATCCTGGGTAAGCTGGTGGTTAGGAGGTATGTGCATCAGTGGGTCCCCTGAGGGTGCAGAACAAGCCCCTCAAAGTAAGCTCCTTGGGCAGAAGAGTTATTTTGAGCCCAAGGCACTTTAAAAACCTGCAGAGCAAGGAAGGTACTCTGACCTCCCGCTCCCAGGAGAAGATGAGGCCCCAGCAGCAGTTTCTGGAGGACAGCAGCTCCCACACAGACCTGGTCCAGCTGATCCTGGTCTTCCCACTGCCCCCCCCCACACACACACCAAGCTCTCTCTCTTTACCCCGGGGAACAGCCCCAACTCTGGGCCCCCTGGTGTCAGGCAAGGTGTGCTGAATGCCTACTCCTCCCCAGGACCTGCCTGGGTGGGATCCACAGCCTCACCCACCCAGCCCTCCAGGTGCAGGGTGGTTTCCCTCCCTACCCCCACTCTGTGTGGCCAGCTGGAGCAGAGGAGCAGGGATCTCCTGTGGGGCTGCACTGGGCTGAATGTGCCCCAAGTCACATGTTGAAGACCCCACACCCAGCACCTCAGAGTGAGGCTCTATGTGGAAACAGGCCTTGGCGGAGGTCAGAGGTAATATGAGTGTTGGAATGAGCCTCATCCTGCTGCTGGGTTCCTATAAGAAGAGTCAGGCCCAGAATGGTGGTGCATGTCTGTAATCCCAGAGCTCCAGAGGCTGAGGCAGGAGGATCACAAGTTCAAAAACAGCCCCAGCAACTTAGTGAGCCCCTAAGCAACTCAGCCAGACCCCATCTCTAAATAAAATATATATTTTTGAAAAAGAGATGGGGGAGTGGCTCAGAGTTAAGTGCCCCTGGGCTCAATCCCCAGTACCAAAAAGTAAATAATTAAAACAAAATAATAAAAAAGAAGTCAGGACAGAGACCTACAGGGATGGCCACGTGCAGACACAGACCACAGCAGCTGTGAGTTGACAGGAGCGGCCTCGGTCAGAGGCGCCGCCCCGACCCTGCCAGGGACAGTCTGCAGAGCTGAAGGTGCGTTCCGGGATGAGCCACTGGCTGTTGTCCTGTACAGGTGGTTTTCACACCAGCACAGCTCCAGTCTGCCACAGAGAGGGCTCTCCAAGCCCTCCTCTCAGCAGAGCACCTCCACCTCACTCTCTGGGGCAGGAAGCCTCGGCCTTGCCCTCCCCTTCATCTTCCTGAGTCTGACTCAGCCCCACGTTCCTGGCCCAGGCCACCACCTACCCTCATCTGCAGGAGAAACCCAGGCAGCCGAGCCCTGCTCCAAGCCCTAGCTGGCGGGGAAGGCTGCTCTGGGCTGGGCCTGCTGACCCTTGACCCTGACCTGCAGTGATGTCACAGCAGCTCCACGACAACCACCCCCATTCTGGCGACTCCCTGGAGCAGGGACGATAGGGAGAGAGGGGCAGCAATGCCCTCAGTGTGAGGCTGTGCAGGCCACAGCTCCCTCCTCCCGCGGGCAGAATGGAGAAGGATCCGGCCACACACAGGAGGCACCGGCCAGGCCCTGGGGCCCTGCCCTCAGGAGTGGCCCCTGGACATCTCAAGGCAGCCAGTGAGGGGGCCGAGCTCCAGAGGAGCCGGAGCATGGGTGGCTTGCACCAGAAGGGAGACCCCCCAAGCCGCATCAGGAAGCTGCGCAGGGAGCCAGGTAGGAGGGTAGGAGGGTCTCCTGCTGGAGGGCCCAGGGCCCCCTGGGCCAGCAGCTCAGGAAGGGATGGATCCTGAGGACACCCACCGGGTGCGTCCCCAAGAACAGGGTGCTTCCTGTTCCAGACTGCCTGGAGCTGTGAACCCCCCCCCCCACTCCTTGCCAGATGCTCCCGGGAACTTCAAAGTCCCACAGTAAGCTCAAGAGCAGTGGCACTCCCTCCGCCCAGGCAGGCCTTCCTCACCTACTGTGACAGGCCACTCACAGGCTGGTCAGGAAGCAGCAGGAATGGCCTCCAGGTCTTGTCCTCAGTGACCTCAAGCAGCAGCCCTGGGACAGATGACAAAGGACCCAGCCTCAGGCTGATGCCGTGGGTAGGAGGGGTGAGCCCCCCAGCAGGAGCAGGTGGCAGGATGCCTGGTCTCCATGGAGCATGACCCTGGAGGACGGGCAGAGTGGACGTGGCATCCAGCAAGGGACGGCTGGCCAGAAGGCTCCTCCATCTGCAGGTCTTCCCTGGCCCACTGGGCTGGGCTCAGGGCTGGCCGCTGGCCAGTCCCTGCAGGAAGCCCTCCAGGACAGGGCAATCCCCAGTCCCCAGTGTCCTGGCTGTTCTTCCATCAGAACCATCGTTGAAAGCTTTGGGACTCCCCGGACACGTTATCCCAGTCACCCAGAAGGCTCAGGCAGGAGCATCCCATGTCCAAGGCCAGCTTGGGAAACAGACTAAATTAAAAACTAAAAGGGGCTGGGGGCAGAGCTCACTGGTGGAGCATCACTACGTTCAACCCCGGGACCAGACAATAAATACATAAATGATGAGTTCCCTGGGCTACATCGGCTCCTGGTGGTTTGCAGGAGAAGGGGCTGCAGCAGGGAGCACAGTCACAGCACTCGGACCTGGCTCAAGTCCGGGCCACACAGGACAGGAGAGGCCCCCGGCACCCAGGCCTGGGGCGGCACCCGAGAGCCCAGGCACCTAACCCTGACCCTAACCTGCCTCTCCTTAAAGGGCTTGCACACCCATGTGCAGGTGCCAGGGGCCTGAGTCAGGAAGCTGGCCGGCTGAGGAGGCCCATCCGCTCCAGAGTCACCAGGAAGCTCGCAGGGTCCCTCACCTCAGGCAGATTCAGGGTGCTCCTGGGCCCTGCCTAGGAGAGGGGTGCTAAGAGCCCCTGGCGGGGGCCAGAGAACGGGTGGCATCCCACCTCCTCTGTCTTCCTGCCAAGGGAGCCTGGGGTGACCAGCAGGAGCAGAGGCCCCCATCCTGGTCCTGTCACTGTGCTGGGACCGGGGGTTTCTCATCCTCGGGCCTCAGACGTTCACTGTGAGGGCCTGAGTCCCACAGAGAGGGCAGAGCTGGGAGAGGCCTGTGCTGCAGCTCATGATGGCCACGCCCCCTGCTGCCAGGTGGTCCTGAGCACACTCCAGGAGGAGCTTCGGAGCAGGACCGTGCCTGCAGGTGGCAAGCCCTGGGCTGGGGCAGGCTGGTCTCAGGAGCCAGGGCCCATGTGCCAATGGCACTGACCAACACTGTCCTTGCTTCTCAGAGTCTGAAGACCAGGGGCCAGACCCAAGGAGGGATGCAGATGATACCATCTGGTAAGCAGGTGTGTGTGTGTGTGTGTGTGTGTGTGTGTGTGTGTGTGTGTGTGCAAGAACAGACCCCCACCAAGGTCAGGCTTGGGAGGGACCCAAGGGAGCGGTGTCCTGAGAAAATCCACCTGAGGGCCTGGGGGGCGTTTAAGAATTCACGTTTATTGGGAGGGACTCCCCACAGAAACAGGACCCTCTGTCCCCTCCTTGCGGCCCATCCCAGCTGGCCCTGGCCTCAGGTAACTGGCTTGGCCAAAGTGTCAGAGC